>NC_045977.1:21435470-21769220 GCF_010909765.2 Amblyraja radiata
TGTACACTGCAAGGGCCAGGAAGCGAGCGGCCACGATCATCTCTGACCCCTCTGACCCTGGCCACAAACTATTTGAATCACTTCCCTCTGGAAAGCGACTCCGGACTGTCAAAGCTGCCCACAGCCAGACATAAAAACAGTTTTTATCCACGAGTAGTCTACTCTACAACCAAAAATCTGTAGCCTCCCTTTGATCTGGTATTTTGTTGGTTCACATGCTTGATCAATGGTGTTTTATCATTAATGTTTTATTATTATTAATGTTTAGTGTTTTCTGAGTCATTCGTAACTGTCACTGTATGTCATGTTGTTACTTGTGGGCGGAGCACCAAGGCAAATTCCTTGTATGTGAATACTTGGCCAATAAACTTGCTTACTTACTATAAGGCTAAGTAAATGACTTGGACCCAGAGTAAGGGTCACCTAAGCGCCTCTTTAGTAAATAAATGAAAGGCACAAAAGAGATGAAACTTGAAGTATACAAGTTGATGCCGGAAACGTGGCGACTCTTGTGTACTGCCTCAGTACAATCTACTATTCTTACACTCTTGTACTTGGGTTGTGCTCATGTACAGTAAGATTTTACTGAATAGTATCCAATAATTGAATTATCACGGCACTTAGGCGCATGTGACATTAATGTATCACTGAGCCATTGAGATCACTGCCAACTTAAAATTATTGGAATAGGACAACATCAATGTTTGGTTCGAAATCTCATTCTCGTACTCCAAGGAGTTACTTCAACATACAGATTGTAATGATTCAAGAAGGCAACTCAGCACTAACTCTGTTAAGAAATCGCAATAAATATGAGCTTGCTGGTGTACCTATCCCGTGAAAGAAAGAAGGACCTACTTAGTCCTTTGAAGTTTTTCTCCTCCACTCCATCTCCATTATCCGATACTTCAATCAAGTCTGCTCCGAATTCTTTCAATCTAATCTCTGAAAAAGATCCAGTGTAAGAGAAAGGAATACATTTAATCCCTCATTGTCAAGTCAAGTCAAGTTTATTTGTCACATACACATACGAAATGTATAGTGAAATGAAAGTGGCAATGCTCGCGGACTTTTGTGCAAAAGACAAACAACCAAACAACCAAACAAACTATAAACACAATCATAACACACATATTCTTTTACATAATAAATAATGGAAGGAAAAACGTTCAGTAGAGTTAGTCCCTGGTGAGATAGGCGTTTACAGTCCGAATGGCCTCTGGGAAGAAACTCCTTCTCAACCTCTCCGTTCTCACCGCATTGCAACGGAGGCGTTTGCCTGACCATAGCAGCTGGAACAGTCCGTTGCAGGGGTGGAAGGGGTCTCTCATGATATTGTTGGCTCTGGAGTTGCACCTCCTGATGTATAGTTCCTGCAGGGGGGCAAGTGAAGTTCCCATAGTGCGTTCGGCCGAACGCACTACTCTCTGCAAAGCCTTCTTGTCCTTGGCAGAGCAATTCCCAAACCAGATGGTAATGTTCCCGGACAAGATGCTTTCCACCGCCGCTGCGTAGAAGCACTGGAGGATCCTCGGAGACACTCTGAATTTCCTCAATTGCCTGAGGTGGTAAAGGCGCTACCTTGCCTTACTCACGAGTGCTGAGGCGTGTGATGCCCATGTCATATCCTCGGAGATGTGGCCTCCCAGATATTTAAAACAGTTCACCCTATCCACAGGATCCCCATTTATCCTCAATGGAGTGTACGTCTTCGGATGATGTGCCCTCCTAAAGTCCATGATCAGCTCCTTCGTTTTTTTGATGTTCAAGAGGAGGCTGTTATCCTGGCACCAGAGTGCTAGACCAGCCACCTCCTCCCGGTAGGCCTTCTCGTCGTTGTCTGAGATCAGGCCCACCACCACAGTGTCATCAGCAAACTTAATTCATGAGTTGGAGCTGAACCTAGCCACACAGTCATGTGTGTACAGGGAGTACAATAGGGGCTGAGGACGCAACCCTGGGGCGATCCTGTGCTCAGGGTGAGGGACTTTGATGTATTCCCTCCCATCTTGACTACCTGGGGCCTGGCGGTGAGAAAGTCCAGGACCCAGGCACACAGGGAGGTGTTGAGCCCCAATTCCATTAGCTTCCCGGCCAGTCTGGTGGGGACTATCATGTTGAAGGCTGAACTGTAGTCTATGAACAGCATCCTCACGTAGCCCCCCTTCTGGCTGTCCAGATGGGAGAGAGCAGTGTGCAAGACCTGGGAGACCGCATCGTCCGTGGATCTGTTCGGACGGTATGCGAACTGCAACGGGTCCATGTTCCGAGGGAGGAAGGCGCAGATGTGTTTCTTCTATGAATATTTCTTATAAGCCACCTACTCTAATTATAGTTAAACATTTAACTGCAATAATAAAATGGGCAGCAGGTAGAGCTGCTGCATCACACATCCCAAAGACATGCGGGTTAATCGGCTGCTGTAAATTGCCTTGGTGTGTAAGAGTGGATGCAAAAGTTGGATAACAGAACTAGTGTGAATGGTTGATCGATGGTTGCCGTGGACACAATAGGTCAAAGGGCCTGATTCCATGCTCTATCTCTAATCTAAAGAGAAATTCAGACATCTATTTGTACAGTTTCTGGTCAGAATTGCACTGATTTTATGAAAAGCAAATACAGCACCTTGTATAAATTAGGTAACCTATACACAGAGCAATAGAGCAAACAATGTACAGGCAGATGAGATCAGCTTAACTTGGCATCATGTCCGGCACTGACATTGTGGGCTGAAGAATCTGTTCCTGTGCTGTTCTGTTCTATGTTTATCAAAGAATGATACAGGTGGAATCCACTTGGCCTAACATGACTGACCCATTTCTGTGAAAAGACCTATACAAATGTACATTGTTGAAAAATATTAGAGATATAATTTAATTATTGCTGTCCTCACCAATGTTAGTAGCTCCAGCATCTATGCTATTTTCCACCAGTTCTTTTACAGCAGTGCAGAGACTTAGCACGACTTGCCCTGAACAAATCTGGTGCACTGACTTCCTGTCAATTGCCTTGATCGCTCTTGCAGGCTCCAAGCTAAATGAACAGAGAACTATTGAAACAAACTCACAAAACACATGGAAGGCATTGATATCGATAGTTAACAAAGCACAAAAAAACCTTAAATACAACAATCTGAAGAGGGGTCTTGATCAGAAATGTCACTTATTCATGTTCTGACTCGCTGAGTTACTCTTGAGACACTTTGTGTCTTTTTTTAGGAGCACATGGAGGCCCTGCGTAAGCAATGGAAAGAGGACAACACTTCACAAACTACCAGAAGCATCCCAACACCGAAATGTCACTTGTCTATTCCCTGTATAGATGCTGCCTGATTTAAGAGAGTTAGATAGAGCTCTTGGGGCTAGTGGAGTCAAGGGGAGAAAGCAGGCACGGGTTATTGATAGGGGACGATCAGCCATGATCACAATGAATGGTGGTGCTGGCTCGAAGGGCCGAATGGCCTCCTTCTGCACCTATTTTCTATGTTTCTGACCCGTAAAGTGCAGTTCTAAAAAGCACTTTGTTTCTTGCTCAAGATTTCAGCATCTGCAGTTCCATGTGTCTAACAAACTACCGATCCACCTGTCCCAGTCCCATCTGTGGAAGAGTCTGTAATTTCCACACATTGACCTCAAACCATCTCACAACCCACAAAAGTGAAACAGAAACAATATTTCTGCACCCCAAGGGTCGGCCTTAGAAGAAATTGTGAAGTTAGAGGTGCAGAAGTCGTTATTGAAAGATTGCCATTAAGCTGAGAAGAACAAAGTTTATAAGAGAAGTGCAGGGCAAGCCTTATTCACAGAGTGGTGGGTGACTGGAACGCGCTGCCAGTGGTGGTGGAGTGGGTGACTGGAACGCGCTGCCAGTGGTGGTGGAAGCAGATATGATCCTGGCATTTAAGAGGCACGTGGATATGCAGGAAATAGAGGGATATGGATCACATGCAGGCAAAGAGGATCAGTTTGACAGTATCATGTTTGGCACAGACATTGTGGGTCAAAGGGCCTGTTACCATGCTGTACTTTCCTATGCTATATTGTTCTATGTATTGCAGAAATCTCAGGACAGTTAAAACATGGGAAGATGCTATGGTGATAGGGAGAGGCAAGAACTTTGAGGGATTTGAAAGCAAGAATAAGTATTTTAAAACTGAGATGTTAAAGCACCAAGTCAGTGCATTAGTTTATAAGGGAGGTTGGAGTGTTTTGGCACACGGTAGTAGAGTATTGGATGTGCAAACACAAGGATCTGCAGATGCTGAAATATTGAGCAAAACACAAATGCTGCAGTGGAAGAACTCAGGGGATCAGGCAGTGTCTATGGAGGGAATGGACAGGCGATGTTTCTGGTGGGGGACCCTTCATCAGACTGATTAGATAGGCAGCTCTTTAAGAGAGGGAATCTAAAAAGGTACATGAATACAAAAGGTTTAGAGGGACGTGGGCCAAACGTGGGCAGGTGAGACTAGTATGGATGGGCACCATGGTTGGCATGGGCAAGCTGGGTGAAGGGCCTGTTTGCATGTTGTATGAATCGGAGCGGAGTGGCACTGTCCTATAGTGGAGCTTGCTATAGGATCTTTGCCCACGACCCTTGAACTTTGAGGCTGATGTGGTGCCAACTTGCTCAAGGTTGGCACTTCCATTGCAGGTACCAGAGAACGCGGGATGCAATACCTCTGGCTCCCTGCCCTCACGCTCGGCCTGAATGAGGCTTCCACTCACCAGGCTTCCATCGCCTCTGTGACTAACGCGACTCCCGGGCTCACCACCGATCGCGCGCCGCTTCAAGCCGCCGGACCCAAGATACTAGAGGAGCTGCGCGGGACCGCCAACGGTTGACGCACTGCCCGCTGGGAATTGTAGTCCTCTCAACCCCGCAGCCTCGGCCCACCCGCCCAGCAAAGGATCGTGAACAGCCCTCTGGGATTTGTAGTCCATGGGTGAACATTCCCCGCAGCCGCAGGCCACCCATCCCAGAAGCCCATCGCGGCGAACTGCCCACTGGGACATGTAGTCCACGTGAGAACATTGCCCGCGGCATTATTGACAGTACTAAGCTTACAAAGACCGTCGTTATTTTATCCATTAGTAATAAAACATATTTGATAGGAAAGCGCGAATTGAATTATTATGTTTGCAACAGTTTGATTTTTAATATTTCCTCCATCTTAAACACACCTGACGTTATATGATTGACACGTCTATTATCCAATAGGAATATGAGGACGGTGATGCTGGACCAATGGGAAGGAAGAGGGGCGGGTCTATGCGGGCTCGAAGGCTGATGGGAAGGTTTAATGGTGGGCGGGCTGGTGAGCGGGAGCCCGGTTGTCAGCGGCGCTGATGTATAAAGTAAAGTCTTATCACCTGGGCGAGGGCGCCGTGGAGCTGCCCACTTGTATGTACAAGGTGCCCAATGTTCACGAAGCCGGTGCGGACGCTCAGGTGCGTGTCTGAGGGAGGGTTGGCCAGGCTGCCACGTGCCTCTTGCGCTCAGGCCAAATTAGTGGCCCTTGCTTAAAAGCCTCCAAATAGTTAATAGAGATGCAGCACTGAGTGTTAATGTAGTGGATCTAATACAGCAATAATAGGGGATGTTGTCAAGCTGGAAAGAGTACAGAGAAGATTTACGAGGAATTTGCCAGGACTCGAGGGCCTGAGCTGTAGGGAGAGGTTGAGCAGACTAACATTATTCCCTGGGGTGCAGGAGGATGTGGGGTGATTTTGTGGTGGTGTACATCAGGAGAAGACTACATCTTTTGCCCAGAGTAGGGGAATCGTGAGCCAGAGGGCATAGGTTGAGGGGGTAACTTTCTTACACAAAGGGGTGGTGTGTATGTGGAATGAGCTGCAGTTAACGCGGGGACGGGCGGGGATTTAATAGGAACCATTTACAAGAAATAGTAGATGATTGGCAACATATATACATATTATTTTAAGGGACAAAGACAAAAGACAAATGGACCAATTGCAGGAGAAATTTAAAATATTAATCAATCTAAGGTAAATGCCTGAGGGGTGGAAACGTTAGAGTTCAACAAAGAATGACAAAGAAATTAGTAAAGGGGGAAATCGAAAATGAAAGTTATGTAGGTAGATGCATTGCATCAGAAATGGATGTGGGGCCCACACAGACAGATACAGGACCATTTTTAGAAGAGCACAGCACAGGAACAGGTTCTTTAGCCCACAACGTCTGTACTGAACATGTCAAGTTAAACTAATCTCCCCTGCCAGCACTTGATCTCCATCCCTCCATTTCCTGCTTATCCGTGTGCCTATCACAAAGTATCTTAAATTTGCAATCTCTTGTGTCTACAATGTATACACCATTTGTCTTTCAGAATGGAGATGAGTCTCTCGAGCTCCTGAATTTGGAATCAAGACAGACAGAAATCCTGAATCGCTTGTATGAGTTGAAGGCTGTCGTCGATGGTCTCTCAAAGACTGTTCTCACTCCAGATGCTGACTTAGATGTGGCAGAAATGAATCGTGCTTGCTCTGAGCCGACAAGTGGGACTACAGTCAGTTTAGATTCTGTACTAGGAAAGGTAGGCTAGAATCTCTGCATGACTCTTGATAAATGAATATGCATTAAGGGTGATAAGAGGATACACAAGCAGTCACAGGGAAAATGTGCAGACTCTACACAGACTGCACCCGAGGCCAGGATCACATTTGGGTCACTAGTGCTGCGAGGCAACAGCTCTACCAGCTGCACCACTGTGCTACTCCAAAGGTTCTGAGGTGTTTAATGTGACTCACCCACAGGTGGAGCAGTTAATGCTTGTTAGGATGTGCACTCCTTCATACTGAAGGAGGGTTCCTGACCCGATACGTTGCCTATCCATGTCCTCCAGAGATGCTGCCTAACTGAGTTACTCCCGCACTTTGTATTGCAAGTTTAATTCTAATAATACTGGCAGCTCGGTTCTTAAATTGGACTCTGCAATTTGCACTTGTTGCATTTTTACATGTTATAAAATTAGCCCTTGTATCAAAATTGTCATTCCTAAATTACTGTCTGATGTCATTTCTTCATGGAGTTGAAGGTTTAAAGATATGTTGAAGATGTTTCAACATTTGATTCTTCCCTGGAAGAATTTTCTAATTATCGCCAATTGTTGGTGCAATGACGTTTTCATGGCTGAGCTCTCTGGATTTTTTTTAATTGGCTAACTATTTCTAAGTAAATGGAGCAAAGATGAGACAAAGGTGTTGGGCTGCTGATTCGCCTTGGTTAGGTGCCAGAGGTAGGCTTGACAGGATAAATGCGTTATTTGTGTACTCAAGTCTATTTGTGTACTCGAGTCTAGTGTGTGTAATTGGCATTCTTACTTGAAACAGCTTAGCTATCCCATAAGATTTAGGTTTGTTATTGTCATGTGTACCAAGGTACAGTGAAAAGCTTTGTTTTGTATTATCCAATTGGTTCAGATAATACTATCCATAAGTACAATCAAGTCATAATCTAGTACAATACATAGAGCAAAGGAGAAGATACAGAATGCAGAATCTAGTTCTTCGCATTGTAATGCATCAGTTCCATAAACAAAGCTCAACATCCGCAATAGGGTAGAGGTGAATTGGACAGTACCCTACCTTATTAAAGGGCCATTCAGAAGCCTGATAACAGAGGGGAAGAAACCGTGTGTCTTGTGCGCATTTTCAAGCTTCTGCCTGATAGGAGGAGGAAGAATGGCCGTGTGGGACGTCTTTGATTATGTGGCTGTTTTTCTAAAGGAAGTGTGAAGTGTAGATGGAGTCACTGGTCCAAAGTCTGGTCTGTGTGAACGACTGGGCTATGCCTACTACTCTCCACAATTTCTTGCAGTCGTGGACAGAACTCCATGTTCCAGAGACAAAGTCCAATGTCAGCAAAGGGAGAAAGGCGCATTGGACAGTAGCCTAGCTTATGGAACGACTGTACAGAAGCCTCTCCCGTTGGATTGCAACCTTGTCATTGTCAGGGAGCTTGTGTGTCTCAGTGACCCCTAGAGCTATGCCAGCGGGAGATTCGTCTCCTGTTGGGTCTCCCATGCTGGACAGGTCGAAGGGTAGAGGCGAGACGAAGAGCGATCCATTGGTCCTCCAGGTTGGAGGTTGAGCACAGGGCTAACAACCCTGTCTCGTAAAACAAATATGTTATGGAAACAGCAACTGAAGGAATCAATACTACTGGGCGTGATGGACTTCCAGGGCTATTGACAGATGCTAGGATGAATGTCAATGGTGAAAGCCGAAGAGGACCAGACAGCATCCCAAGAATAGCCCTGCATTGGACACCGGAAGGGAAAAGATAAAGAGCGAGACCCAAAACCACCTGACGTCGAACTGTAGAGGAGGAAATGAAAACAATGGACCTGACCTGGGGTAGTGTCCAGAAGCTAGCCCAGAACAGACAAGAGTGGAGGACCTTTGTTGCCCTACATGCCAGGAAGCATAAGAGGCAGTAAGTAAGTACAGAAGCCTGATAATAAAGAGGAAGAAGCTGTTCCCGAATCTGGCACGTTCAACCTTCTGTGCCTTCTGCTGGATGTGAGCAGGGAGAAGGAATGACCAGGGTGGGAAAGGTCTTTGATTATGCTGGCTGCTTTGCCGAGGCAGTCATAAAGGCAATACGCACGGATAAATATAGTAATCAAAAAATAACTAATACTGGTGCAAAAGAAAATCCATAGTACAACTATGTCCATACAACTATGTCCATCGAGTCCATAGAAGATCATAGTTGCTGAGATTAGTGCCTTGTAGTATTCAACAGCCTGATGGTTGCAGGGAAGAAGCTGTTCTTGAACCTGGTGGTCATGATGTGTTGTGAGTACTTCTATGTTACATTCATAACTGTTTTTAATTTAATCTTGCTTTAGACCTCTAGTGTGCTACGAGACATCGTCATCAATGCCAACCCGTCTGAGGTACCCCTGTCCCTGTTGGTGCTGCACAACTTGCTGTGTAAACAATACCGGGTGTTGTCTTCTGTGCACGTGCACTCCTCCATTCAAAACGTTCCCTCTCAACTCTGGAACTGTCTGGGAAATGAAAGCATTTGTCAATCCCGTCGGGAATATCAACTTGGTTTCACTCTCGTCTGGAAGGATGGTGAGGAAAAATTGATTTGTTGAAGTTCATAGTTTAACAGTAATTCAACATGTGTCTTAACCTTAAGCGTTATAGAGCAAAGTCTTAAAATATTATGTTCTTCCACTTTGTGTCTGGCCTCGCTCTCAAAGACCTGTGTTTATAGGTTAATCGGCATCTGTAAATTGCCTTTGGTGTGTAGGGAGTGGATGAGAAAGTGGGATAACATAGAACTAGTGTGAACGGGTGATTGATGGTTGGTGTGTTGATGGGCTGAAGGGCCTGTTTCTGTACTACATCTCTCAACTAATATAAACACTCTGGCAGTGGAGGAGACACTGGTGTTATGTACTACATCATAAGCTATTATTTTATGCAATAACCTTTGCCGTAGCAGCTAAACAAATTTTTGCTGATTTGCTGCTTTACAATCTCAGGAAACCAAATCTAGGGAATTTTGGAGAGGTAAAACCACTTTATCAACTATGTTTAGACTTGAGGTACAGCACTGAAACAGACTCTACCGAGTCCTCACTGATCCCTGTAGACTAGTTCTATCCTATACACTAGTTACAATTTAACTGAAGCCAATTAACCTACAAACTGAAGATAAACACAAAATGCTGGATTAACTCAGCGGGACAGGCAACATCTCTGGAGAGAAGGAATGGGTGACGTTTCGGGTTGAGACCCTACTTCAGACCCGAAACATCACCCATTTCTTCTTTCCACGTGCTACCTGTCTCACTGAGTTACTCCAGCATTTTGTGTCTATCTTCGGTTTAAATTGGCATTCGTGGTTCCTTCCTTCAGATTTAACGTACAAACAATACGTTTTTGGAGTGTGGGGGGAATCCAGAAATAACCCATAAAGTCAGAGAGAATGTACAAAAACTCTGTACAGACAGGATTGAAACCGGGTCTCTGCCGTTGGGTCGGGACCCTTCAGACTGATTGCAGTAGAGGGAAGAAAGCTGGAAGAGAGAAGGGGCAGAACAAACCCCCTCGCCTGTATAAACTTTTCACTTCAAGGGTGGAATAGTGGTGCAGCTGGTAAAGCTGCTGCCTCACAGTGCCAGAGAACTGGATTTGATTCTGACCTGGTGCAGTCAGTGTGAACTTTGCAAGTTCTCACGGTAACCACGTAGGTTTTCTTCGGGTGCTCTGGTTTCACTTCGCATCCCAAAGACGTGTTTGTTTTGTAGTAAATTACCCGCTGAAAAATTGCCCCTAGTGTATAGTGGATTAAAAGGTGGGATAATGTAGAACTAGTTTGATCGATGATCTGTGTGGACTTGCTAGGCCATGTGTATCTAAATTTGCCTGGCTTTGTCCTTCATCCACATCTCTTCTAGCTTTCTTCCCCCTACCAGACTTTCAGAATAGAAATGAGTTTGTCCAACCCCTTCTTATGCGATGCTCCAGTCAACATCCTTGCATTTAAATATTAATCAAGGGAAATGCTTCTGGAAAGTGGTGCTGAAGTGCAAGAATGGCAGGACGGGTCATGGATAACAAGGTTAACATTTGGTTCAGTGTTGATCTTGGTCTTTGCACCCAATTCAGATGAAGCTGTGACAGTTTTGTTTTTGTTTTGGCAGTGCTCAAACCTCAGATGAAGTTCTGCATCCAAAACATGTGTTCCATCGAAGGTGAGGGAAACATCGCCCGCTTCCTCTTCGCCTTGCTGGGCCACCAGTATGACGCAGTGACTTCGACCCAGATCGACAGTTGGGTTGACGTGGCCATCTTCCAGCTGAAGAACGGAAGCAACAAGGGGAAGGCCGCAGTCCTGCGGTCCTTGAACTCTGTCCTCAGCAAGAGCCCTTGGGTGGTGGGAGCCGATCTGACTCTGGCTGATGTGGTGCTGTACTGTGTCTTGCAGGAGGTGGAGTTGGAGGGCATTCCAGCCAACATCCAGCGATGCATGCAAAGCTGCCAGAATCTGGCGCCGAAACTGCTGAAATAAATGTCACAGTTTGCAAGCATCTGATAACCCTGTACCTGAATATTTACTTATGAGGAGGTAACTATTTAAAATACTTAATAAATATTTTTAAAGGCAGTTTTTGATTTGAAAATGTAAGAGACTTTTGTATAGGTGCATGGATATGCAGGGAATGGAAGGATATGAATTAAGTGCAGGCAGGCAGGTAGGAGATGGTCTTGGCATCATGTTCAGCAGACAGTGTGGGCCGAAGGGGCTTTTCCTGTACTGTACTGCATTCTTTATGAAACTCTTGCTTTATGCAGGCATGAGACAGGAAAAAACTGAAAAAGAGGAAGAGAGATGGATGTCCAGGGGGCATTGGTATTCCAAGGGGCAACGCCCCTGGCGGGGGTAAACAGGGGCAGCGCCCCCTTTATGCAGATTTTTTTGTGATAATTGTACCTTGAAATGACACCGTTTTCTTGTCTGTTTACCCGTAATTTCTCACAGGGTCTTCCACACTCACACGGAACCCCTCACTGCTCACACTCACAGGGACCCCCCCCCCCCTTACCTTTGCTCACACTCACAGGAAACCCCCCACCTATGCTCACTCACACGGAACCCCTCACTGCTCACACTCACAAGGAACCCCACACTGGTCACTCACAGGAAACCCCTCACCTTTGCTCACTCCCAGGGACCCCCTCACTGCTCACACACACAGTGACCCCCTCACTCCTCACACACACAGGGACCCCCTTACTGCTCACACTCACAGGATCGTCCACTCGCCTTTACTTACACTCAGACTCCCCCCTCTGCTCACCAGGGCTCACACACACACCCTCTAAAACGCTTATTGACACCGCCAAGGCCCCGGCCCTGCAGCCGTGCCCCGGGCCTTTTCCCAACCCAGTGCACTCTCCCGCTGCCGTCCCCCAGGGCCGCCGCTAACCAAAGATCCTATAAGATCTTTGCCGCTAACTGCGTTCCTGGCCCCGGCGTCTCGCTCCACCGGGCCTCGCCTTGTCCCACCACTGGACAGCTCCCTCCTCCAATCACCGCTCTCTAGCCTCAATCCCGCCCCCCCCACTTCCGCATCTGACCGACGCCTCCTCCCTCCAATCATCGCGCTGAATCATGTCCCACCCCCCCCCCCCACTGCCTGCTGACCCTCGTCCAATCGGCGCCCTCAATCATCAGTCCCGCCCCCACTCGTGGAAAGCCATTTATATATATTACTAAATCTCTGATCTTGACCGCTTTTGCCCCACTGTGCTGCGATTTCCGACAGAACGCCGCCACCTACGGCCGTCATTTTTGGCCACCTCGCTCAGAGCCCCCCTCCGCCTTAAAGGAACAGAGGATTTTTCCCAACGATGACAAATCAGAGAGATATTAATGTTTTAAAAAAATTCACCATTCTCTCTGCTGCCCCTGCTGCAGGGAGGGGGAGGGACTATAAAACCAGGAAGTGGTGTGCCTCACTCAGTCTCTTCAATATGGATGAAGCCAAGGGTCACGTCTCTCTGAGCTCTGAATAACACTGAACAAATTTCTACATAACTGAGTCCCCTTAATGTGGTATGAAAATGAAAATATGGTTTGTTTGAAGTAAAAAGGCACTGCCTGCAAATGGTTGTTTGGGTGCTTTGGCTTTAAGTTAAAAGGCACTACTTACTGCAAATGGTGGCTTGGGAGCTTTGGCTTGAAATTGAAATGCACTACTTACTGCAAATGATGGCTTGGGAGCTTTGGCTTGAAGTTGAAAGGCACTTACTGCAAATGGTGGCTTGAAATTGAAAGGCACTACCTACTGCAAATGGTGGCATGTAGTTGAAAGGCACTACTTACTGCAAATGGTGGCTTGGGAGCTTTGGCTTGAAGTTGAAAGGCACTATTACTACAAATGGTGGCTTGGGAGCTTTGACTTGAAGTTGAAAGGCACTATTACTGCAAATGGTGGCTTGGTTGCTTTGGCTTGAAGTTGAAAGGCACTACTTACTTCAAATGGTGGCTTGGGTGTGGCTTGAAGTTGAAAGACACCACTTACTGCAAATGGTGGCATGTAGTTGAAAGGCACTACTTCCTGCAAATGATGGCTTGGGTGTGGCTTGGTTGCTTTGGCTTGAAGTTGAAAGGCACTACTTACTGCAAATGGTGGCTTGGGTGTGGCTTGAAGTTGAAAGGCACTACTTACTGCAAATGGTGGCTTGGATGCAATGGCTTGAAGTTAAAATGCATTACTTACTGCAAATGGTGGCGTGGGTGCATTGGCTTGAATTTAAAGGCACCACTTACTGCAAATGGCATGAAGTTGAAAGGCACTACTTACTGCAAATGGTGGCTTGGGTGCTTTGGCTTGAAGTTAAAAGGCACTACTGCAAATGCACTTACTTCCTGTTTGCACTGTATATTGATTTTAGATAAAACGCTACCACTTACGGCTGTGATTTTTGGCCATCTTACTCAGTCACCCTCCGCTGAGCAGGTGCAGAGAATTCTTCCCATCAATGAAAAATAAAAGTGTTATTATTATTTTTTTAAATGTTGAGAATCTCTCTCCTGTAAATCATTCCATGAAAGCCACACCTTTTCCGGTGGGGGGGTAGGGGTTATAAAACCCGGAAGTGTGGGTGTGGCTCAGTCGCTGCATGATGGGGGAGGGAGAGGTCACGACTCTGTCTGAGCTGTGAATCAACTGAACACACTGAATGTCTACTGAAGTGCGAGTTTGGTGTTTTGTGTGGTTTTATGGTGGTTTCATCCTGCATGAAATGGTATGAAGCTGCATTTGAATTTGGTGGCCTTGCACCCTGCTTGAAGTGGAATGAAACTGCACTTGAATTCAGTGGCCTTGCACCTTGCTTGAAGTGGTAGGAAACTGCACTTGAATTTGGTGGCCTTGCACCCTGCTCAAAGTGGTAAGAAATTGCACTTGAATTTGGTGGCCTTGCACCCTGCTTGAAATGGTAGGAACATGGATTTGAATTTGGTGGCCTTGCACCCTGCTTGAAAAGGAATTTCAAGGAATAGTCATGAGTCAACTGCCAGCCCACCAGCCGTGAGTGACCTGCCAGCAGATCAGGCTTGAGGGACTGAGCTGCCACCCCAAGAACCCATACCAGCACTCCAGAAAGCCCCCCTACTGGCCACCAATATTGGAATTGGTGGAGAGGTGGAATATTGCGTCGGGGGACCAGCCCTCCCGTGTGAACATGGGACCCAACGGGTCCCACTTAGTCTAGTTATCTATATAACTAAAAGTCTCATCTTGACCACTTCCTGGCTGCACTGTATATTGATTTTAGAATAAACGCTACCCTATATCGCTATGATTTTTGGCCATCTTACACAGTCCTCCTCCGCTGAGGCAGCCCCGAGGATTTTTCTGATCAATGAAAAATGAAAAAGTTAAGAGTGTGAAATTGAATGTGGAGAATGTGTGACCTCCACCTGAGATCGGGTCACGGGAGCTGTGCGTCGGTTCTTTCTGCTGCTACAGAACTAATTGGGAGATCGTTGATTGACGCAAGCAAAATCATACAATGGGTGAGTGTCTGTAAAAATGGAATTTGAGCTTGGACATAGATCATGGTAACGGGCCCTTCAGCCCAACAAGTTCATATCCACCATCTGTTCACACGAGGTCTGTGTTATCCCACTTTCTCAGGCACACCCTACACACTTGAGGCAATTTTATAGGGCAAATGGGACTAGCTTAGATGAAGTATCATGGTTGGCATAGACGAGTTGGACCGAAGAGCCTGTTTCCTTGCCATGTGACGACAACACCAAAACTCGCCCGTCTTTGGGATGTGGGAAGAAACTGGAGCACCTGGAGGAAAACCATGGAGTCACAAGGAGATCGTGCAAACTCCAAACAGAAGGCATTTGAGATCAGGATCAAAACTGGGTCCCCGGTTCTGTGAGGCACAGCGCCACCAGCTGTGCCACCCTTGTGTAAATTGTTGTAAGTATAATAAATCATTTTGGGAGCTTGGTATTGAGGAGCCTTTTGCCTGAACCAAACCAACAATGCTACATATGGTTCTTTCTACAAATTAGATTGTCTTTGAGAAGCTCAGCATGTCTTCCTACTATTCTCTGCTGCAGGAAGGAAGAAAATGTAAAGAATAATTTGTAATTCCTACTATTTACAATACAGCCTTGGGGATTTTTCAGATGTAAATGGAAGGAACTGAACAAGGGGAGAAAGGATAGAGTTGAAGGTAGACACAAAATGCTGGAGTAACTCTGCGGGTGAGGAAACATCTCTGGAGAGAAGGAATGCGCAACGTTTTGGATCAAGACCCTTCCTCAGGATAGAGTTGAGGTATGAAGAAATCAGTTTAGTGGGTCAAAAACATTCAAAGACTATGGCACTATCAAGATAGTCCTGTTTGTGGATCTTGAAATTAGTTTAGATTTAGTTTATTATTGTCACGTGTACTGACTTGCGGTGAATAGCTTTTGCATACTGTACAGTCAAAAAAAGGACTGTACATAATAGAATCAAGCTAACCAAGGGTGCAATACTTAGTGCAAGATAAAGTCTAATTAAATATAGCTCGATGGTCTCCAATGAGGTGGATGAGCGGTCAGGACTGCACTCTAGCAGATAACAGCTGGGAAGAAATTGTCCTTGATTACATTCATTAAGACTGGACTTTGAGCTCAAATTTTGTGACTGGGACTTGAACACAACATTATACCTGGAGCCACAAATAATACCGCAAATTTAATGCAGAACGCCTTAATAATGAACCAATAAATAAATTTAATAGTTCATCCCTCACTCCTCTCCGTTCATTTAAATAAACCCGTATATTCGAAGCACATACACCATCAATATTCATGAGGTATTCAAGTAAATTTAAGTAGAAAGAAAGCAAAATAAGTTTCTCTGGGAAATTTATGAAGATCTCTATCTGTTCTCCCCCTCCATGGCCTGTAATTTGACTTGTTCCTTGAGGTGTCGGATTTCCTCTTCCCGATCAATCAATTTCTGCTGAAGACTCTTGATTTCTTGTTCCTGGGTCACCACCTTCTGTTCGAGCTTCCCCTGCAGCGGAGTGAGCTGCGTGAAAAGCAGAGAGGCATAAAGCAAACATTGCAGATGTTTCGTAACTCAAAGCAGATCTGAAACAGCTATGGATTCTCATTGGAAATTACTGACTCACCCCTCAACATTTTAAGAATGTGAAATCTTCATGAGGGCAAAAATCAGTAAATAAACAAGACTAAACACTAGTGACACAAGGAATTGCAGGTTGGAATCTTCAATAAAATACAAAGTGCTGGAGGAACTCAGCATATCAGGCAGCATCTGTGGAGAATAATGATAGGTGAGGTTTTGGATCAGGACATTTTTTTAGACTAAACACTTAAAGCCCCTGTCCCACGATGAGAGTTCACCCAAGAGCTCTCCCGAGTTTAAAAAAAAAAAAAAAAAAATCACTCGTGGTTTGTATGTAGGACCTATGTGGATATCCCGTAGCAGCTCGTAATGCTAACGGCAGGTACTCGGAAAACGCGGTAATTCGTGAAGTTTTTTCAACACTGAAAAGTGTCCAAGAGTTTCCGAGAGTTACCGCGTTTCCCGAGTACCTGCCGTTCGCATTACGAGCCGCTATGGGACATCCACGAGGTTCTACGTACTTACCACAAGTTTTTTTTAACTCGGGAGAGCTCTTGGGTGGACTCGCATCGTGGGACAGGCCCTTAAGATTAAACTGAGTGAGTGAGATTGCTTTGAGGTAAAGGGTTGCAGCCTGACCATAAGACATGGGAACAGATTAGACCAGCTGAGTGCTAGCATGGAAGCAGACCGTTCGGGCCACCAAGTCCATGCCAACCATCGATCGCCTGTTCACACCAGTTCTCCCTGTGACCACGTGGGTTTCCTCCAGGTGCTCTGGTTTCCTCCCACATTCCAAAGATGTGCAAATTTCTAGGTTTATTTGCTTCTGTAAATTGCCCCTATTGTGTAGGATAGAACTACAGGAGATCGTTGTTTGCCACTGACTTAGTGGGCCAAAGCGCCTGTTTTCATGATGTATCTAAAACTAAACACTAATCTGGTACTATTACAATGTTAAGAAACATTTGGACGGGTACATGGATGGGATAGGTTTAGAGGAATATGGGCCAAATGCAGGCAGGTAGGACTAGTACAGATGAGGCAACCTCACTCACTCAGTTTAATCTGAAGTGTTTAGTCAATGGTTCTGATCCATGAAGGCGTGGGCAAGTTGGGTCGAAGGCCCTGTTTTCATGCTGTATGACTAAAATCTATTGTCCAAGATAAAGTGTTATGTTCATACAGACTCTTTCGCCGTGGAGTCAAATAAATACTCAAAATAAAGGGTCTCAACCCAGCACTTTGAGCTTTACTCAATACTCAAAATAGGAAATGTGGCAGTCAATTTCTGCACTGCAAGCTCCCAAAGGACAGTATAATTCTGGCCAATATTACAACAAGTTTAACGAACCAAGGTGTTCATCCTACCTTGAGAGAAGAGAAGAGTTCACTGTCCAACATCTCGTCTGCACTTGGTCTGTAGGAGGCATCTTTGCTGGTTAGCATCTTGATGTATTTAGCTTGGATAGGCCACCATTGGGCAAAGTCCTTAGGGATGTGGCCTTCTCGAAGTGCCATGATTATCTTTGCCCTCTCCATCGCAGTTCCGAATGGATGGAAGAGCTCCAGTAAGATTATGCCAACACTGTACATATCCGACTGAAAGTGCAGATGGAAACACAATAATATTGCAACACAGCAACAGACTGCACACACCAACCACTGCACCATGGTTTACCTATGTGAGCTCTGTTCTCATACCTTTCAAACATCTAAGTGTCTGATCCCATCATCCTGAAATGCATCCTGCAGTCTAATCCCGCAAACAGAACCTTCATCCCACTAGGCCCACGCTGACATTAAACGTAGAACATATACATAGAACAGTACAGCACAGGAAAAAAGCCCTTGGGCCCACAATGTCCATGCCGAACATGATGGCAACTAATCTATTGACTTTAAATTATATTAAGTTCTTAAATCTTAACATTTAAATGTATTTGCGATTTTACAAAATTTGTTCCAGTTCACAACTAGCCTTCGTGATCCACATCCCTCCATTCCCTGCATGTCGTATGCCTACCCAAAAGCTTCTTAAACGCCACTCCACCACTACCCCTTGCAGTGTGTTCGAGGCCCTCACGACTGTGTAAAAACACAAAAAACTTGCCCCATACATTCTCCTTTAAACCTAGCCTCTCTCATCTTACAGCTACAGCTTCAAACCTTGTTCTGAATGTCTACCCTATCTGTGCATTACTCAAAGCTGCAAGCAATATTCCAAATGCGGCCGAACTAAATTCCGATAAAGCTGCAACATTTATTTCTGACACTTATACTGAATGCCCCAACCGACGAAGGCAAACATACCTTTACCACTCTATCGATTTGTGTTGCCACTTTCAGGTAGTTATGAATAATATTTGAATTATAAAGGGCAATTAAATAGGAGGATTCCGGTATAAAAACAGATGTGTACCTTGAAATCATAGCAAGAACCTCTTAGTTGCTCAGGGGAAGCGTATAGACAGGTTCCAACTCCCGAGGTGTGTTTTGAATCTGGGTGAAAAAAAGGACAGAAGGTCAAAGCTAAATACTGAAAAAGGTGACAACGTGCCTTCTCTGGAAATGTTTTCGTTTCAGCTTAGTTTAGAGATACAGCATGGAAACAGACACTTTGGCACATCGCGTCCACGCCGCCCATCGATCACCCATTCACACTAGTTCTATGTTCACACCAGCGGCGACTGCGAAGGGTTGTAGTCCCGACCACGGGGGAAAATGGAGGAGGACTGACCAAACTTTGTGCCTTCCACCACAGTGATGAATGCTGTGGTGGATGATTGTGTTCATTTTTTATTGTGTATTGTGTGTTTTTTTTTAATTGTACCGCTGCTGGCAAATTCATTTCACTGCACTTTATGTGCAAGTGACGAATAAAACTTGACTTATCCCACTTTCTCATCCACTCCTACACACTAGAGGCAATTTACAGAGACCAATTAACTTACAAACCTGCATGTGTTTGAGATTTTGTTGTTTAGTTTAGTTGAAGTTTGTTTAGACCTGAAATGCCACCTCTCCAGGTTCTCCGTATATGCTGCCTGACCCACTGAGTTACTCCAGTTTTGCTCGATTCCAACATCTGCAGTTTTGCTCGATTCCAACATCTGCAGTTCCTTGTGTCTCCGGAGTGAGTTTTCCATTGAACAACATATGTCTACCATTTCCAATACTCTAAAATGCAAGAGGAACTCAGCAGATCAGGCAGCATTTTGCTGATCAGACTGAAGGGGCCCCGACCCGAAACATCATCTGTCCATTTCCCTACACCGATGCTGCCTGACCCATTGAGTTACTCCAGCACTTTGTGTTTTGCTCGAGATTCCAGTGTCTGTTGTTCCTTCTGTCTCCATCCAATACTCACTGGGACCTTCATTCTTGGTCGTCCATGAATCTGACGTCTCAACAATGTCACTGCAGGCCAGTCCGAAATCCCCGATCCGAACGTGGCAGTCAGGAGCATGGAGAAAGATGTTCCTTGGCTGTAACAGAAGGCAGTGTATGTTTGTTTATAAATGAGTCATGAACAAAACTGCTTGCATTCAACCTAGTCCTGCATTCTAGATGATAATAGCACGGCCATCATCCATTCGGTGATAGTGCAATGTCCCAGAGACCAGGACTAATAATCCAGCTGCCCAGTTCAAATCCAACCATGTAGGAAGGAACTGCAGTTGCTGGTTCATACCGAAGACACAAAATGCTGGAGTGACCCAGCGGGTCAGGCAGCATCTCTGGAGAGAAAGAATAGGTGATGTTTTGAGTTTAAAGAAGCATTCAGGCATGAAATGTCACCCATTTTTCTCCAAAGTTGCTGCCAGACCCTCCGATTTACGCCAGCATTTAGTGTCTATCTTAAAATCTAACTGTGGCAGCTGTGGAATTAAAATTCAATTAATAAGTGTTTATCTTTTTGAGAAAAGAACTGGAATTAATATTGACAATATGAATTTACCAAGTTGTTGTAAAAATCCTGCCTGACCCACTGAGTTACTCCAGCACCATGTGTCTCTCCTAACAACTAGTACTCTCAATCCTGGCAGCAAACTGGTAAACCTCTGTACCATCCCCAAAGCCTCCATTCTTCTTGTAGTGGGGTGACCAGAGAAGCAGAAATTATTCCAAATTTGCTCTGACTAATGTTCTATATAACTGCAGAGGAATGAGCAGACCCAAGGACATCAGTTATCTTAAGAATAGCTCATGTTCAGTATAACTAGTTTAGTTTAGTGTTGTTTATTATCATGTGTAGCGAGGTACAGTTAAAAGCTTTTGTTGCGTGCTAACCAGTCAGCGGAAAGACTACATGATTACAATCGAGCCATCCAGTGTAGATACATGATAAAGGGAATAACATTTAGTGCAAGATAAAATCCAGTAAAGTATGATTAAAGATATTCTGAGGGTCTCCCATTAAGTATATAGTAGCTCAGCACCGCTCTCTAGTTGTTGATAGGATGGTTTGGTAACCTGATAACAGCTGGGAAGAAACTGTCCCTGAATCTGGATGCCTTTTCATACTTCTGTATTTCTTACTTGATGGGAGAGGAGAGAAGAGGGAATGACCTGGGTGAGACTGGTCCTTGATTATGATGGTGGCCTTGCCGAGGCAGGGAGAAGTTAAATGGAGCAAATGGATGGGAGGTTAGTTTGTGTGATGGTCCGGGTTGTTCCACAATTCTCTGCGATTTCTTGCAGTCTTGGATGGTGCTGTTCCCAAACCATGCTGTGATGCATCCCGATACGTACAGCTAATGCACTGCCAACTTAGTGGGATCAAAGAGACTTATCACTGTTATGGGCCAAGAGAGAGTTAGATTTAGTTCTTAGGGCTAAGTGAATCAAGGGATATGGGGAAAAAACCAGAACGGGGTACTGATTTTGGATGATCAGCCAAGATCATATTGAATGGCAGTGCTGGTTCGAAGAGCCGAATGGCCTCCTCGTGCACCTATTTTCTATGTTTCTATGGTTCCAATATTCCGCTCAAGAAGGCGACCTGTATTGCGAATTCCGCACGGAACACGAAGACCTCGATGTCACAATCTGCTGCCATCGCAACCTGAAACAAATCAAAATTGTGCTGACACAACTCCCAACAGGAAACGTCTGCCACGTGTCAAAGCTGCGGTGATCCCAACCCGGCTACCGCGAGCGACGGCAGACGATCTCGTCCCTGGCACTTTAAACGGGAAGAGCTCAGGAGCGTGAAAATGTCCCGCTTGTGAATGGCCGCTCTGCGGTGAACCACAGCTGAAGGAACTAATGTTCAAAAAAAATGTGTGAATGCCAGGGCAAGTTTGATGATGTCCACGCCAAGCTTCACGATGCTATAATGAGAGGTGACCAGGGGAACATCACAGCCCTGCTTAAGGTGCATCCTGTCAATGAGCCCATAACCATCTGGAAAAACTGCGCCATGGTGCCCATGTATGAAAATCAGGCAAGTCAAGCAAGGCATAGAACTGTACAGCACAGGAACAGGCCATTCGGCCCACATTGCCATGCTGAACATGATGCCAATTTAAACTAATCTCTGCTAGTCAGCAGAGATTAGTTTAAATTGGCATCATGTTTGGCATGTGATCCATATCCCTGCATATCCATGTGCCTATCTAAAAGCCTCTTAAACACCACTATCATATCTTCCTCCATCACCACCCCTGCAGAAATCCTCTTATTTATTAAGTAACCTGAATAGTTAAGATGCCCCAAGATGCTCCATCTAAGCCAGTCCCATTTGTCTGCGATTGGCCCATATCCCTCAAACTCTTTCCTGTCCAAATGTTTATAGTTTGAGATATAGCGTGAAAACACCATGTCCTCACCGAGCCACAATCACCCGTACATTAATTCTATCCTACACACTAGGGAGAATTTACAGAAGTCAGTTAACCTACAAACCTGTATGTCTTTGGAATGTGGAAGGAAACCGGAGCACCCGGAGAAAAGAGACCCGGTCACAGAGAGAACGTGCAAACTCTGTACGGACAGCACCCGGAGTCAGGACCGAATCCTGGTCTCTGGCACTTTAGGGCAGCAACTCTACTGCTGCGCCACTGTGTAACCCTTGTCCTTGTCAACATTTAAATGTCTTTTAAATGTTGGTAATAGTACCTGCCTCAACTACCTCCTCTGGCAGCACTCTGTGTGGAAAAATCTGCCCCTCAGTTTTCTTTACCTCTCACCTTAAACCAGTGTCCCCTGGTTCTTGATTCCCCTACTATGGGTAAAAGACTCTCCATTCACGCCATCTATTTCCCTCATGATTTTATTCCCCTCCATAAGATTCCGATGTAAAGAAACACCAATTGTTTTGTATCTCCACAAACAATTAAACTCTCATTGCTGCCTGGAATGCTGAATATTTCCTGTCATAGAGAGTCATAGAGTCATACAGCGTGGAAACAGGTCCTTCCTCCCAACTTGCCCACACCAATCAACGTCCCATCTACACTAGTCCCACCTTGCCTGCATTTGTCCCATATCCCCCTAAACCCGACTTATCCACGTACCTGTCTAAATGATTCTTAAACATTGTGATAGTACCTGCCTCAACTACTTTCTCCGACAGCAAGTTCCACACCCTCCTACCCTTTGTGTAAAAAAAGTTAACCCTCAGGATCCCATTAAATCTTTCCCCTCTCACTTTAAACCTTTGTCGTCTGATTCTCAATTCCCCTACTGGGCAAGAAAATTTGCGCATATACCCGATCTATTCCTCTCATGATTTTATACCCCTCTATAAGCTCACCCTTCATCTTCCAGCACCCCTAGTTTGCTCAACCTCTCCCTACATTTCAGGCCCTTGAGTCCTGGCAACATCCTTGTAATTTTTTTTATTTCAGATGTTGGTTATCTGCAGGGTTTTTGTTTGCTTTAAAATTGATTGTCCGATTTCTATCAATCCAAGGGGTTGTCTATTCTCCCGATCCATTTGGCCGCAACGTATCGAAAGGCAAGGAGCCTGGAGTGCTTAATTCAACACAAGGCTGATCTGGAGGCAGAGTAAGTGAGGCAAGTGAGAGCATCGGTCTGCTCTTCAGAAAACGTCACCCATCCTTTTTTCTCCCTAGATGCTGCCTGACCAGCAGAGTTACTTTAGTACTTTGTGTCCATCTTTAACTACAGGGAGAGGTTGTACAGACTCAGACTGATAATAGGGGGGTGAGCAGGGAGAATATGGGATTGTTACTTAAAATTAGAGACTTCACCGTTTATACCAAGCAAAATATGAGGCGCTGTTCCAATTTGCTTGTGGCCTCACTCTGGCAATGGAGAGCCGGGACAGAAAAGTCAGTCTGGGAATGGAAGTTGTTCAGAGTAACAATTGCCAAGTCTACGTTTGGTCTCGCTGAGTTTATAGTTTCTCACAGGTTTTCTTTTTTTTGTAGCTGGCTCAAGGTTGGGGAAGGTGCTCTGGAAATGCAGTTACTTTCTGTTGCAGTTCTTCATGGGTTCTCTCCCTCTCTCTCACTCCCCCAGGGATGGCAAGGGTCGCAGGGCGCTGCACCTCGTCCTCATGCACTGGCCCAACACTGCTCGCGACCGGCTGGTACCCAAGACCAAGTTTGAGAAGGCGATGGCAGCCATGCAGGGCCGTGCCGAGGCTTGCATGCGGTTGCTGTGCCAGCACGGCGTGGAGGTGAACGTCAAGGCCGGCGTCGATAGCCGGGACGGCCCGCTGCACCTGGCGGTGCGGCACGGAGCATGGCCGGCGGTGGCGGTGCTGGCCCGGCACGGAGCCGAGCTGGAGGCCGCCGACCAGCACGGCCTGACGCCGCTGCACATGGCCAGCGGGCTGCTGGACCGGCAGCTGACAGAGGAGCTGCTGGGCCGGGGGGCGCGGGTGGACGCCCGCGTACCGGGCAGCGGCAGTACACCGCTCCAGCTGGCGGTGGGAGCCGCCTCGGGCAAAGCCGGTCGATATCTGGGAGCCGGACTGGACTGCGTGAGGGCCTTGCTGGCGGCTGGAGCGTCGGTGGACGCCCGGGACTGGCGGGGCCGGTCGGCGGCCCATGAGGCCTGCTTTGGCGGGCGGGAGGAGGTGGTCGACCTACTGCTGGATCACGGAGCCGACCTGAGCCTCTGCACCGAACAGGGAGAGTCACCCCTCGCCCTCTTCCTGGAGCGCCGGCCCAACCTGCGTTGCCGCCGGCTGCTGGCCAAGGTGCTCAGCCTCTCCTGCCCTCCCCGCATCCACGGAGCCGGCGGCGGCCTGCCCAGCGGCCTGCTCGGCCCCGAGTCGCGCCGCCACCGAGAGTTCCTGCAGGCCCTGTGCCGGCAGCCGCCTGCTCTCCGCAACCTGTGCCGTGTGGCGGTGCGCAGGGCCCATGGGCGGCACCAGGCCCAGCAGCTTCTGCCCACCCCCGTCTGGCGTTTCGTCTACGGGCACCAGGGCTATGCCGAGGAGCTGGAGGAAGTGGCTGGAGGGCCGGACGAGCGGCAGGAACCAGAGGCCCAGGACCGACTGGACCATAGGATCGGCGGACTGCACCTCTGAACTACCCTCACTCCTCACCCCAGTGAAAGCTCAGCCTCCCGCCACATTAACTGACAAGAACATTTAAAATTTTCAGTCCTCCCCACCTCCCCTCTTTTTCAAGACAATCTTAGGCTGTGAGTCTTTCCACCCAACAATCTGAAAGGGGCATTACAGGTAACAGGGACTGAATTAAGACATATGAGCAGAATTAGCCCATTCGGCCCATCAGGTGTGCTCCACAATCCGATCATGGCCCATCTATTTTTCCTCTCTCAACCCCATTCTCAGGCCTTCTCCCGTAACCATTGACTAGAACCTATCAATCTCCGCATTAAAAATACCCACCCACCCTCCTTTATGCCGGTCTGCATCAGCAGAGACAAACTGCTTTTGTTCCGTGCCTGCAAAATCTAGAAATCAAATAGGTTTTAAGTTGCAAATCTGGAGGAATGGGTGAGGGAATTTCAGTGGTATTTGGGTGGTGGTGGTGAAAGCAAAAACTGTATCCGGGATCTTTTCTGCTTATATACAAGACTTCTCTGTACCCAACATTAAACCTGGATGTGCGGAGGTAATATAAATGAATTAGCATTGAGCTACAGTTTATACTTTACACAGAGGAGGGGGAGGTGGAGGAGGGGGGGGGGGGGGTGGGAGGGGAGGAAGAGGGGGAAGGGGGGAGGGGTTCTGCAATGGCAAAAGGGTGGTAGAATCAGAAATTCACTCATTTATTAAATAACCTAAATATGCAAGATAGAATATAAAACAGTAGCGCAGGAACGGACCCTTCGGCCCACCGAGTTCATGCCAACCATCCATCACTCGTTCATAGCAATTCCATGTTATTCCACTTTCTCATCCACTACCTACAAACTCGAGGCAATTTTGACAAAGACCAATTAACCAACAAACCCTCACGTCTTTAGGACGTGGGAGGAACTCGGCATAGTAGATGAAGCTGATACAGCATTTAAAAGACAGGACACGTATGTGGATGGAAAAGATTTGGAGGGATATGGGACAAGCTGCCAGAGGAGGTAGGTGAGGCAGATACTTATAACAATTAAAAGACATTTGGCCAGACACATGGATATGAAAGGTTTAGAGGGATATGGGCCCAAACGCGGGCAAATGGACTAGCTTAGATGGGGCATCTTGGTCGGCATGGACAAGTTGGGTTGAAGGGTCTGTTTCCGAGGTGTATGGATCTACGACTTTAAAATAGATTGAATAGCTTGATACCACACTATTACGGGGCGGCACAGTGGCGCAATGGTAGCGTTGCTGCCTTACAGCGCCTGAGACCCGGGTTCAATAGTGTCTGTACGGAGTTTGCACAGTCTCCCTGTGACCGCGTGGGTTTTCTCTAGGTGCTCTGGTTAGGCCGTGGGAGGAAACCCACGTGGTCACAGGGAGAACGTGTAAACTCCACACTGACAGCATCCGAGATCAGAATCGTACCGGGGTCTCCGGTGCTGTGAGGCGGCTTTAACAGCTGCACCACTGGCCACCCAAAATAATTAGTGTATCTACATTAAGATAGTCTAAGCCTGCTGAACCTAAAATATAGAGTGAAAATGCAGACTCTGAGACCAATGTTAGACCTCTCCTTCAAAGAGCCAACACAGACAAAATTACTTGGTACCCACAATGATTAAAAATAGTCTTGTACATTTTCTACCAGCACAGGAGGCTGAGGGGAAAACTTATAGAGGTCCACAAAGTCATGACGGGAATAGATAGGGTGAATGCCTTTGATCCAGAGGAGGGGGATCAAGAATCATTGGTTTAAGGTGTGAGGGGCAAGACTTGATATGAACCCGAGGGGCATTTTTCTCACTCAAGGTGTGGTAGATGAGGCTGATACAGCATTTAAAAGACACGGACACGTATGTGGATAGAAAAGATTTAGAAGGATATGGGACAAGCTGCAAGAGGAGGTAGGTGAGGCAGATACTTATAATATTTAAAAGACATTTGGCCAGATACATGGATATGAAAGGTTTAGAGGGATATGGGCCCAAACGCGGACAAATGGGGCTAGCTTAGATGGGGCATCTTGGTCGGCATGGACGAGTTGGGTTGAAGGGCCTGTTTCCGTGCTGTATGTATCTACGACTTTAAAATGGATTGAATAGCCTGTTACCACACTATTACGGGGCAGCACAGTGGCGCAATGGTAGAGTTGCTGCCTTAAAGTGCCAGAGACCCGGGTTTAATAATGTCTGTACGGAGTTTGCACAGTCTCCCTGTGACCGCGTGGGTTTTTTTTAGGTGCTCTGGTTTCCACCCACTCCAAGGAAGCAGAGGTTTGTAGGTTATTTTGGCTTCTGTAAATGCGTAGGAGAGCGCTACTGTTTGGGGTGGTCGCTGGTCAGTGCAGGCTTGGTGGGCTAAAGGGCTTGTTTCTGCGCTGTATGTCTAATATCATCTGACTGAACTTTGTGAGGCAGACTCACCTTCAGGTCCCTGTGCATGACAGCCTTAGAATGGATGTAACGTACTCCCTCGACGAGCTGACGGAATATGTGCATGGTGCAGTCCAATTCCAGCAGAGCAAATTGACCTGAACAACCGCAAACGGTTTCAATGTAAAAGTAGTGACAAGAACCGACTCAGTACAATATATAACGAATAACAAAGAATTAAGCAACTCACATGTAAATTCCAGACCCTCTCGTGCTCTGGTATTCCTTTCCAAAATCCATTCCTGAAGAGACCTTTCACACATTTGCATTTGTATGTGAAGCACAAGATGGAAAGGGATCTAACAAATAAGCAAAATATTCAACACAACTTGTATTTATAAAACTGTTTTCTCAGCCTCTGGACCAGGCAAAAGCAGCAATCAATGTTGTAATCAATGAGATCCAGTGGCCAATTTGTTCAAAGAGAGATCACACACCCAGCAACGAGGTAACCTAGCAGATAAGGGTGGCACAATGGCGCAGCTGGTAAAGCTGCCTCACAGCGCTAGAGACGCGTGTTCGATCGTGACTTCAGGTGCTGTCTATGCGGTGTTCACATATTATCCCTGTGGGTTTACTCCGGGTGTTCCAGCTTCCTCCCATATCCCAAAGACGTGCAGGTTTGTTGGTTAATTAGCCTCTGTAAATTGCCCCTAGTGTGCGGGGAGTGGATGAGAAACTGGGATACCATAGAACTAGTGTGAACGGATGATCTATTCTCGGTGGGCTGAAGGGTCTGTTTCCACGCTGAAACCAAACAACCAAAATGATCTGTGTAGGAAGGAACTGCAGATGCTGGTTTACACCAAAGATAAGACATAAAAAGATGGAGTAACTCAGTTGGTCAGGCAGCATCTCTGGAGAAAAGGAGTAGGTGACCTTTCGGGTCGAGACCCGTCTTCAGATCTTTTTGGAGGCTGGGGCTGGCAGAAACAATGGATCTTGTGAAATATTGGAGAGAGATGGAAGCGGATAATGCCGGAAATAGAAGGTAGGAGGCTATGGAGGGGAGATCGCTGGTGGGATAAGATTAGTGATGGTCTGGGAGATGGTGTTCATCTCTAGGGTTAAGGGGTAGGCATGAGAAAAGAGACAGAATGCTGGAGTAACTCAGCGGGTCAGGCAGCATCCCCCGGTGTACATGGATAGGTAACGTTTCGTGTCAGGACTCTTCTTCAGACTGGTAGTTATGAGGAGGTGTCTGAGAGCTGGAGCCTGGTCTCGGCAATGTCGAGATCAGCCTGCCAGACTACAGTGCCATTTCTCTCGTCAGGGGTTTGATGTTTTCTCACCTTGGAGACAGGCGGCACATCCATGAATGATGAATCACTCTCTGATGTCGAATTACTGCCCGGGTTTACAGACGAACCCGAAATCTCTACATCTTCACATCCTAGTTCTTTGTTCATCTCGAGGTCTTGTGTCTCAGTCTCCAACGCTTCAAACAAGGAGTTCAGTTTATTCCTCCCGTCCTGGCATATCTGTAGCTTAGACTGATCTATGTCGCTGTACATAGACAGATCCTTGGAGTAAAAGCAAGGCAGGTGCCTGCCAAAGTCCTTTATTCCCAGATGTCGATGCCCACTGTTGGTTGGAAGCTTCACTCCACTTGCTTCACCGTGGATGGTGGTTTTCTTGCCATCTTCCTTTGAACTGTTCACAAGCACCTCTTCCGCCACCAATCGGCACCCTGACAAAGGCTCTCCCAATCTCATAGAAGAACTAGGGTCTGCAAAAATGATACTGGAGCCGCTGGTATGTGTGTTATGGACTGCAGGGTCTCTACAGGAATAAATTCAATGCGAGTTATACAAATTTTAAGCACTCGCATATATATGTAAAATCAACTTTCTACCTCATCGGGACTGCCGCGGCTGATCGGCGGGTTGTGTTTACCTACTGCGGCCAGAGTTGTGAAACTTCTGCCCAGCCGGAGCCGGCAGATCCGCTCCCATAGCCGACTTTGTGGGCTGTTGTCTCAACCCCTAGCCCCCCAGGCCATGATGTCTATTGATCAAAACAGATAATCCAGAAAGGCTCTGGAGAGTGGCCGGATGCATGGCAGATACAGTTTAATGTGGATAAATGTGAGGTTATCCACTTTGGTGGCAAAAACGGGAAGGCAGATTATTATCTGAATGGTGTCAAGTTGGGAAAAGGGGAAGTACAAAGAGATCTGGGGGTCCTTGTTCATCACTCACTGAAAGTAAGCATGCAGGTACAGCAGTCAGTGAAGAAAACGAATGGCATGTTAGCCTTCATAACAAGAGGAGTTGAGTATAGGAGCAAAGAGGTCCTTCTGCAGTTGTACAGGGCCTAGTGAGACCACACCTGGAATATTGTGTGCAGTTTTGGTCTCCAAATTTGAGGAAGGACATTCTGGCTATTGAGGGAGTGCAGCGTAGGTTCACAAGGTTAATTCCTAGGATGGCGGGACTGTCATATGTTGATAGAATGGAGCGGCTGGGCTTGTATACTCTGGAATATAGACGGTTGAAAGGGGATCTTATTGAAACATATAAGATTATTAAGGGATTGGATACGCTAGAGGCAGGAAACATGTTCCCGATATTGGGGGAGTCCAGAACCAGGGGCCACAGTTTAAGAATAAGGAGTAGGCCATTTAGAAAGGAGATGAGGAAAACCTTTTTTACTCAGAGTTGTGAATTCCGAATTCTCTGCCTCAGAAGGCAGTGGAGGTCAATTCTTTGGATGCTTTCAAGAGAGTGTTCGATAGAGCTCTTAAAGATAGCAGAGTCAGGGGATATGGTGAGAAGGCAGGAACGGGATACTGAATGTGAATGATCAGCCATGATCACAGTGAATGGCGGTGCTCACTCGAAGGGCCGAAGGGCCTACTCCTGCATCTATTGTCTATTGAACAAGGGTGCCGGAAAAATCGGCAGTGGACCTGTACAAGGAATTCTCGAGCATCAGAGGCTGAGGGGAGACCCGATAGAAGTTTATAAAACGATGAGGCATAGATTGGGTAGATAATTAGTCTTTTTCCCCCAGGGTGGAAATGTCAAATAGCAGGAGGGCACACATTGAAGGTGAGATGTTTAAATGAGGTGTATGAGGCATGGTTTTGGTTCTCACAGTGATAAGTTGGTTTACACAGTGATGACATAGGAGTAGAATTAGGCCATTCGGCCCATTGAGTCTACTCCGCCATTCCATCATGGCTGATCTATTATTCCCTCTCAACCCCATTCTCCTGCTTTCTCTAGTCTAGAGATGGAAAGGAGGCAGGGTATCAAATAAGAGAATATTGAAATGTAAAATCGGAGAGAGGGATGGGGGTAGAAAGGGACGGCGGGGGGACTGGACAGGGTAGTGAGAGAAATGGTGAGCACTGGGGGTAGTGGGTGGAAGCAACAAAGGTGGTGGGGTATCAGCTGCATCTCTACGTGGTGCGGCAGCTGTACAGCTGCTTCTCTACGTGGTGCGGCAGCTGTACAGCTGCGGACTGGAAGTGCCTTCAGAGAGTGGTGAGGACAGCGGAAAAAATCATTGGGACTTCTCTTCCTTCCATCATAGACATGGGGTACAAGCGCTGTCTGATTAGAGCTAAGGGCATTACCAGAGCCCCCACACACCCACAATTTGGACTGTTTATACTGCTTAACTCTGGGAGGAGGTACCGCAGCATGAAGAGCGGGACAACCAGGTTCTGCAACAGCTTCATCCCCCAGGCCATAAGATTACTGAACAATCAACAAAACCGAGGCTGGAACTTTTTAAATATCGACACTTTTTAAAAACTTTTTATATATATTTATTTTACAGAACCATGCACATGAGGCATTTTTATGGACGCACTTAGCACTTTTACTTTTACTATTTACCTGATTTGGAGAGTCAAATGCAACGAAATTTCGTTCAAGGTGCACTGTGTCTAGGTGTATATCTGAATGACAATAAAGTTTTCATTCATTCATTCATTCATTCATTCATTCATTCATTCATTCATTCATTCATTCATACATTGGGTTGTAACCTAACCAAGTGGAATACGAGGTGCTATTCCTCCAGTCTGCTTGTGGCCTCACTCTGGCTGTAGCGAGTTAGCTACAAGTCATGCACCCCGTTCCATCCTTTACTTTAGACTTTATAAATACAGCATGGAAACAGGCCCTTCAGCCCACCGAGTCCACACTGGCGCTACCCCACCGCACTGCTGTATTCACTGGCTAAAGCAGTGGTGAGTTATCACTCATTTTCACTGTAAAAGCTTCTTACCCTCCATCCTCCTGAACAGGAAGACCTTTCAATGCACATAGATTACTTAGCGACACTTGATTACCTGCAGTGAGAAACAGAGAAAGTTCAACAATTAAAATGTGATAGAGAATGGAGTGCTATTTAATTATTTTTTTTAAATAGAGATCCAAGGTTTAACTACTTTTTAAGACCAGATGCTGTACGTGCTCTATCCAGGCAGTGTGATAGCCAACAATGTGTGGATGCTGAAGACCCGCCAGTACCTTTACCTCTCGCAAAACCTGAAACAGAACAAAAGTTGAGACTCTAGTTATACCCCAAAACCCACAATACCTAGAAATAATCACCCAAGATCAATGTGAATGGCTGCATGGATGTAAATTAAAATCTACTTCCAGTTCCTACAGTTTTCTAACGGCATGATCCACAAATTTGAAAGCCTCACAGTTAAGCCACTCAAGTTGGTTAGGGGCGGCACGGTGGCACAGTTGTAGAGTTGCTGCCTCACAGTGCCAGAGACCCGGGTACGATCCTGACTACGGATGCTGCCTGTACAGGGCTTGTACGTTCTCCCTGTGACACGAGTGGGTTTTCTCCGGGTGCTCCGGTTTCCTGCCACACTCCAAAGACGTATATGTTTGTAGGTTAATTGGCTTCGGTAAAATTGTCCCTAGTGTGTGTTGGATAGTGTTTGTGTGCAGGGTTGGCTGGTCGGTGCGGATTCGTTGGGCCGAAGCGCCTGTCTGCGCTATATCTCTGAACTAAACTTAAATTCGATCCTGGCCTCAGCTGCTGCCTGTGTGGAGTGTGTCGTCCCCATGACCGCGTGATTTTCTCCCAGGTGCTCGTTTCCTCCTACACCTCCCAAAAATTCCTTCTCCCCGCTTCCAACCGGCAGGAAACACAGAAGCTTGAAAGCGTCCCGACCCGGAATGCCACCTGTGCATTCCCTCCTCAGATGCTGCCTGATCTGCTGAGTTCTTCCAGCACGTCGTGTTTTGCTCAAAATTACGAATCTGCAGTTCCCCGTGTCTACCAATGGTGGGGAGATTGAAATTGGAGGCATGGAAGAAGTTGGAACTGATGATTGGATTTCTCAGAGAGATAGGAAGTTAGTCAGATAAAAAGTTCTTCATTAGCCAATGAAGAGGCAGTGAACACTAATGTGTAGTAAATAATCTAAAAGCAAAATATTGCCAATGTTGGAAATCTGAAATAAAACAAAAAATGCCAAATGTTCAAAAGCAGAACATACATTTTCTTTTGAGACATGTCTTTTAAGACATGTCATCTTGCTTTGTGAATAATAACACCAGCCTGTAATAAAAATGGAATACCTTCATACAGCCCAATCTTGTAAACTTCTTCATGAGAATTTTCTTCAAAGCGTAGAACTGTCCGTCCAATTTATTCCTGACCTGAAATAAATACAAGTGGTTAACTTATAACATCTCTGACCTATTTAGTTTAGTTTAAAAATACAGCATGGAAACAGGCCCTACGACCCTCCAAATCCGCGCCGACCAGCGACACAATGGGGACAATTTACCAAAGCAAATTAACCTACAAATCTGCACGTCTTTGGAATGAGGGAGGAAACCAGTGCACCCGGAGAAAACCTACAAGGTCACAGGGAGAATGTACAGATTCCATACTAACAGCACCCGAAGTGAGATTTGAGGGCTGTTAGGCAGCAACTCTACCGCTGCACCACTGTGCTGCCCTACTTTCACCACGGATGAAAATGTACATTTGTACATGTATGTTATTTTATTTTGTGGGCCATTACTTTCTTTCCTTTAAACAAGCTAATATCCCAGTGACTTCAATGTATGCATAAAATAATGTAAACACCCACAGGTATAAACTTAAAATTAGAGATAGTGTGTTTCAAGGTTATATTGGTAAAGAACTCGTCACAGAAAGAGTTATTAAAATGTTTCACCCCACCACACAAACAAAACTCACAGCCTGAGGATTCAATATACAGATTGTTGTTAGCTATGGCTATTCAGGGTTGATTGAAAGATAGGGCATGGAAACAGGCTTTTTGGCCTACCAAGTGCTATGCTGAATGTCCATCAACCTTTCAGACCAGTTTGATGTTATCCCACTTTCTCATCCACTCCCTACACACTAGGAACACTTTACAGAGGCCAAGTAACCTGCAAAAACGTGCATGTCTTTGGGATATGGGGGGAGAAAACCGTAGGAAACCCATGTGGTCACAGGGAGAACGTGCAAACTCCACAGAGACAGCACCCAAGGTCAGAATCAAACCAGGGTCTCTCGCGCTGTGGAACCAAGGTGGATAGTTGAATATACTGTTTGGTCATGGTCCAAATGAATGAGAGAACAGATTTGAGGAGCCAAATGACTTCCTTCTCTTCTGATGTACACATAGCTCTGCTATAACTCGTGTTTACATAATGCTAATTCAATATAGCATGACTGGTGAATCGGGTATCACTAATTGTAGTATGCAGGCCAAATAGGTTACAGTGCAACTTCAATCAGGCACTACTGAACAACTTAAAAGTTAGACACAAAATGCTGGAGTAACTCAGCGGGTGAGGCAGCATCTCTGGAGAGAAGGAATGGGCGACGTTTCGGGTCGAGACCCTTCTTCAGACTAATGTCAGGGGAGGGGGCGGGACAAAGATAAAATGTAGTCTGAGACAGTAAGACCCGTGAGAGAACTGGGAAGGGGATGGAGAGAGAAAGCAAGGACTATCTGAAGTTATGAAGAGAGAAAGCAAGGGCCATCTGAAGTTATGTGGAGAGAATGTTAGGTAGACACAAAATGCTGGAGTAAGCATCTCTGGAGAGAAGGAATGGAGAGAAAGTTAGTTTGGAAATTGGCAAGCAGAAAAATGCTGTCTTGGTAAAGAAAACAATCTTGGCACAAAAATAGTGTTTCAATCTAACCTCCCACTGTAGGAGTGAATGCGAAAGTGGGATAACATAGAACTAGTGTGAACGGGTGATCGATTGACAGCGATTTTCCATGCTCTATCTCTAAACTAAATGGAACACCTGATTCCACTAACATTAAGTAAAATAAAACACAAGTGTTTTGCTCAAGATTTCCGCATATGCAATTCTTGTGTCTCTAAACGTCAGCTCTACTTAGATCCGAAGCAGAATCTAGAAATGATTTTGCCATGCACCTTGTACACTTTTCCATAGCTTCCTTTGCCCAGACATGCGATTTCTTCAAATTCACTCACGGACCGAGATGTCTGTCTCTGATAGAGTGTTTCTTTTGTCCTGATCAAAACAAAAATCAAAACGCAACCCATCAATTTTCAGAGTTCTAGTCAACACTTACTAAACAGAGCTTTATCGATGTTTATAGTTGGGAATGTGGACATCGCTGGTAAAGCCAGCAGTCTGTGAAAGTTTCCGGATGATCCTCCTGTCCACATGTGGTCTGTAACTGTATACGACTCCCATCCCATGCCAAGGCATAGATAGGGCGGAGAGTTAGAACTTTATTCCCCAGGATGCAAATAACTGGTTTTCTCTGGCACATCGGAGGCTGAGGGGAGACCTGATAGAAGTATAAATAATTATGAGAGCATAAATAGGGCAGAAGACCAGAATGAAATAAAAATAAACTGCAGATTCTGGTTTATACCAAAGCTGGAGACAAAATGCTGCAGAAACTAAACATCCTCTTCACGGGATGCCTTGCCACATATTTTCATGTCATCAGCAAACTTAAATACCTTACACTCACACTTTTGACTTGCCTTTCACTGCACCTCAATACACGTGACAATAATAAACTTTAAAAGAAAATTAATTCCCAGATAGTTTTATCAACAATATTTTGGGTGGCACAATGGCATAGCTGGTAGAGCTACTGCCTCACAGTACTTTGGACCCGGGTTCAATCCTAACATCAGATGCTATCTGTATGAAGTTTGCCCTTCCTCCCAGTGACAGCGTGGGTTTCCTCCGGGTTCTGCCCACATCGCAAAGGCGTGCAGGTTAGTAGGTTATTTGGTCTCTGTTAATTGCCCCGGTTGTGTGCATGGACTTAATGAGAAAGTGGGATAACATAGAGCTAGTGAATGGGTGATCGATGGTTACCATAGACTCAGTGGGCTAAAGGGCCTGTTTCCATGTTGCATCTCTAATCCAAGGCACCAAAGACTGCAGTGCTGGAACTGTGAGTTAAAAACAAACCACTGGAAGAACAGCGGATCAGGCGGCGTTTGTGGAGGGCATTTGGGTTGAGACCCTTCTTCAGACTTTTGAGTTCCTCCAGCAGTTTCTTTTTCAATACATGGATAATGACATTGCTGTAGGATAAAAGAAAGGAAGGGGGCGGGAGGTGCCTGTTCCCATGCTGTACCTCCAAACTAAACTGCAATATTTCAGTTCCAAATTTTTAATAAAAAGTTTAGAAGCTCAAGGTGGAGGTGTCAGGGATTAAACATACTCTCTGCATCCAGTAAATCCCCGCTGTGCTCCACTCAATGCGTTCAACACCTACCCGCAGAGGATTTGGGAATGGACCTCTTCATTGGTAGCACGTCCCTAGAAAACAGAAAGCAACCTGAGTGTGGTGATCTTCTTCCTATCGAGTCGACACATAAGATTAGAAGTTGTTCAGCCGGAGGTGAACACACTTCTCGGCATCTGCATACAATGGTGTCTGTCTTGTCACTTCTTGTGCGTGGTGGTGGAACAATTGGTGGATGGGGCGAGATGCGAACACTCTTTCCTCGACCCCAGTGCGGTGATGCAAACAGCCCACCTCTCCGCAACTAGGCTGGATCGCCCATCGACCCCTGGCGTCCCAAAGAAAGTTTACCATTTCTCAAGGTGTTTCCCAGTCCATCACACAGACCAGACTCCCCCCCCACCATCGACACTGCACGCTGTCTCGGAAAAGCAGCTGACATAATCAGACTTGTTCCACCTAATCAATTCCTCTTATTATTTTACATAAGATCACCCCTAGAGTGGCAAAAAGAGCCAGCCGAGATAGAACAGTACATCTATGGTGGGACATACAATCTGGGGAGGTGTAGAAAAGAACGTGGTGGGAGTGAAACTAAAATCAGAGTAAATGCATGGTGGATGGTTGGCATGGACTCAATGGGCATTTGACATGGAGGCATTTGATGTTCAGCCAGCAGTACGCACTCACCTGTACCGACAAACCTTTGCTTGCTGCCCACAGCAGTTTAGTAAAGGCCTGATTGTGCTGCAGTCTCACAGTGCTGAGCTCATCACTGAAGGCCATGGGCGAAATCAGGTGCAGCTCTGCAAGCTTCTGGCACAGCACTGCAGCGGGGAGAAAAGTTGCGATGAATGCAACAAGTAGGAAATTCTTCTTGTTGCATAACATATTCTGACAATCTACTGACCAGCATCATGTTTTGCTTAGACATTGTTCCGGTGCTTGACCTCATATTTTATACACCTCTCTAAGATCAACCATAGAGTGGCAAAAAGAGCCAGCTGAGCCAGATAGATAGTTAGAACAGTACATCTATGGTGGGTGGTACAATATGGGGAATAATAGAAAATAATGTGGGAAGAGTGAATCGAAAGTCAGAGTAAATGAGTGGTGGATGTTCGGCAAGGACTCAGTGGGCCGAAGGGCCTTTAGCATGGAGGCCTTTGATGTCAGTCTGCAGTACGGATTCATTTGTACCAACAAATCGTTGCTTTCTGTGTTAGCTTCAACGAAATAAGGAACTAAAGTCAGGCTCTGCCTGACCCATTGACTTTCTCCAGCACTCTGTATTTTATTTCCCCAATTCTAATACAGTTATATAAGAATACATGAATAACAATTCATAAATAAATTCTGATATAATTCTTAGCAGTAGAGATACTGCCTTACAGCGCCAAAGATCTAGGTTCGATCCTCACTACGGTGTTGTCTGTACGGAGTGTCTTTCTGTAACTGCGTGGGTTTTCTCCGGGTGCACTGGTTTCCTCCCACATTCCAAAGATGTGCAAGTTTGCAGATTAATTGGTTTCTGTAAATTGTTGCAAGTGTGGATGATAGAACAAGTGTAGGGTGATTGTTGATCGGCACGGACTTGGTGGGCCGAAGGGTCTGTCTGCACACTGTATCTCTAAACTAAACATCCTGCATCATGGCCGCTGCTCCGTGCTCTAGATCATCTTTGCTCTAGATTTCTCCACACCTTACATACTTACATTTGAACAGGACGGTGGATCTGCGAGGATTTCTCTCGTAAACGAAACAGAGATGTTCTAGAAGTGAGGCCAGAAGCAGCTGGTTGGGAATCGCCACAGTGAAATCCATCAGAGTTGGAACCTCTCGACGACAATCCACCAGATCACATCCCTCCAACAGATCGGATTCTGCCATTGGGGGAAATGCATTTAAACAGTCAAGACACTCTGGCCCACAATCGTGACAATGTCCCTGCCGAACACGGTGCCAAGTTAAACTAATCTCCTCTGTCTCCACATAATCGATATTCCTTGCTTGCACATGTGCCTATCTAAAAACCGCGAACAGCAGGCTTACCGTCGAAAGCAGGCGAGCGGAGGGGTGGCAGGGTGAAGGCCAGCCTGGCCCGGGACTGCTGCCGTCCATCGCCGGCCTCCGCCTCCTCGCAAGGCCGGGGAGGCTCGGAGTCGGGCCCGAGCCGCGCTTTGCTTTCGGTCGACATGAGCGGGGAGGCGGCCGCTGCCCTGGTCCCGGCCAAAGATACTAGAGGTGCTTTTGTCCCGGCCCGTAGGCTGAGGGAGAGAGGGTGTGTGTCAGTAACACGGGGAGAGAGAGGGGAGGTGTCAGTCACACGGGGAGATGTCAGTCACACGGGGAGAGAAAGAGAGGGGAGGTGTCAGCTTCATGGGGAGAGAGAGAGAGGCGAGGGAACGTGTCAGCTACACTGGCAGAGGGAAAGAGAGTGCGTCAATCACACGGAGAGGGAGGGAGAGAGAAAAAGAGGAAGAGAAAACGCGGACTGAAATAGAGAAATAGGGGGTTGGGAGAGAGGTAGTGAGAATAGGGGGGTTGCACGTAAGGTCATCGGGTCAAAGGGCGTGACGCAATGAGCAGCTCAATCCATGTGGAGGACATGGCAGATTCCGGCACACACTGTTAACACACGGAACGCATACCTTCTTACCTGTTAAAAACCGCCAAAATTGTCATTTTCTTGTGCTATAAATATTTGTGGGTGCTGTCATCGAAAGCGGGAAGGTTTGCTCTGAACCCGAGCACCTAGCTGTAAGCGGCCGAAGGAGCACATCCCTCGGGACAAGCCTCACTTTCCTCCCGGGTCAGCGCTGTCCGGCCACGGCTGCCCTCCGACCCGTCTCCCTCTGTGGCCCGCACTGTCACGGGGCTGTGGGTCTGCAGCGCCCACACACGGGGTCGGGATGGAGCGGGGCTGCGGCTCCAGGCAACGTCAGCTACAGCAGAGTTGGGCACGGTCTGCTCCCTCCGCCCACCCAGTCACTGACCGCGCTGCATCGGCACCACAACCTCTTCCTTCCCCCCCGACCCCCTCCTCCTCCTCCCACCCCTAGCCGCAGGGATAGGCGGGTGTGCAACCAGTCCGGATGCTGGGCTAGAAGGGCCCGCTGTGCTGACAGCCATAGTAAATGCTTACCTGCAGTTCACCTCGTGTACTCCAGTTGGCGTTGCATGGCACAGAACGGGTCACGGGTCGAGACCGTGACTGCAAGCAACCTCCCAATAGAGAGAGGGGGTGGGAGAGAGAAAGAAGAGAGAGTGGGGTGGGGGAGAGAGGTAGAGGGAGGAGAGAGAGTGGGGAGGAAGGGAGAAAGAGGGAGTGAAAAGAGGGGGAGGGATATAGAGGGGGAGAGAGAAAGACAGAAAAGAGGGAGAGTGAGAAAGACAGAAAAGAGGGAGAGTGAGAAAGAGAAAAAAGATAGACACAAAATGGTTAACTCAGCGAGGCAGGCCGCATCTCTGGATAGGAGTGGGTGACGTTTCGGGTCGAGACCCTTCAGACAGAGTCGAGGGAGAGGTGTAAAAATGAGACATCAAAAGAGATGTGGAATAGATCATTGTTAGCTGGGAGAAGGTGACAACGAAGCAAACAGATACAATTTAATGGGGCCAGTCAGACTGGTCGGAGAACTAGGAAAGTTACGCCTATGCTGGTTACACCCCAGTGGTATGTCGCTTGGGCAGTTTACACCCCAGCGGTATGAATATTGACTTCTCTAATTGCAAGTAACTCTTGCTTTCCTGCTCACTCCATCCCTCCCTCTTGCTATTTCTCTTTCATTTTCCTTTATCAGTATCTCTTTTGATGCAGGAGTTGCAGTCATAGAGTGATACAGTGTGGAAACAGGCTCTTCGGCCCAACTTGCCCACACCGGCCAACAATGTTCCAGCTAAACTAGTCATGTCCCAGCTCCACTAGTCATGTCCTAGCTCCACTAGTCATGTCCTAGCTCCACTAGTCATGTTCTAGGTATGTTACAATACTTACCTTCAGCGGCGCTGCAATTCTGCCACTGGCCGTGTGCGCGATTTTGGCGCGTTTGAGGGGGGGGGGGGGGGGCGGAGTTAAAACGCGGTTTTTTTCTTAACTTGTCCTGGATTATATTTGGTTGGAGTGCAAGCTTTTGTTGAAGAATCGTTGATTTAAATGGCCATTCATTTACAGGTATTAAACATTAAATTCCTTCCATTTGGCCTATAAATCCATGAGATTTAAAATTTATGTTTTATTGTGTGAATGTTATTAGGACACAGGCTATTTAAAAATGTTAATCTATTCTTAAGAAATTGATAGATGTTTAGATCTAGTAATTGAATTTTGTAATTAGCTTCAATTAGGTAACTAACTAATTATATGCTTTAATTTCAAGTCATCTAAGTAAGATTGTTTCATATTTGTTTCAGAATGCTTCAATCTATAATAACTGAAAATTTATTTTAGTTCTTAATTTTTAAGAAAGCTATGGCCATTTGACTGTCGTCGATCACAGCTTTTGTGTTAAGTCAATGGAAAAGCAATAGAGAACAAGATGCTAATTTCCAAGTATGAAAATGACCATAGCTTTTTTAATACTGAAGATATTAAAGTGAATTAGGTGACAAATTAAACTTCTTTTTATGCTTTATCTGATGGGATAAATTACAGGCTTGATTTTTTAAATCTCAAAATTTTGTAACATTGCTACATGTTCCAGCTACACTAGTCATGTCCTATCTCCACTAGTTATGTTCCAGCTACACTAGTCATGTCCTAGCTCCACTAGTCATGTTCCAGCTCCACTAGTCATCTATTTGCACATAATCAACTCCCACATATCACAGAACCAGAATCATCGCAGCCCACCGCAGTCGTATGGTTGTAATATTCTCCTTCCAGCTACAGCGGCGCTGCCGAGCATCTTTTCGGTTACAGTGTCCTCCTTTCAGCAGTGACAGGCGCTGCCGAGCAGTTACTGTGACGAGGCTGACACCGCATTGCTGCGTCGTTGTCCTCCCGGCGGCGGCGGCGCTGCCGAGGAGAACAGCTCTCCCGCTCCTTGCTGCGACAGCGCACGGCTGCAACCGGTGTCATCCCGGCGGCGGCGGCGCTGCCGAGCAGTTCTCCCGCTCCTTGCTGCGATAACGCACGGCTGCAGCGTTGTCCTCCAGGCGATGGCGCCGCTGCCGAGCAGCTGCTCCACGACCCCGCGGTGAGTTGTGGGTCGGGCCGCGGTGCCCGGATGCGTTTGATTGTGAGCTCGCCCCGTGTCGTAATCGTTGAGGGGGGAAAGCCTTCACCGCCGTCGTGATGGAAACACTCGCGGTATGTACCGGGGGCTCCGGGCGGGTTGGGTAGGAGACTCCTCGCACCCTTATCCAGCGGCTAACCGAGGCCTACACCTTCACCGCGGCACTTCACTTACCGGCCTTGCCGGCGAATCTCCTCCATGGTTACTGAACCCCTTCTCCTCTCTCCCCCCCGGGCCTGTGCTCCCGGTGAGGCCTGGCCAACCCCGCCTTACCCGGGGTGTACCCCCTCCTCCACAAGCCACCACTCGCATCCATTCTCCCCCCCACTCCCGACCCATTCACTGGGGAGAGAGGGACTGAGGGCGGGCGGCCGGCCGGGCGCCCACGTGTGCGCGCTTGCGCGTGTCAGCCAGCCGCCGCTTTGTTTCCCTTGTGCAGGCTTTAATTGAGTAAAAACGCACCGAGGTATCAATCCCACCTAGCCCTTTCAAGGGCGAAAGGGTGTCTGAAGGTAGTGGGGTATAGGGTAAGGAGAGGCTGAACCCGTTGCAAGGCACAGCTCCTCTTCCTCCCCCTTCTCCCAGGGTTGGGTACAGCGTGTCTGCCTTGTCTTATTTTGTGAATGAATTCTTCCACAAGTCATTCTTACAACCAGTTTTACTAACCAGTAGTATCCGGGAACGCGAAAAAAAAGAATGGAGATTTGCATCCGAAAAGATTTTCTTTTCCACCTTTATGCCGATTTATGGTTTCTTTTTGATCTTTTTCTACTAGTCGTATTGACAAGCGATTACATTTATTTTCTGTGATCTATTTGTAAATATTTTAAATTGCTCGTTTTATACTCGTAAATACCGGAACGCGCAACCCACGCCACCGCTCTTGTTTTAATGGAATTTTGTTTGGCATGTATGCCTAAGGTTTCTTTTGCGATTGCCTTTGCCCGAAAATTCGGAAATATTATGGGGCAGAATTTCAGGAGTAAGATTCAGTCCTATTAATGCCAATCACGATCACAATTGGAAGTGAAATGTTGTTTGTTCTAAATTAATAAATGCTGTGAGACAATTTGTTTATAACATTAGACCTTTTCAGTAATGTTATGGCTTAACATATCAACATAGAAAGTATGTGCAGGAGTAGGTAATTCGGCCCTTCGAACCAGCACCGCCATTCAATATGACCATGGCTGATCATCCAGAATCAGTACCCTGTTCCTGCTATTTCCCATACCCCTTGATTCCGTTAGCCCTAAGATCTCTGTCTAACTCTCTTTTGAATACATCCAGTAAATTGGCCTCCACTGCCTTCTGTGGCAGAAAATTCCACAGATTCACAATTCTGGGTGAAAAAGTATTTCCTTATTTCAATCCTAAATGGTCTACCCCTTATTCTTAAACTGTGACCCTTGGTTCTGGACTCCCAACACGGGGAACATTTTTCCTGCATATAGCCTGTCCAATCCTTTAAGATTTGTATATGTTTCTATACGATCCCCTTTATCTTTCTAAATTCCAGTGAATATAAGACCAGTCAATCCATTCATCGTATGTCAATCCTGCCATCATGGGAATTAACCTGGGGAACCTAAGCTGGAGGAATAGCAAGAATGTCCTTCCTCAATAGCAAGAATGTCCTTCCTCAAACTAGGAGACCAAAACTGCACACAATACTCCAGGTGCGGTCTCACCAGGGCCTTGTACAACTGCAGTAGAACCTCCTTGCTCCTATACTCGATTCCTCTCGCAATGAAGGCCACATGACATTTGTTTTCTTCACTGCCTGCTGTATCTGCATGCTTACTTTCAATGACTGATGTACAAGGACACCTAGATCCAATTGCACCTCCCCTTTTCCTAATCTGACACCATTCAGATAATAATCTGCCACCTTGTTCTGTCACCAAAGTGGACAACCTCACCTTATATTTTTGTACAATTTTAATTTGACTTTTTACGCACATTTTTTTGGGGGGAGTGAGATGGCAGCACAGTGGAGTACTTGGTAGAGGAGCAGCTTCACAACATCAGAGACCTGGGATTGATCCTGACTTTGAGTGTTGTCTGTGTGGAGCTTGCACGTTCTCACTGTGACCGTGTAGGTTTCCTCTGGGTTCTTCGGTTAATTGGCCTCTGTAAACTGTTCCTAGTATGCAGGGAGTAGATGTGAAAATGGGATAACAGAACTAGTGTGAACGGATGTTTGATGATTGGTGTGGGCCAAAGGGCATGTTTCTGCATGGTTTCTCAGCTAAAATAGGCCCTTTGGCCCAATTTGCCCATACCAACCAAGATGCCCCATCTCGCTAGTCCCACCTGCCTGCATTTGGCCCATATCCCTCTAAATCTCTCCTATCCATGTACCTGTCCAAATGTCTTTAAAATGTAATTATAGTACCAAATGCTTTGAGAGTTCTGTATAGAATACAAATGCCATCATGCAAGTCTTCATGCCGATTGGTACCAAAGAATGGCTGTATCTTTTTTTTTAAATTGCAGCCACATTGAATAAGTATTAGAGTCATACAGCACAGAAATAGACCCAACTTGTCCATGCCAAATAAGATGCCCCATCTACACTAGCCCCACCTGCATGTATTTGGCCCGTATCCCCCAAAATCTTTCCTATTCATGTTCCTGTCCAAATGTCTTTTAAATGTTGTTATAGTGCCTGTGTCAACTACCTCCTCTGGCATCTTGTTCCATATACCCACCACCCTTTGTGAAAATGTTTTAAATCTAACCACTCTCACCATAAACCTATATCCTCTGGTTCTTGATTTCCCCAACGCTGGATAAAATACTCTACCCTATCTATCTCCTGCATTATCTTATACACCTCTATAAGACCGCCCCTCATCCTCCTGTGCCCCAAGGAATAAAGTCCTAGCCTGCCCAACCTCTCCCTATAGCGCAGCCCCTAAATTCCAGACACCCTCGTAAATCTTCTCTGCACTCTTTTCGTTTCTCTGCACATCTTGTATGTGTATGTGACAAATAAAGTTGACTTGACTTAACTTTTCAGATTAACAGCATCCTTTCTAAAGAAGAGTGACCCAAACTGAACACAATACTCCTAATGCAACCTCCACAATGTCATGTACTCCTGAAGTGATTAAATTCAAACATTTAAAAATGACTACAAAGTTATTAGATTGCTGAACAAAATGTTTCGCTCATTGCTGTTGTCGCTCAGTTCAGTATATAGTCTTTCAGTGATCTGGTTCATTCTTGGTTGTTGTCTGGCATAGTTTAGCAAATTCTATACACAGATTTAGGGCAATATTTCATCATTTAATCCCATTCCAGCCTGGGAGGCCCACATTCCTGCGAGTGATTTTTAAGTGGCACAGAGATTTGTCCCTCAGACATGTGCTACAGGTTAGAAGTTATGCTAGTTTTCCACTCTTGTTCTTGCCTTGCAAGTGCATTCATTTGAAGTACCTTGTTAAATAATTTTGTGTTTCATGCTTCACGCTAGCAGGTTTAGCAAAAAGCATTTAAAATGAGAATTGTATAAAGTGCACTTTACTTGGTTTAGAATGTAGAAACAAAGAACTGCAGATGCTGGTGTACACAAAAGGATATAAAGTGCTGGAGTAACTCAGTGGGTCAGGCAACATCTCCGGAGAACATGGACAGGTGACATTTCAGATCAAACGATCCAACCTGAAATGTCGTCTAAACATGTTCTCCAGAGATGCTGCTAGACCTGCTGAGTTACTCCAGCATTTTGTGTCCTTTTAAGTTTAGAGCAATGATGTCCAAGAGAGTTGAGAGTGTTTTATTGTCATATGTTCCAGATAGAACAAGGAAATTCTTACTTGCAGCAGCACAGCAGAATATGTAAACATAGTACACGGTAAACAATATAATAAATGAGAAAAGTCCAGTGTGTATATATACATGCATACGTACACATAACAAACAAACAATAAAAGTGCAATAATAACAATAACAGTCTATGTAGATCAGAGCTTATTTGAGGTTGTAGTGTTTAATAGCGCAGTGGCTGCAGGGAAGACGTTGTTCCCGAACCTGGAAGTTACAGTTTTCAGGTTCCTGAGCCTTCTTCCCGATGGCAGGGGTGAAATGTGTATGTAGCCAGGGTGGTGTGGGTCTCTGATGCTGGCTGCCTTTTTGAGGCATGTTGGTCATGAGTCACATGTGACTAATTAGGAATCTGGATGTAAGTAACTACATTTCTGATGTAGAATGGATTTATTGAGACTGTGATATTCAGTTTGTGGATGTGAACTTTGGTAAAATAACGAAGGAAAATAATATGTGCAATTTTTTACTATTCTGCTTTCTTGACTGGCTGTCCAACAAAATTTATCTTTTGTGAGGTTATGTAGTATCCTCAGCCAGTGACATTGAAATGACACAACTCCATTAATATTTGTGGTTTTCGTTTTATGAACAACATTAATTTAGAGGATACATTTTCCTAATCACCAATCAATGTATCTTTTAAAATGTCAGGTTTCCAAAGGTAGACTTGCATTTGGCTGATGGAATTTATTGTGATGTATGGCTGTGAAGAAGTTTGCTGTAAAATTAAATATTTTGCTGCATTTACATTGCCACTTAAATTATTTAAATAGCATTTTCGTGTTCTGCTGAGCGTCAAAACCTGATTTGCAGACAAGTGCTGTGGAACAAAAACATTGGCTATGTTCAGGTTTAACATGAACATTTTTTTGTACAGTGTAATGAGTAGATCTGTGGATGATTATTAATGTTGATGCTAGAGGTGATTTTTTGAAATGTACATTTTAAGTAAATATGCTACTTGTATCCGTGCCTCAAATAATTTTGGAATGTAACTGTTATTTACAATATAGAGAATAAGCCTACTATCAACCTCAAGAATTTTCCATTTCATTACTTGTTTGCTCATCATTTGGAAGCTGTTAAAGAGCATCACTTTCCAGTATTCTTCAATCAACATCGGAGTTTTTAATCATCGCTTCCATAGATAGATATAGATATAGATAGATAGATATAGATATGCCATTTATTGTCACTATACATGTACAATGAGATTAAAAGCATCTCGTACTCAGTGCATACATATAATTTAGTACAAAAAACAAGAAACAGAAAACAAAACAGGGGGGGGGGGGATAGGTGCACAATTCTGCGGCGCTATATACATATCTATAAAGGCAAAATGGTGAAGGATGAATAGGTAATATTCTTAGGCAGATTTTTAAAGTTATATTAAAATATTAAAAATTATTTTAAAAATATTTAAAATTACAATTACAATACATATTACAGTTCCAAATTTCAGTACGTGGATGGAGTAGATGGAAGTCCGGGTGTTGGGCTGTGAAGTCAGTGCATGTGTGAGTTAAGAGTAGTTATGACTTTCGGAAAACAACTGTTCCTGAGTCTTTTGTCCTAGTTTTGATGCACCTATAGCGCCTTCCAGAGGGCAGCAGGTCGAACAGTCCAAACGCAGGATGGGAGCTGCCCTTGATGATATTCTTTGCCCTGCTAAGGCAACGGGATGTATAAATATCCGTCAGGGAGGGGAGAGGGCAACCAATGATCTTCTGTGCTGTCCTAGTTACCCTCTGAAGCCTCTCCCTGTCTGCCATGGTGCAGCTGCCGTACCATGCTGTAATGCAGTATGTCAGCAGGCTCTCGATGGACGAGCGGTAGAAGGTCAGCAGCAGGTTAGAGTCCAGGTTGTGCTTCCTGAGAACCCTCAGGTAGTGCAGCCGCTGCTGAGCCTTCTTGATGACCGCTGTCGTGTTGTCTGTCCAGGAGATGTCAGCAGAGATAAGGACGCCGAGAAACCGGAAGGTGTTGACCCTCTCCACACACTCGCCGTTGATATGTAGGGGGACTAAGTCGGTGCTGTGCCTCCTGAAGTCGACAATGAGCTCTTTTGTTTTCCTGGTGTTCAGAGCCAGATTGTTTTCTGAGCACCAGGTTGTCAACTTCAGGACTTCCTCTCTGTAGGCTGCCTCGTCTCCCTTTGAAATAAGTCCGACTACAGTAGTGTCATCAGCAAATTTGACAATGCGGTTGTTGTTGTGGGCCGGACTACAGTCGTAGGTGTAGAGACAGTATAGGAGGGGGCTCAGCACACAGCCCTGTGGGGAGCCGGTACTCAACCTGCGAGTGGAGGAGAGGTGGGGGCCGAGTCTCACAGTCTGGGGCCGGTTGGTGAGGAAATCTTTTATCCAGGCACATGTGAGAGTGGGGAGGCCGAGAGTGACCAATTTATCAATGAGAATGTCCGGAATGATTGTGTTGAAAGCTGAGCTATAATCCACAAAGAGCATCCGGACGTAGCTCTGCCTCTGCTCCAGATGGCTCAGCACAGAGTGGAGAGCTACGGTGATGGCGTCTTCCGTGGATCTATTTTGGCGATAAGCGAATTGGTGGGGGTCGAAGTCTGGTGGTAGATAGTCCTTGATGTGCCGGAGGACCAATCTCTCAAAACACTTCGTGATTACCGGAGTGAGGGCCACGGGACGGTAATCATTTAGGCTAGTGATGGGAGACTTCTTCGGCACTGGGACGATTGTGGCTGATTTTAGGCAGGACGGAATAACTGCCTGGTCCAGGGAGAGGTTGAAAATTCTGGTGAAGATGACAGTGAGCTGGTGGGCACACGCTTTGAGCACCTTGCCAGGTACTCCATCTGGGCCGGTAGCCTTCTTGGGGTTCACTGCCAGGAGCACCCGTCTGACATCGTGCTCCCTGACAGTGAGTGGAGTAGTACAGGAGCCAGGTGAGGGTGGGAGCAGGGCTATAGCAGGTGAGTGCAGTTCCAATAGCATACTCTGAAACATCAAAGGGATGGAGGGTGACGGCAGGCGGAGAGATGGTGGGAAAAACAGGAGCACACCGGGACAAGTTGAATCAGTTGTGATCTTATTGAATGACAATACTAGTTCAAGGGAACAATTGAGCTTACTCATGCTGACACAGGAGTAAGCTCCACCGCTCGCTGTCCTGTTGTCCATCACACTGACTTGCTCCGCCCTATGATCTTTGCTCTTTAAAGACAAACCGGGCTGTGAATGCCATGCAGTGTCACCCGTGCAGCAAGTGAGGCCGTCCTGCTCCCGGCGGCAGTCGGAATTTAAGGATTTGCGGGAAGAGGGTGACATGAGCGAGGCCGGCGAGCGGCAGGAGAGGGGTGTTCAGACGGAGAGCACTGCCAGAGGTGAGCGGGATGGCAGGAGGCGCTGAGGTGGCGGCCGGTTACGCTGTCCGGACCTGGCGGCCGCTCTCAGCCACCCAGCTACTACCCGCCCCGGCCACAATGCGGCGGCTCCGCGCCCGAAGCGCCGCGGCAGCGGTGAGTGAGTTGCTGGCATGATATCCGATCCCCTCCTCCTCAACGCTCCTGCCCGACTCCCCACACGCTGTGAAAGGAACTCCCCCCCCCCCCAGCGGCGCTGTCATTTTACAGCCGCTTCCAACTTTACAGCTGCGTCCCATCAACTGTCAGCAATGAGGGATAGACTTGGCAATCCCTCAGTGCAGCAACATCGTTCTTGATGGCAGTGCAGTCACTCAGACCTGGCAGGCTGGCAGCTGAGATATTCTGCCCAAAACAGGTGACGGATTGAGAGAGAAGGGGGAGAGGGTGGACTGAATGACACACACACACACACACACACACACACACACTCGTGCGCAGACACACACACACGCGCGCAGACACACGCGCAGACACACGCACACTCACTCATGCACGCACACACACAGACTCACACACGCACACACAGACTCATTCACACACACACACACACACACACACACACACACACACATACACAGACTCATTCACTCAAACACACTCATCCAATACTAAAATGCCAAGTAACTTCAGAACGTGTTGAATATACAGTGTGTAAAACAAATGTTTAAAGCCTCCTGTAGAGGCTGTTGCTGCTGAAGCAAAAACGTGCTTTAAATAACATCCAACAAACACATTCACCATAGACAGAGCAGTCAGCTCTCTTGAATTATTCAACGGCGCCTGCACTCGGTGCCATCTTGACGTCACCCTCTTGCTCCTTGCCACAAACCGGAAATGACGCACTCAGCGCCAGCATGCCGCTAACTGGAAATGACGTCATCGGCGCCATCTTGCAACTAAGCGAAAATCACAGAATGAGCGGCAATTTTGAAATTAAACACAGTCCTGATCTAATAAAATGTTTATTCACGCTTTATCCATCCGAAAACTGTTGCAAGCAAACCCTTTAAAAGCCAAGCCAATTGGACAAAAACACTTTGCAAGTCAACAAAACACATTTGCTGAAAGCCCTTTAAAAAGCCAACCTAATTGGGCAAACACTTTGCAAACAACAAACACATTTACTGAAAACCACATCCCGGGGACTCACCGTGGAGTAGACGTGCGTTCAGTGTTATTCGCAGCTCAGAGAGCCGTGAGCCACGACACTTCTAGGTTTTATAGTCCCTCCCCCTGCCGCCAGCAGGGGCAGCAGGGAGAATGGCGAATTTTTTAAAAACATTAATATCTCTGATTTTTCATCGGTGGGGAAAAATCCTCTGGTCCAGTCCAGCGGAGGGGGGGGGCTCTGAGCGAGGTGGCCAAAAATGACGGCCGTAAGTGGCGGCATTCTCGGAAATCACATCGCAGTGAGTCAAAAGCGGACAAGATTTTACTTTTAATAATATAGATAACATTTTGAAATACAAAATAAAAACCTGATCTTCTTTGGGGAGGAAATCTGCTGACTTGCCTGACCCAGACCATCTTCTTCTGGACCCATTGATGTGGTTGACAGGTCATAGAACCACACAGCATGGAAACAGGCCTTTTGTCCCAACTTGTCCATACCGGCCAAGACATCTCCATCTATGCTAGTCCCACCTGCCCACATTTTCCCTATATCCCTCTAAAACGTTCCCATCCATGTACCTGCCCAAATGTCTTTTGGTCAGTTCGGAAACATGTAGGGAAGGACTGCAACTGCTGTCCTTGCCGGCGATATTCACACCCGGTGACCAAACAAATAAAAATTATAATAGAAAAGTTTACCACAATAGGTTAAGCGATTTGCTTTTGACAACTTGTTACGAGCCATTATACACTTGAATTGTCATCTTTATTTCCAGTTCCGGATGTTGCAAAGGTGCTGACATGTTTCAGCTGCATATTAAGCAGTGCACCATTGCTTACAGTAATTGCTCAGTTCATTCACTTTACTCAGCAGGTCTTGCTGAAGAATGCAAGGAAGTAGCCTATGGCTATCAAAATTCATTATAGTTACCTTTTAAAGTATTTGATCTGGTTGGATTGATGTATTTTAACTATGTATTTTGTGGTAAATATTTTGTTCTATCAAGGTAATTAATGCTCAGAAATGAAATGGTCTTCTACTTTATCTGATACAGTCCGCTTACAGTACACCCTAGGTCACTGTACCTGCTTAGAATGTCCCTTAGTTGTAACAGTCACTGGACTTCAGTTGACCTAGTTTGTTAGATTACAAACAGCCAGTTCCATATTACAGGGAGTTGTGAAGATGGCACCTACCTGTTAGAGTGAGATTTTATCAAGCACATTATCTCTGGTTGATAAAGAACCTTTCTTCCTGGTAGTAAGAGCTATATTTAAACCTAAATTGTATGAGAATTATGTCGTCTTTTAGGTTATACCAACAAAGTTATTGACATTTGCCTACATGGAGTGCCTTCATGAAAAGATATTCATTGAACTGCAATAAGACAAATAAAATAGGAATTTAATAGCTTTGTTTCCATGGTTTTTTGAGGAAAGCCAGAGAAAACACTTTTCTTTCAGTTCTTGCATTTTAATTTTTTTTAATTCTCTTGCACCATGGCAATCTGTCGATTGATTGTTTGCTCAATTCAATCTCACCTTAAACACCATTTATTCTTCCCTCAACTGTTTCCCCCATTCTCCAGACTTCAGTGCATCCTTTGAACTAAGCTTGTCTTCTCCATATGATACGATATAACTTTATTTATCTCAGGAGGGAAATTGATCTGCCAACAGTCATAAAACACAAAATACATGAAATTAAAGTGATGAGTGAAAAGGAGTGGGGATGTGCAAATATTGGGGAGGGGTGGCAGGTTGTCAGTCTCCATTTACCCCATGACAGAAGTGGGAGGATTTGGACAGTTTGATATGGTTTTCATACTGCTCCACACATCCCTCATGGTGTTCTGCTGATATTTCAGCTCCAGATTCTTCCTGTAGTCGTCCTTTTGCCCTGTCTCAGTCTCGCCTTCACGTCTTCCATGACTTGCACAACCACACTTCTTGTTACTGCAGGTAATTAAAGATATAAATTCCAACCTATACTTCCTGTTCCCTTATCCAGGCCTTTGGAAATATAGTATAGTTCACTTCAATAAACAGTGGACCTTTAGACATCATTAGCTATAGGGGAAAAGGTGTATTAAAAAAAAAATCATAAATTGTTTAAAACTGCATTTTGATAATTGTAACTTTTTTTGAAATTTAAATTATTAAAATGAACAATTAAAGTATTTGGCTTCACTTGGTGTGCTGGTTGAACGGTTATTTGGCTGATCTGCCCTGGGGCTGATTAACTGACAAAATTCACACGTTTCCAATTTAAAATGTACTTCTGTCTGTAACCACAAATATGCATTCACTTATACCCAGACTTGTATTAGAAATCCCCAATAATCAAAATTGCGGTTTAAATTTAAAGACTCTTTAAGTTTGCAGTTTGCTCTTTCAAAGCCATGTCCCACGGTACGAGTTCATTCTAAGAGCTCTCCCGAGTTTAAAAAAAAATCAAACTCATGGTAAGCACGGAGAATGAACGTAGCGGTACGTCGGAGCTCGGGTACGTCTCTTAGCGCTAACGGCAGGTACTCGGGAAGACTCGCTAATGGCAGGTAAGCATGGGAAGACTCGTGAAGATTTTTCAACATGTTAAAAATTGTCCACGAGAGTCCCGAGTACCGACGAGTGGCCATTACCGTAAATCTCCGAGTTTGAATCAGGGCAAACTCAGGAGAACTCTTGGAATGAACTCATACCGTGGGACAGGGCTTTTACCCAGGCAGAGGGACTGGCCTCTGCCTAATGATACCCTGTTGATCCTCAGTTTCAATAATTTAGTTTATTTAGTCTCCAAATAATAGTTTATTGATGGAAATTATTGTCTTTTCCTCGGTGGTTTTCCCACGTCCCCATGACTTTAAACCACGCCCCCCAGTGTGTCCTTTAAACATAGTTTCCCCAAGACCTGCACAACCGCACGTTCAGTTAAGGAAAGTAATGAAAGATACAAACTCCGGCCTTTATTTCTTCTCTCTTTCTGTGAGCTCACAGCACCGTGCAAGATCAGATGACCCATCAGTGTCTTGGTATATTATTGTCACAAGTATCAAGATACAGGGAGAAACATTGAGTGCTGTCCAGACAAATATGCTATACCAGAGTGCAATCACACCATACACAAATATAACAGGTAGTGCAAACTGAAATGGGGACAACATTTAAAGGAGATGTGTGGTGCTAGATTTTTTTACACCGAGCATGGTATGTGCCTGAAATATGCTGCTGGGATTGGTAAATAAGGCAGATATGATAGTGGCATTTAGGAGACTTTTGGATAGGCATGTCGATATGCATGGAATGGAGGGATATGGATTATGTGTAAGCAGATAAGACTTAGTCTTGTCATTATGTTTAGCACAGACATTGTGGGCAGTAGGGCCTGTGCTTGTGGTGCACTGTTTGATGTTCTATGGAACAGAATGCAATGCTAGAGTCAGTTATTAAAGATGGGATAGCAGCACATTTGGAAAGTGGTGAAATCATTGGAAAAAGTCAGCATGGATTTACAAAAGGTAAATCATGTCTGACGAATCTTATAGAATTTTTCGAGGATGTAACTAGTAGCGTGGATAGGGGAGAACCAGTGGATGTGGTGTATCTGGACTTCCAGAAGGCTTTCGACAAGGTCCCACATAAGAGATTAGTATACAAACTTAAAGCACACGGCATTGGGGGTTCAGTATTGATGTGGATAGAGAACTGGCTGGCAAACAGGAAGCAAAGAGTAGGAGTAAACGGGTCCTTTTCACAATGGCGGGCAGTGACTAGTGGGGTACCGCAAGGCTCAGTTCTGGGACCCCAGCTATTTACAATATATATTAATGATCTGGATGAGGGAATTGAAGGCAATATCTCCAAGTTTGCGGATGACACTAAGCTGGGGGGCAGTGTTAGCTGTGAGGAGGATGCTAGGAGACTGCAAGGTGACTTGGATAGGCTGGGTGAGTGGGCAAATGTTTGGCAGATGCAGCATAATGTGGATAAATGTGAGGTTATCCATTTTGGTGGCAAAAACAGGAAAGCAGACTATTATCTAAATGGTGGCCGACTAGGAAAAGGGGAGATGCAGCGAGACCTGGGTGTCATGGTACACCAGTTATTGAAAGTAGGCATGCAGGTGCAGCAGGCAGTGAAGAAAGCGAATGGTATGTTAGCTTTCATAGCAAAAGGATTTGAGTATAGGAGCAGGGAGGTTCTACTGCAGTTGTACAGGGTCTTGGTGAGACCACACCTGGAGTATTGCGTACAGTTTTGGTCTCCAAATCTGAGGAAGGACATTATTGCCATGGAGGGAGTGCAGAGAAGGTTCACCAGACTGATTCCTGGGATGTCAGGACTGTCTTATGAAGAAAGACTGGATAGACTTGGTTTATACTCTCTAGAATTTAGGAGATTGAGAGGGGATCTTATAGAAACTTATAAAATTCTTAAGAGGTTGGACAGGCTAGATGCAGGAAGATTGCTCCCGATGTTGGGGAAGTCCAGGACAAGGGGTCACAGCTTAAGGATAAGGGGGAAATCCTTTAAAACCGAGATGATTTTACAGAGGGTGGTGAATCTCTGGAACTCTCTGCCACAGAGGGTAGTCGAGGCCAGTTCATTGGCTATATTTAAGAGGGCGTTAGATGTGGCCCTTGTGGCTAAGGGGATGAGAGGGTATGGAGAGAAGGCAGGTACGGGATACTGAGTTGGATGATCAGCCATGATCATATTGAATGGCGGTGCAGGCTCGAAGGGCCGAATGGCCTACTCCTGCACCTAATTTCTATGTTTCTATGATACAACTATGGAGAAATTGAAGATTTAAAAAATGGAAGGGCTGCCAAGAAATTGGGAATACATCCTTAGTTTGTGAGGGGCCCGTTCAATGGACTTATGATAGTGATGAATAAGCCGTTCTTGAATCTGGTTGTATGTAGTTTCAAGTTTTATTATATTCTGCCTGATGGGAATGGTGAGAAGAAGGAATGCTCAGGATGTGAGTCGCCGTTGATTATATTGGCTGCTTTCCTGAGGCAGCATGGTCTAGATGGAGCCTATGTGAGGGAGGCTGGTTTGTGTGATGGACTGAACTGAGTCCACAACTCTGGTATTTCTTGCGATCATTGGCAGAGCAGTTGCCAAATCAAATTATGATGCTTTCAGATAGGATGTATTTTACAGTGCATCTTCAGAAATAGGTTAGAGTCATTGGAGATCTGCAGAATTTCCTTAAACCTCCAAGGAAGTAGAGGCAATAATGTGCTATCTTGGCTGTCGCGTCAATTTGGTTAGACCAGGGTAATTTTGGTGTTTTATTGCTCAGAAACGTGAAGCTCTTGACCATTTCCACTTCAGCATCATTGATGCAGACTGCGGCACTCCACCCCGCCTCCTGAAACCCATGACTAGCTCCTTTGATTTGCTGACGTTGAGGGCGAGGTTGTTATCTTGACACTGTATTACTAAGTTTTATATGCACTTGCACTCAGTCTTGGCACTGTTCGAGATATGGCCCACTGCAGTGGTGTTATCTGCAAACTGGGAATGGAGTTAGAACAGAATTTGGCCATACAATCGTGTGCAAAGGGAGTATATAAGAGACTGAGAATGCAGCCTTATAATCACTGTGGAGGGTTTTATATTACCTATCCTTGCTGATTATGGGTCATAATTTGAGGATCCGGTTGCAGAGAGGGATGCTGCCCTACATCCACGAGTTTGGAGATGATTTTGTTGGAAGTATGGCATCAAAGGTGGAGCTATTGTCAATAAATAGAAGTCTGACGTAGGTGTCCTTGTTACCCAGACCTTCCAATGATGTGTGCAGGGCCAGGGGAATGGTGTCTGCAGGGAACCTGTTGTGAAGGTAGGTAAATTATATGGGATCGAGGCTTGTCTGGGAGGCTGGGGTTAGTGTGCGCCATGACTAGCCTCTCAAGGTACTCCACGATGGTGGATGTCAGTCACTGGACAGTTGTCATTAATGCATGTTACATTGCTTTCCTTAGCACAGCAATGATGGTTGTCTTAAAGCAGACAGAAACCTCAGAATGGATCGTGAAACTTCCTCTAATGGTCAGCTGACCAGTGAATATTTGCCTTCATAAGTAATTCATAGTGTGAAGATCTTTGGGATTTCAGCCAGATTATGCAACATTGTGTGTAAATCAGATATTACTTCAGTGGAGCTAGTTCATGGGCAGAACTCCATTTGTTGCTGAGCCTTTACCTTCCCTTTACTGCCTGCAATTAATATGTGAAGATATAGGATGGTTCGTTGGCAGACAGCATTTATGGCCAGCTGTAGTTTGGACTGTGTAAAATTGCACCAAAATGTATTGACTATTGCATATGGACTCAGTGGGCTGTTTCCATGCACAGGGTAGTTAATCGGGGATAGACACAAAGTACTGGAACAACTCAGCGGGTCAGGCAGCACCTCTGGAGTAAAGGAACAGGTCGGAACTTTTCTTCAGACTCAAAGACTTAATCAGGGATTGTCTTTATGTATGGCAATAATCGAGCTGATCTATGTGCAAAAATGCATTTCACTGTACCTTTGGTACACGTAACATTCAAAGATCCATTAAACCATTGTTCTTGTATTTATGCAACTACAATCCATTGCATCAGGAATTATCTTCAAGTATGCCTGCCATCCTGGCCATTCTGATTTCTTGCTCCTGCTTTCTGGGAAAGATTCAGGAGCTTGAAAGCACTGACATCCAGACAAGAACAACTTCTTCCCCACCGCTATTAGATTCCTGAACTAATTGCCTCTTTCACACCCGCTCCTGAAGGAACTACTAGTTACTCTTACTCTTAACTTCCCATTTAGTTATTGTACATAATTTGTTTTCAAGTATTTGGATTGCACTACAATCTTGAGCCATTATATTGTTTTGCACTTTATATTTATTGTGTTTGTGTTTACAGTATGTATGCTATTTACTCTGCTAGCTTCATGTGTACAAGGAATTTCATTGCAACCTGGTGTGTATGATGGACTAATCTGAATCTGGTTATGGAGGAATGTTAGTGATCTTTGTTTCATCCCTTTGATTGATAAAAACGAACCCACTCACTTTTCCTAAAACTATTTTGCACATTTCGATTTCTATTCTGGCGCTACCGATGTGTCCCTGGATTTTTTTAAATTGGTTTGTTTAAGCAATAGCCAGAAATGGAGGAAGGCATTACTTGTATTTGACAGAAAAATATTAGGAACTTTATTTACATTATTCTTCACACAAAGGTAAATGTGTGCTAACATTTTAATCCGTGCTCTTTCCAGTATTTTTGCATCTCATTCTTCCATTTGTGCTGCCTTGTACAGTGAATGTAAAACATTCCTTTCCATTTTCTGTGTAGGCAGCTGTTACAAATATGCTTTGTGCAATTTTCTACTCATATCAATATTGTAAAAGCTGGATTAAGTATTGAGTTTTTTTATTAGCATGCTTTTATGACTTACCTACAGATTTTGTTGCATTCAGATTGTAAGACCTGTCAGCTTTGGGGAGGTCCTCCCTGCAACTCTGCTGCATGCTTGCTGATGTCACTCTGCTGTGACCTTGTGCTAACTCCCAGGGTACGTCAAAAGAGAAGTGAATCTGGAAACAGTGGAGCTCTTCAAACATAAATAGCACACACTGATAAACGACAGTACTACAAATCATCTTCCAGCAACCCTGATTGCTTCGCTCTATCTTATAGTTTTTAACAAGTAGTACTAGGAGGGAATTTGCCATATATGAACGGCATCATCACAGGCGTGGAACTGTGGACATTGGGAACCTCTCCATTGGAGAGAACAGCCAGTGCTAACATGACAACAATATCATCAGCCATGTTGATACCCTTTGGATATCCCAGAAGTTGTGTAACTCTCTGACTCTGAAGAAAAGTTATTGTTCAATACTTTAGTTCAGTAAAGTGTATGGATTACTGTGTATGCACCTCGGATGCACTTACTAAATTTGGAGATTTTTAACAGATTTTAACTTTGATCACTGACCCTGTTGAGGGATGGAAGATAGACCCACTTATAAAGTTCATAAAACTTTATATTTAAAACGGTATATTTTATATGTTGGTGTTTAAGAGGTTTTTAGATTGGCGCATGGATATTGCATGGAATGGAGGAGTATGGACCATGCGCAGGCAGATGAGATTAGTTTATCATGACATCATGTTCAGCACACCCGTTAAGGACCGAAGGGCATCTTCCTGTGCTGTTTTGTTCTGTGTTCTATATATCATTTTCCATTCTAGCCCACCCATGTTGGTTCCCTGGGTTGTTTTATTTAGTTTGTGTGCAATTAAGATGTGGCCAGAAATAGAAGACATTTTCTGTTTGATATCTCAGTATGAAGAAGGGTCCCAACCCTAAACATCATCTATCCATTTTCTCCAGAGATACTGCCTGACTCGCTGAGTTACTCCAGCACCTTCTGGCTACTTTGGTTGAAACCAGCATCTGCAGTTCCTTTTTATTATATTTCTTGTATTTGGCAGAAAATTATTAGGAAACTTCCATTTCTGTACCCTACATTATTTTTTGTACAAAAGTATTTGACCATGACAGTAATTGGAATGGATTCAGAACTCTTGGACAACCATGTAAAGAAGAAAGAAAAACGTTTAAATAGATATGGGTGGAAGGGGAAAGAGTGAGAAAAGAAAAAATGTGGGATATGGGACCTTGAGATGAGCGTACGGCAGAGGGGAAACGTGCAAGTTGACTAGGTTGGTGGGAGATAGTGGAGAGATCTATGCATATCCGGGGGCAGGAGAAAGAGAAGGGGGCGGAGGGGTTGCCCCTCGGAGGGTCAATGAGAAATTTGAGAAATCAATCTTCATTCCGTTGGGGTACATTGCTATCCATGCAGAAAGTGAGGTGCTGTTCTTCAATTAATCTCAAGATGAGCTGATTAAGTTTTCCCCTCAACTGAGGCATTAGTAATCAAAAGTATGAGTGTAAACGAAGATGGTTATATTCAGACCTTTAACATTTTATCAGGAAAATATAATGACTAAATGGGGCACTGCTTCAGTTCATCCACCAAAAGCTTTATCCATGCCTGTTACTACCACTACTTGACTAATTGAAAGGCCTCATTCTGTTTGAAGATCATGCAAAGCTCTATCTCTGTACTAACTCGGGCCAAGTTTCATATACCCACCTCCCCTGAGCAATATGCCTTGCTTTACCAACCAATTCCCCCGTCTACTGATACTCTCCTCCTCTGTTTGACTCCTCCCATTTCCTCCAAATACAAGGCTTAGCTATGCCTGCCTCTTTGTCGGGTACGTCGAAAAATCCTTGTTCGAGGCGTACCGTGGCCCTATCCCTGAACTCTACCTCCGCTACATCGACGACTGCATTGGTGCTACCTCCTGCACCCACACACAACTCACTGACTTCATCCATTTCACCACTAACTTCCATCCGGTACTCAAATATACCTGGACCATTTCCCTACCATTTCTTGACCTCACTATATCCATCGCAGGTGATAGACTACTGACCGACATCCACTATAAACCCACTGACTCCCATGGCTATCTGGACTACACTTCTTCCCACCCTGCTTCCTGTAAGGACTCCATCCCCTACTCCCAATTCCTCCGTCTACGCCGCATCTGCACCCAGGATGAGGTGTTCCACACCAGGGCATCGCCGCATCGGAGATGTCCTCTTTCTTCAGGGAACGGGGGTTCCCATCTTCTACTATAGATGAGGCTCTCATCTGGGTCTCTTCTATATCCCGTGACTCTGCTCTCACTCCCCATTCCCCCCCACTCGTAACAAGGGCAGAGTCCCCATTGTCACCTTCCACCCTACCAGCCGTCACATACAACAAATAATCATCTGACATTTTCCCCACCTCCAACCTGATCCCATCACTTGCCACTTCTTCCCATCTCCTCCCCTGTCTGCTTTCTGCAGATACCGCTCCCTTCGTAACTCCCTGGTCAATTCGTCCCTTCCCACCCGAACCACCCCTACTCTGGGCACTTTCCCTTGCAACCGCAGGTAATGCTACACTTGTCGCTTTACCTCCCCCCTTGACTCCATTCAAGGACTCAAGCAGTCTTTTCAGGTGCGACAGAGGTTCACCTGCACCTCCTCCAACCTTATCTTTTGCATACGCTGCTCTAGATGTCAGCTGCTCTACATCGGTGAGATCAAGCGTAGGCTTGGCGATCGCTTCGCCCAACACCTCAACACCTCCACTGTACTAACCAACCTGATCTCCCGGTGGCTATGTACTGATCCCCTCATCCTGTACTGATCCCCTCATTCATCCTATACTGATCCCCGCCATTCATCCTGTACTGATCCCCTCATTCATCCTGTACTGATCCCCTCATTCACCCTGTAGTGATCGCCCATTCATCCTGCACAGACCCTCCGATCCACACTGTACTTGAACCCCCCCTCCCCCCCCCCCCATTCATCCTGTACTGAATTCCCCCCATTCATCCTGTACAGAATTCCTCCCATTCATCCTGTACTGAATTCCCCCCATTCATCCTATACTGAATTTTCCCCATTCATCCTGCGCTGATCTCCCCCCCCCCATCCATCCTGTACTGATCCCCCTATTCAAGAAGAATGGGGGGGACAGTCTGAAGAAGGGTCTCGACCCGAAACGTTGCCTATTTCCTTCACTCCATAGATGCTGCCTCACCCGCTGAGTTTCTCCAGCATTTTTGTCTACGCCCATTCATCCTGTACTGACCACCCATTCATCCTGTACTGATCCCCCCATCCATCCGGTACTGATCCCCCCATTCAACACCACTGACATTCCCCGTGCTCTCCCCTCACACCCCAACCAACACGTACTAATTCACCTGCCTCAATCCATCCATTCCGCACTGATTGCCTTCTCAACCCCACCCCCCCAGCCATCTATCCACCCCGCACTGATTCACACCCCCCTCCCTGACCCTATTGTGCTGGAAATGTCTTCAGAGCGAACATTTACTATGTTTGATAACGGGATGCAATCAAATGTGTTTGTCGGGGTCGGGGGGCCGGGGGGGGGGGCGTGTGTGGGCTTGTGGAGGGGAGGGATGTGTGGGCGGGAGAGGGTGAGCTCTGAGAAACGGCGGGGAAAGAGCCATTGGGGAGAGGGGTATATCACGGGGGGTGGGGGAGGAGCCAACCAAGGGGAACAGAGGGGTAGTGGCTGGAATTGACGGCGCAATGGGGACTCACAGCGGGCGCTGGTCGTTCTCTGCCGGGATCAGAGTCTCGTCTTTCCATTTGCCGACATCTCCGACTCCAGGCTGGGCTGTGTCTCCCACGCTGGGCTGGGTCGGGTCTCCAGCGCTGGGCTGCTGCTTGGGGCTGGGCGGCTGCTTGGGGCAGGTCTGGGCTGCTTCGGGTCCCTCCGAACGTCCGGCTGGAAACCTCCGCCGGCCATTCTCAGCTCCAGTAAAGACGCGATGGCGCAGGAAGGGGTGGACCGTCCCGGGGAGTGACAGGGGAAGAGACGATCTGTGGCGCAGCTCTGGAAGGCAGGTGAAGAGATCGATCTGCGCATGCGCGGTTTTTAAGATTTTTAATCCTCTCTGGCTTTTACGACATTCAACCGATCGGAACAAATCTTATTGCACTTGCTGCACAGGAGAACGGTGAGTGAACTGGCAAAAAATCGTAGCGCTCTCCCGGACCGCCAAACTGAAAGATAACAAGATCAGAGTTTTAGTTATGTATAGATGCTCTCCAGGAGCTTTGGTTTCCTCCTACATTCCAAAGTTGTATAGGTTTGTAGATTAATTGACTGTAACTTTATAAATTGTCCCTAGTGTGTAGGATAGTGCTAGTGCATGGGGTGATCATTGGTCAGTGCTGACTCGATGGGCCGAATTACCTGTTTTCACACTATATCTAAAATTTTAGCTGATGTGCTCAATTGTCACTGGCACAGAATCAATTTGTTTTGATACTTCTACAAACTACCTTAATCCTTGCATTAATACTTTCATTAAACTATAATGCATGAATAGAAAGTTGAGCAGTAGGTGAGGAGTACTCTTATTAAATTTTGCTCTTGACACCTGTTTAAGGCAACATTCATACAGAGAGGGAAACATTTTAAAGAATGCGTGGTTGTTAGAATTATTATGGATTAGGGGTCTTTAGTGTAAACAGTTAAGATTCTTTAGCCAAAGGGTGGCGAGTCTGTGAAATGCATTGCAACAGATGGCAGTGTTTACAATCATTGGGTGTTTTTACAGTGGAAATTGATTAGTAAGGGCATCAAAGGGTATGGGGAGAAGGCAGGAGAATGGGGTTAAATGGGAAAATAGATCGGCCATGGTTGAATGATGGAGGAGACTCGATGGGCTGACTGGCCTTATTCTGCTCCTATGTCTTATGATCTCATGATCTAATAGTTAAAGGTGACCTTGTGAATAACAGTCTTTCTTTGCACCGTATTCTTTCAGAAATGAATAATGACCATAGTTGATAAAGTGACTGAGGCCTCGAACACAGCAGCTTGCAAGAACCAGATCTGCAGCTCTGTGGCACCTTTCTCTGGAATCGCCAAAGAGAAGAATATGGAGCCAGGAACAGCAAGTTGGGGTGCAACATCTCCTATTACTGAGGTACCCAAGAACAAAATCTTAGGACCTATGCCTGGAGCTGCTTTATACACCAATGCAATGTCTCTACAAGAGAAATCAAAGCAACCAGTGCAAAAAGATCAAAGTAAGTTTTCAATGAAATTTCCTTGTATAAAGTAATGTGAAACTTACAGTTCCATGTGTTTTTCTTCCTTTATACTGAAACCATTTGCCCCCCCAGATGAGATAAAGTAGCTTTTATTTCTTTTTTGATGCATGCTTTAATTTGAACAACAAGGTCAATTTTTTCTCTCTCTATAGCCATCCAGGTTAGTGTTCTATAAAAAGACATGGTACTGGAGTAACTCAACAGGGCTGGCAGCATCCCTGGAAGACATGGATAGGTAATGTGATGTTCCCATCCCATAATGTCACCAATCCATGTTCTCCAGGGAAGCTGCTTGACCCACTGAGTTATTCCAGCACTTTGTGCCTTTTTCTGTAAACAATCATCTTTAGTTTCTAGTGTCTCCACCTTTGTGTTCTTCTGGTTAAAATCGCTTAAGTCTTTTTAATTCAGCACTTGAATTTCCAGAATTGCCGTTCTTCATTATTACACTTTCCCGGTGACAAAACCTAAATGCTGTGCTGCAAACCTTCTCATCAATTTGTTAACCATGGTGGTGGTACATGATTTATATGCTGTTTCTTCTGTAAAGCACTGTCAGATGGACGTTGATGTTCTGCTAATCGCTTACAGTTGGAACACTGATTAATCGCAGTAATTTGCTCGAAATCCTGAATGTAGGATGTGGGGATGTAAGAGAGAAAATATTGTTGAATACCAAAGAAGTACTGGAAGAGAAGTCAATGGAAGAGAAGTTGATGGGTTATGTGTTCCTATCGCTGGCCAGTTTTAGTATTTACTATAAGTGGGACCCGTTGGGTCCCAGTCACACGAGAGGCCTGGTCCCCCAACGCAATCCATTCCCCAGCGCAATATTCCACCACTCACCCATCGCCCCTAATTGTGCAGACGCGGCTCATTTCCCCTCATCCCCGAGCACTCCCTCCTCCTCTTCATGTGTGGGAAGGGAGGGGGGGAGGGAAGTGCTATGTGTGGCGGTGGGGTGGGAGGAGAGGAGGGGTGTGTGTGGATGGGGAGGTGTAGGAAGGGGGGGGGAGAGAGGGTGGTGAGGAGGAGGGGGGTGTGCAGGAAGGGGAGGTTGTGTGTGTAGGTGGGGGGTGTGTGTGGGCAAAGGGGCTTGTAGGGGGAGGGGTATGTGGGCAGGGGGTTATGTGGGGGAGGAGTGTGGGCAGGGGGTTATGTGGGGGAGAGGGGTGTGGGCGGGGGGAGAGGGGTGTGTGGGTGGGGGGGGAGTTGTGGGGGAGAGGGGTATGTGGGCGGGGGGATTGAGCTTGGAGAAAACACGGGAAACAGCCAAGGGGGAGAGGGGGGCATCACGGGGAGGAGGGGAGGAGCCAGCGAGGAGGACCAGAGGGGTAGTGGCTGGAATTGGCGGTGCGATGGGGACTCACAGCAGTCGCTGGTCGTTCTCCTCCGCCGGGATCAGAGTCTCCACTTTCCGTTTGGCGACATCTCCGACTCCGGGCTGGGCTGGGTCTCCTACTCTGGGCCAGGCTGGGTCTCCCATGGGGGGGTTGTGGGGGTAGAGAAGGGGGTGTATGTGGGAGGGGGGTGGTAGTGGGGGAGGGTGGTTGTGGGTCTCACCGGCTCCAGACTCATTCAGCGGCTACCGTCCCCAGCGCCTGTCTCGCTCACAGCCCCCGCCCGCGAACACAGCCAACCTCGCGCACGGAACACAGCCCACATGCCGCTCCTTCAGCTTTATTCTCGGGGCCGGTGATTGACAGCGGGTGCCGGAAGAAGCGTCGCTGTTCCTGCCAATAACAGACCAATAACTTTTGTAATATATCGCCGATCGGAACAAAACTTGAAGCGCTTGAAGCAGAGGAGAACGGTGAGTAAGGTGGCAATATAGGGTACCGTTTTTGTGCAAATTTAAAAACAGCTCAAACGGGAAGAGGGTAAGATGAGCGTTTTATTAATAGTATAGAAGATATAGATAAAGACAGATAGAAGATAGATAAAATAGTACCCTATTTTAGTATGCATTCACACTGGAATCAGTTAAGTAACTTTTTCTTGCCACTCCCTATAGAAGAACATACATTTGCATTACATTTCCAGGAGAGGGGCAGGTAATTCCTCTGAGGTAGTTCAGGTTGATGTTTATAATCCACCAATTTCCTCCCCATAACCATTTCAAATGGTCCTTGTATTCCTTCCCGTCTTGTGTAGACATGGTTTAACTTGCTCATCGGTTGTCTTGCCACTTCACAACCAATTACTCCTGAAATCTGGTCATTTTATATAGATGGATGTAAGTGTCGATTGCATACTGTGAAGTCTCAACAGCCGGTGAAGTGATTGACTTGTAGGCTAGTGTGTAGTGTGCAAAAGCTTAAATTCCTATCTTCAAATTGCGCCATGTGATCGCTGGCATATATTTGAACATCCACAGGAGCTCAGCTTAATGTTGCATTTAAAAGCTGACATCTCCTTAGTGCACTAATGCACTAAGTTGTCAGTCAAGATTATGATCAAATTAAGTTGGTCTTTTAACCTTCTACCTAGTGCAGCGATTGTACTGATAAGCAGGTCCTTGGATAGCTCAAAATTTTCCAGCTGTCAAACACTTACTGACCTCTGAAATCTTCCTGGATTATTTTTCTGTGTGTTATTCTATATATGGGCTTGCTAAACTGCAGTAAGTAAAAATGTCATTCTCCACTGTCGGTACACATATGTTAAACACTCTTGACTTTTGTGCATGTTTCCTATTTCTCTTTTTTGTATGTTTGCTTGTAAAATATTTGCTTGATCTGCATCTTTCTTGAAAAAGAATATTTTTGATTGTCCATATTGATTTGCTTTCAGTGTCTGTTTGACAATTTGAAGCAGCATATAACTTATTAACTTATGGATTGTTAAATTTCATGTCCTTAGCAGCTTATACTGTTTTGCTTAAATTAATGACATTTCAAAATGTTGCAATAAATCCACAGCTATTTTAAATGGTAAATAAAACTTATTTTCCTTCAGAAAATGTGACAAATGAAACTACTTGGGGATGTGTGTGGGTATTGAAAGTAGAAATGTTGGATGTTTATGCTGAATCCTTTTTCAAATATTTGGTGAATGCTGCCCCTGCCTGAGGGGAAGTTGTTAAATAATATTTATTTGTGGTTACTAGTTAGTATTTGTGATGTATGACCTACAGTGATTTGTGGACGAGGCAGCAACGAGCTGCTGCTGGTATTGCTGCTGTCCCCATTCCATAAATGGGATTTTTATAGCTGCTGCCTATATAGAATTTGCAAATTCTTTCTGTGACCACATGGATTTACCCCAATGCTCCACTTTCCTCCCATGTTCATTCGATATGTTGGTTTTGTTCAATTACCACTGTAAATCGCCCCTAGTGTGGGTGAGTGCTTAAATTTGACATGAGCTCAAGTTGCTGAAAACCCAGATACTGCTCGGTTGTGCAAAGCATAAATATTTGGTTAACATGCAATTCTACCATGATATTTTGATGGTACAGCAGAAGAGCTGCTGCCTCGCAGAGCCTGTGACTTGATTCAATCCTGGTCCTGGTGCTATCTGTGTAGAGTTTGCCCGATCTCCCTGTGACCACTTGGATTTCCTCTGGGTGTTCTGGTTTCTTCCCACATCCCAAAGATGTGCAGGTTTGTAGGTTGATTGGCATCTTAAATTGCCCCTAGTGTGTCGGGAGTAGATGAGAAAGTGGGATAGCAGTACAAGTGCGAATGGGTGATTGAAGGTCAACGTGGACTCATTTGGGCAAAGGGCCTGTTTTCACGCTGCATCTTTAAACTAAGCTAAATATGACATGCAGATCTCAAGAATCAACATACATTTTGGTCTTTTAATTTATTCTAAAGAACTGTGTATAGAGTAAAACAGATGATGCAGATTCCTGCTTTTTTGTTCAATGTACTATGTTTTGGCAGCAGTGATTGCCAATCAATTGGAAGTTGGGTGGGGATATAACACAGCAAGCCGTATATTGTACACTCAACCTCACTCAGAGCACTGAGTGGTACAGCTGGTAGACCTGCTATATCACTGCCAGAGACCTGGGTTCGATGCTGACTTTGGCTGCTGTCTGTGTGGAATTTGCACGTTCTTCCTGTGACCGTGCAGGTTTCCTCTGGGTGCTCCAGTTTTCTCCCACATCCCAGAGATGTACAGGTTTGTAGGTTAATTGGCCTCTGTAAAATTGCCCCCAAGGAGTAGGGTGTGAACACTCGTATAGCAGAGTGATCTCAGCACAAAGAGTAAAGTATAAGCTATGGGCGTAAAGTCAGATTCATTCACTTGCCACAATGTGGTCATCAAACTTGATCTATCTTGACCAATTATTCTCGCCTAGAACATTGTTATTATAAGTATCCTTTAATGAAAGTAATTTGCCCAATATATAATGTTTATTTAATGCTGAGGAATCTGAAATGCGATCTCCGTTTATTTTTACCATTTTTATTTCAGATGTGCTGGGCAGTGGCGATGGGATAGCACCCCCACAGAAAGTATTGTTTCCAGCAGAGAAGATTTTGTTGAAATGGCAGCAAATCCATAAAATTGGAGCTGGCCTCCAAAACCTGGGCAACACCTGTTTCCTAAATTCTGCTCTGCAGTGCTTGACCTACACGCCGCCACTTGCAAACTACATGCTGTCCCGAGAACATTCCAGAACATGTATGTAGATAGCAATTTTCTCGCCTCCAGTTCTTCATCTCCCCCCCCCCCCCCCGATTCCCTACTTTCCGTCTGAAGAAACAACTCCTATCCCTTTTCCCCAGAGATGTTGTCTGACCCGTTGAGTTGCTCCAGTACTTTGTGTCTCTCTGTAGCAATTTTCTAATCTGTTTCCAGATATTTTTTCTCTCTTTCCAACCCCCCCCCCCCCCCCTCACCTCTTGAGGATATGCATTGAGTTACCCGTCAGGTTTTAAGGAACTTCTTGCAGGAAGAAGCTAGTTGAAAATTGTAGGAAACCAGAACTTGGACCGTTACAACTGAAAGCGCAGCCACCAGCAGTGGAACAATTTAATATGGGATTGAGAGATCAGATTTGGAAGTGTGAAAATATTCCTGAGGTTACGCCACAATGATAGAGAAGGGTTTAAAATAAGGATGCAGTTTTTCCAAATTGACCTTTTGCCCAGCGGGATCGATGTGATTCCAACAAACAGTACAAGAATAGTCCTGTCGTCCTACAATGAAGTGAAGGTAGACACATAATGCTGGAATAACTCAACGGCCAGGCAGCATCTCTGGAGTAAAAGGATGGGTGATATTTCGGGTCGGAACCCTGCTTCAGGTCTCGGGCTCCAACCTGATCCCTTTTCTCCAGAGATGCTGCCTGACCGCTGAGTTACTCCAACACTTTGTGTCTATCTTCAGTATAAACCAGTATCTGCAGTTCCTTCCTACATGCTGGAGATGACGTGTGAACGGAAATCAGGACACTGTACAGCTTTGGGGCTCATTAAGTTGACAGTGTTGAACAGCTGGAAAGAGTGCAGGGAAGATTTGAGGATGTTGCCAGGAGTGGTGAGCCTGAGCTAGAGGGAGAGGTTGGGTAGGCTAGGACTCTATTCCTTGGAGCACAAGAGGTTGTGGGGTGATCTTGTAGAGGTGTATAAAATCATAAGTGGAATAGATAGGGTGAATGCACAGTCTTTTACCCAGGGAAGGGGAATCAAAAACCAGAGAACGTATGTTTAAGGTGAGAGGGACAAGATTTAATTAGAACTTGAGGAGCAATTTTTTTCACTGAGCGGGTGGTGGAATGAGCTGCCAGAGGAGGTAGTCGAGGCAGATGCTAACAGCGCATTCAAAAGACGCTTGGAGACGTACATGGATAGGAAAGGTTTAGAGCAGTGGTTCTTATCCTTTTTGGCATACATATGCGAACAAAATTCTGTATGTGGTATGTACCTTTGTTAGGTTCCTAAAAATGAGCTCAACAAATGGATAATAGACAAAAATGCTGGAGAAACTCGGCGGGTGAGGCAGCATCCATGGAGCGAAGGAAATAGGCGACCTTTCGGGTCGAGACCCTTCTTCAACAAATGTATATGTCGTTTATGACCCCTTCATGTCTCCCGGTAAAGCCCCAAGACCCTCCTTGGGGGTCCCGACCCCCAGGTTAAGAACCACTGGTTTAGAGGGAAATGGGCCAAACGTGGGCAAATGAAATTAGCATAGATGGGGCATCTTGATCAGCATGGAAGAGTTGGGCCGAAGGACCTGTTTTTATGCTGTATGACATTGACTCTGTCTAAGAATGTTAACCAGAAGTGCATTATCAAAGGCAGGGATGATTTTTGTTTCTTTTAAAAGTTGATGAACCAACCCTCATGGTTAGGAGTTGCCACACGTGCCTTAAGCTAACAGTTAGCCTATTGCCAAAGGCATTTTAAACATGAAGTTAAAACAACTTGACATCAGCACTACTTTGACTGCACATGCCCTATTGTTAAGAGTAGTTTAAATGGAATTCCTGGAGTGCTTGAGGTTATTTTTGGTCTTTGAAGACCCTTTAAGGTGCATCTCCTGCAGCCTTGCATTGAACGTGTCCTAACATGCTTGAAAGTGAGATATTTCCAACACCAACATTTATTTTCAATATATCTATGTTAGAGTATTTTTAATGTGAATTATGTTATTGCAAACAGAATATAGTGGTGCTTTATATTAATATTTCAAATGTTTTTATGTTTGAAGGTTAGATGGTGTGAAAACAAGATTAGGAGGAGAAACTAAGAACAGCTGAGAACATAAAAGGAAAAGTAAAGGGTTCTGTGATGGAAATTTTGGTTTTAGATGGTTAGGGTCGGACGAGGAGAGATTTGAGTGAGATCCGAGTCAAAAGGGTGGAGAGTGATTTGGAAAGCAGCTGGAGGGGGTTGTAACGACAGTGTGGTGCTTGGAGATTTTAAAATGAAGCGTTGGTAGACGAAGGAATGGTGCCATGGCGAGCGCGAGTTTGGACAAGTTGGAGTTTACTGTAGAGGACAGATGTGTGAAAACACATGAGGCTGGAAGTGACATGAACGTACAAGGATGCCAGTTGCAAGGTAAGCAAATAGCCTGATGGAGGGGATATGGGCTCTGGTTTGCTTGAAGTTGGACGAGGTATTGAAGTTGCAAGCACTCTGGTTTATCAAAAGTGCATGGCTGTTTAATGTAAAGTGTGTGACTGTTAAATGGTCAGGAACATTGGTGAGTTTGTTGATGAGGGCCAAATGCGATGGCTTCAGTTTTTGTTGCAGTGAGCATGGCCAAATTGAAAACCTTGCTGTGCTAGATCTCGGACAGGCAGCCTGACCACACTGATACAGTTAAAACTGAGAACAATTGCAGATGGGAGAGTTGTAGCACTGGATGTGACCTCTCCAAGGACATTTACGAGTTGCACTGTAGGTAGTACACAGACAGGGATTCATTATTGCGGGATTCTGTGCACAATCAGATATCACTAGCAACATTGTTTAGAGAGCGGAAGCCTGCAAAGTTAGTTCTGCAGAGCTAACGGGAGGTGTTCACAGAGGCTAACAATGAAGAGGGATAACAGAAGATGCTGGGAATCCTTGGCTGGTCAGGCTGCATTTGTGGGAAGAGAAACAGAATCAACACTTCAAGTTGGAGACCCTTCGTTAGAACGGTTCTGAAGAAGTCTCCAACCTGAAATATTAACTCTTCTTTCTCTTCACACAGATGCCACCTGACCTCATCCTCACGGACACAAGCCCTGCACCCCTGCTCAACCATGCTGCCCAATATATGCATCCCAATCCCACAATGTTCGTGTCAAACTCAATGCCAAGTTAATTGAATCTCCTCTGCCTGAATGTGATCCACCTCCCACCGTTCCCTGCATATCTGTGGGACCTACTGTATTTCCAGCATTTCTGTCTTTGTGTTAGTTTTCCAGCATCTGCTGTTTTAATTTTCAATAAAGCGCAGTGACCTGCTAAGATCCCAGTATTAATGGCGGTTAGTTTTGTACATTTTGCTGTTGTGAGAAGATCATAAATGGGACTCGGCTTATTTTGAGAGTAAGTTTTGTGAGAGATCTTAGCAGGTGCAGGGAGAAAGAAAAATGAATGACGGGAGTGTTAAGATACGGTCATACTGTTTAACAATGGATGGCTATGCGGACTTTGCTAATTTCCCAATAAACACTGTACATTGTCTGATTCACTAAGAGGCAATAATTGTCATTATTTTTTCTTGTAGGTAACGAACAGGGTTTCTGTATGATGTGCATGATGCAGAACCATATTACCCAGGTCTTTTCCAATTCTGGAAATGTTATCAAGCCTATGTCCGTCATTAATGATCTCAGACGTAAGAACTGCTTTTTCTTGAATTAACTCAATTCAATAAACCGTCAAAATAACAATACAGTGGAACCTCAATTATCTGCTTTAATGTAATATTCTGCAGTAAATATTGACAATTGATAGCACTATTCACAAATTTTGAAATGTGTAGCGTAAAAGAATACTCTTGGCACAGAAAAGATTTATTCACATAACAAAAACTAAATTTAATCTTTTTTATGCCTAAGGTTAACTTCTGTCTGAAGGAGATTGATATTAGCAGGCTGTGTAGTAAGGTAAGATTTTGTACAAAAGTCTTGGCAGATAATTGAAATGTGGATAATGGAAGTTCCACTGTGTGTGTCTAGAGTTTGAGAATCTTGTTGACTTTGAGTTGAAACTGCTAACTAGGCTTCTGGTTTGTAATTTTTATGGAATGCAATTTTCCCCCAAATCCTTAGTTTTAAAAATTCCAAGTACTCCACAAAATTTGACCCAATGTTCCCTTGAAGTCAGTGGACCTGATGGGAGGATTCTTAAAAAATGCTGTACCAGATACAAGCTAAGTTTAAAGATATAAAAGGTTTGGAGGTTTTTTTGTTTTTTTTGTGTAAAGCACTTCGTTGATATTTCATCCCAATAACCCAAGAACTCATGAGAACTTAAACAGAACTCGTGACTTCCTGCCTATTATCTCGGATTCCTTTTGAAAATAGCATGCCTGGTGTGCTGGACTGTGCTTCTGTAGACCTTATACATGAACGCTAACTTATCACCTCAGTAACTTAACATTTTATCTGATTTTCACCAAACTTGATCAGTGATTTTTCTCTTCAGACTCGTGGTACCTTTTGATAAATCAGTAGGTGAACTGGATACAGCACCTAAGCACTGACTCGTGACCTCAGTAAGTTAGACTTTATTAGATTTTTACCAAACTTATAAAGAACTTCCTCTACACTTGATGCATTCATTAAAAATGGGAACACTTTGCATTTGTGATTACTAATTTGATATCCTGATCAATGCTCAAATTTGCAAAATGCCCAAAAATAAACTCATTGCAAAGTGACAGACCTACATAAAAGTGCTAAAACACATTTTTTTGCGAGTGCTGAATTGCTGAAAATCAGGCCCTATTTTAATATAACTTTTTAATTACAGTGTACTTTATTCTTTTGATTCTTTGCTTTTAAGTTTCTGCCCTCTTTTAATGTAATCTTTTGTGTTCCAGAAAGGTGGAACATTTTGAATTACTGTATAATTTTCCAGTGACACAAGAAATAGATGATGTTTTAACTGAGTAGTTCCCTTTAACATATTTAAATATTTTCAGGATTGGATAAGTTATTCATAATGAATTGCTCAAAGATTCAGTCATTGACAGTAAACTAGAACTGCCTCCATAAACAGAGTATCTTTGGCATATGTGCGATGATTGATTTAATGCCACAGAATTAGCTGGTTAAGAGCATGGTTGTATGTTTGACAACTTTCCATAATGGCAGGTGTTTGTAACTAAGAGGAGTTGAATTTGTTGCTACACTCCCAAGGTTTAATGTCTCGGTAACCTCTTGAACGTTCTCTTTTTTGAATAACTTAATTATGTACTGGGTCATCGTGTAAAATAAGAACTGGTAACACATTTTGAATTTAACTTGAAATGGTCGAACTGCAGACATCAGAAGAAAGGTTTAATTAAAATTATAAACACACAGACTGTCCGCTGTGTATAATTCCGTATTTGCTGAGCATGCATCAGGGCTACGTTTTATGGCATTTCGTTGAAAGTTAGCCACTCTGCTTTTTGAAATATTGTACATTTATTTTGCATCTTTAATTTGATCATTTAAATCTTTAATTTAATTTGACATTTGATAACATAAATGACTAGGCATCATTTTAATAAACAGCAAACACATCATTTCAAATTATAAATTTGATCTATTAGTTCAGCAGGAACATGCTGCACCCGCTGAGTTTCTCCAGCTTTTTTGTGTACCTTTGTTTATTGCTGACTTGGGCAGCTAAAATGAACTGTATGCCTTGTTTGAAAGGTGAAGATACACCTGCCAGATCAACTACTCAATTTATGGTGTTACAGTAGTGCAGTTGTCCTGGTGTTTAGTCTTTTTGCATTGTTCTCTAATTGCGTGCATGGAACTGGTGAATTGGAAGTTGAGTTTCAGGAAAAGATTAGCACACTTGTGCATTAAATAGAAATATTAAACGACCTGCCAGGCAATTTTATAACAAACTTAAATAGTCCAGATTGTCTATGGCCAATAGAGTTTGACTGGTCATGCTGTAACTTATTGTATTTATACAGGGAAGTGTTTTACAATGCTACCTGAAAGTGAAACCACTAAACTTCCCATTACTTACCTGTTTCTTAAGTTCAGATAGAATTCTTTGAAACAGCCATATCATATTTCATTGGGAATAATCTGAGATCTCGTCTGTGATGAGTTTTATAGAATGTATATATTTGGGCGGCACCGTGGCGCAGCGGGAGAGTTGCTGCCTTACGGCGCCAGAGACCCGTGTTCGATCCTGACTACAGGTGCTTGTCTGTATGAAGTTTGTACGTTCTCCCCGTGACCTGCGTGGGTTTTTTCCAAGAACTTTGGTTTCCTCCCACACTCCAAAGGTTTGTAGGTTAATTGGCTTAGGTAAAATTGTAAATTGTCCTTAGTGTGTGTAGGATAGTGTTAGTGTGTGGGGATCACTGGTCGGTATGGACTTGGTGGGTCGAAGGGTTGCTGTTTCTAAACTAAACATCCTAATTGCTAACTGTTATTTTGTTGTGGCTAGTGAGAAAATACAAATATGATTTAATTTTATTCTTAAGGTTTGCTTCATGAATGTTACTAATTGGCAGCTCCTGTATTTAGTGCTGGACTGTTTGAGATATCTTGATGAAGTCTGGGAACTTTTGTGCTTCCAGGGGTTTGCATTTATCAGCCTGAACAATTGTAATAATGTGTTGGTGTTACATTAATCAAATAAATGATATTTTTATTGCATTGTGACTGTAGATCAATAGTTTTTGGAGTTCATTGCTGATATATCAGATGTACACTGGATACTAACGGATAAGAATTTAGCATAGTATTTGAACTTTGACTGAAACAGACACAAAATGCTGGAGTATCTCAGGCAGCATCTCTGGATAACATGGATTGTTGACGTTTCGGGTCGGGACTTTTCTTCACTCTGAAAAAGAATCCCGGCCGAAATGTCACGTATTCATGTCCTCCAGATATGCTGTCTGACTCGCTGAGTTACTCCAGCGCTTTGTCTTTTTTTGTAAACCATCACCTGTGACTGCACGTGTTAGTATACGCACATTGATTATTTCCGCTCTTGCAGTGGATTCCAATAAATTATCACTACAATAACTGCCTGATTTACGTTCTTCTGGCTCGTTAAATTAATCTCTCATGTTCTCTGACAATACATGGCAAACTACAGCTCGAATCTACATTCAAGTTCAAACCAGACCATTGGGCGTAGCCCATCATTTTTCTAATGGGCAGTAGCTTTAGGAATAGTTATCTGCAGTCTTGATATTTGGGTTATTGATCAGTATTCTCTTGTTCACATACTATTAGAGATATGGGGATATCACACTTGAGCTTGGACCTGTCCTCAGTTGTATTTCAGCAGGGTCCATTAAAATGGCGATCAAGACGGGACTTTTTCCCCACTTCCCTAGAGCATTAAAGACAATTGCCCTGTCACTGGTCAGCCAATTCAGCACAGGTCAAAATTATCTTCCCTTTAGTTTCCCCCTAAACTTGCCGGAAGAAACTTTTGCCATGGCAACGAGCTCGAAAGCGCATTTCGTATTAAAATATTAATTTTTCAATATATTCTGAACATGGTTACCAGTCAATTCCATTGTTAAATTTGCATTCTTTTAGGAATAGCTAAACATTTTCGATTTGGAAACCAGGAAGATGCACATGAATTCCTCCGTTACACAGTGGATGCTCTCCAGAAAGCATGCCTAAATGGAAGCAACAAGTGAGTATGTCTAATTTAAGATTTTGAGATTTAGCAGTGCTTTTTAATATTTTGAGTATTAATGGCAATGCAAAGGTTGAATTTAAATGCTACATAATGTAAAACATGGCACGATAAAATATATTGAATGGCTACAATGCTATCTTAAAGGCAAACTAGACTCAAAAGGTCACCTGTCCATTCCTTCCACAGATGTTGCCTGACCTGAGTTACTCTAGCACTTTGTGTTTTACAAAAAGGAGAAGGTCCCTATAGGAGAAGTGGAAGATAATAGAGGTGTATAAAATCATGAGGGGAATATATGGTGGATGCACAGAGTAGGGGAATCAAGAACCAGAGGACATAGATTTAAGGTGAGAGGAGCACAATTAATAGGAACCTGAGGGGCAGCTTTTTCCACTTAAAGGGTAGGGAGTATATGGAACAAGCTGCCAGAGGAGGTAGTTGAGCCAAGTACTATAACAACACTTGGACGATGGATAATAATAATAATGGATGGGATTTATATAGCGCCTTTCTAATACTCAAGGCGCTTGGGCCAAACGCAGCTAAATGGAACTAGCTTAAATGGGGCAATAGAAAAGACAGTGCTAGAGCAACTCAGCGGGTCAGACAACAACATGGACAGTTGACATTTCAGGTCAGGACCTTTCTTCAGACTGATTGTGGGGCGGGCGGGGGGGGGGGGTTGGAGCTGGAAGAGAGGGGAGGCAGGACAAATCCTAGCAAGTACAAGTGAGGTGGGGGGGGGGGGGGGGGGGTGATGGGCAGATGGTTGGACAAAGGCCAGAGATGAAAAGTCAGAAGTACTTAGTGAGAGGGTGGTTTGGGTGGGAAGGGATGAATGAACCAAGGAATTGCAGTGGGAGAGGCGTCTGCGGAAGGTAGAAAGGGATAGAGATGGGACTGGTGGGAAGATAGGGCATGTTAGCCACCTTGAAGGAGCAGGGCCAAAGGGCCCGATTCCATGCACTTCACACTATTGTGGAAGGTTTTTATAAATAAAGTCAAATTTATGTCATTTAAAATAATATTTGGCAGACATCTGCTTAATTTAAAGCAACCATTGTTTCACTGGGTTTTACACCTGGTACCCTATTCCTAGACTTGTAGTCTGATCAGTTCAATTTCGCGTGAGTGGGATTTTTAAATGCACATGACCCACTATGTTTTTGTTGTTACTTAAGTACTGTATGTGGGACCTTGGTGACATCGGTGGTGGGGATGATACTGGAGTCAATTATAAAAGATGAAATAGTGGCACATTTGGATAGCAGTAACAGGATCGGTCAGAGTCAGCATGGATTTACGAAGGGGAAATCATGCTTGACTAATCTGGAATTTTTTGAGGATGTTACTAGGAAAATGGACAAGGGAGAGCCAGTGGATGTAGTGTACCTGGACTTTCAGAAAGCATTTGATAAGGCCCCACATAGGAGATTAGTGGGCAAAATTAGGGCACATGGTATTGGGGGTAGAGTGCTAACATGGATAGAAAATTGGTTGGCAGACAGGAAACAAAGAGTAGGGATTAACGGGACCCTTTCAGAATGGCAGGCAGTGACTAGTGGGGTGCTGCAAGGCTCTGTGCTGGGACCGCAGCTATTTACAATATACATCAATGATTTAGATGAAGGGATTCAAAGTAACATTAGCAAATTTGCAGATGACACAAAGCTGGGTGGCAGTGTGAACTGTGAGGAGAATGCTATGAGAATGCAGGGCGAGTTGGACAGGTTGGGTGAGTGGGCAGATGCATGGCAGATGCAGTTTAATGTGGATAAATGTGAGGTTATCCACTTTGGTAACAAAAACAGGAAGGCGGATTACTATCTAAATGGTGTCAAGTTAGGAAAAGGGGAAGTACAACGGGTTCTGGGGGTCCTTGTTCATCAGTCAAAGAAAGTAAGTATGCAGGCAGTGAAGAAAGTGAATGGCATGTTGGCCTTTATAACAAGAGGAGTTGAGTATAGGAGCAAAGAGGTCCTTCTGCAGTTGTATAGGGCCCTAGTGATACCACACCTGGAGTATTGTGTGCAGTTTTGGTCCCCTAATTTGATTAAGGACATTCTCGCTATTGAGGGAGTGCAGCGTGGGTTTACAAGGTTAACTCCCGGGATGGCGGGACTGTCATATGCTGCGAGAATGGAGCGGCTGGGCTTGTATACTCTGGAGTTTAGAAGGATGAGAGGGGATCTTATTGAAACATATAAGATTATTAAGGGTTTGGACATGCTCGAGGCAGGAAACATGTTCCCGATGTTGGGGGAGTCCAGAACCAGGGGCCACTGTTTAAGAATAATGGGTAAGCCATTTAGAACGGAGACGAGGAAACACTTTTTCTCACAGAGAGTTGTGTCTGTGGAATTCTCTGCCTTGGAGGCCGGTTCTCTGGATACTTTCAAGAGAGAGCTAGATAGGGCTCTTAAAGATAACGGAGTCAGGGGATATGGGGAGAAAGCAGGAATGGAGTACAGATTGGGGAGATCAGCCATGATCACATTAAATGGCGGTGCTGGCTCGAAGGGCCAAATGGCCTACTCCTGCACCTATTGTCTATTGCATGGAATAATTGATAATGAACTCTGTTTTGGGCTTCCTAAATTATTTTGTTTGTGTTTGGTCTTATTCTGTATGCTTGTGTCTTGTATCACCCTTTAACTATGTGACGATTAGGAGCTAGGTTTGATGTATTGTATTTAGGTTTAAGTTTGTTGTTGTCATGTGTACCAATGTATTGTGAAAAAAATGTTTGCTTGCCAATCAAGCCAAACTCGGGTGTAATTGGTAGAGCGAAAGGAAAGATAAAAAAAGAGGCAAAATATAGTTCTTAGCATTAGAGTGCATCAGTTTCGTAGACCACAATGAGGTAGAGGAGAATTGGTCTGTACCCCAGCTTATGGAAGGATCATTTAGAAGCCTGATAACATGTCAACACCAGCGTTTTGTGCTACCAACATATAACCAGTATATGCTACAATTATATAGACTAATTTTAGAGTTAAAAATATACTGAATTTTCTTTTCGGTACTTCTGTAGATTGGACAGACAAACACAGGCCACTACAATGATATATCAAATTTTTGGAGGTTACTTAAGGTCGAGAGGTATGTTATTTTTCGCAAAGATCAGCGTTGTTTTACATACTTCAATAGTTATTTTTTTAAAATGTATAAATACAAAACTGCTTTTTGCTTTCCCGGCATCAATTTACCTGATCATTGAAAGTTGCATATTTATTGTATTATGCTGAAGTTCTGTGCTTAAAAAATTAAATCTTGAACATTTTGTATTATCCATGAGCGAGAACATTTTTCTAACTTTTTTTCCCTTAATTTTAGTTAAATGCTTAAACTGCAAAGGAGTTTCTGACACATATGACCCATATTTGGATATTGCTCTGGAAATAAAGGTATTAAAGTATACTACATTTGCATTTTTAACAAGCCATTCCCTCTCTCTATTGTACGTTTTTTCCATTAGTCGATGTTGGTCTTCGTAACCCAGAAGTTTGCTTTTTCTAAGCTTTTCCTTTGCATTAGTAAAACTGCTCAGAGGTTATAGTTGTTTCCAGAGTAGCAAACTATGCGGTAGTCTTTGTGGATAGTCCGTGTACTCAGACAGTGGTGTGCACTTGTCAGTAGCATTTCAAATAAATCATATTCAATCAACCCATCATGATCTTTGTCTTTATAAACAGAGGCAGACAGTCCATCACAGGCTTATCACTTCCTTCTATCTTCACGGCGCGTTGCATCAGGAACTCTGGCCCTCCTACTCATTCTTTTTATTCTCTTGTGCCTTCTGGGAGAAGCTACAGGAGCTTGAGAGCCCAGATATCCAGATTTAAGAACAGCTTGTGTAGGAACAGTAGATGCTGGTTTATACCGAAGATAGACACAAAATGCTGGATTAACTCAGCAGGTCAGGCAGCATTTCTGGATAAAAAGAATAGGTGACATTTCGGGTCAGTACCCTTCTTCAGATTAAAAGTGGAGGGGGGGCGGGGGGGTGAGAAATAACCTGTAGACGAGAAAAGGCAAGAACAGCTTCTTCCCTGCTGACATCATGCTCCTTAACCAATCTTTCACACTCCTCCTGGAAGTGCTGACATATACATTTAACTCTTTTTACTGTTTTTTAACTGTTATTGAATATTGAATTTTTTTGGACTACATTTTAATTCACCTTTCTATTTTATAATTGTTGTTGGAATTATTGTAATATCTATCATTAGCACAAACTGTATACTCTATGGACTTCATATGAACAAGAAATTTCATTGCACCATGGTTATATGACAAATTAATCTGAATCCAAACTGAATGGAAATTACATGGAATGTCTCTGGTTTGGGCTCAAATGCTGGATTGTGTCTAATTCTGCCCTCCATATTTAAAAAGCTATCTTAGGAAAGTGCAGAAGAAATTAATGCAAGGCTCTGGGGACAAATCTGTTGAGTAGGACTAATTGGAAAGCTATAAAAGAGCTGTACATGAATGAATGAATAAGATTATTGGCCAAGTATTCACAAACAAGGAATTTGCCTTGGTGCTCTGCCCGCAAATGACAACATGACATGCAGTGACAGTTAGGAATGACACATAACACATTATATATTAATAATAAAACATTTGATTAAACATGTGAATTAAATAAAATACCGGACAATTCGCTGCAGCCTTCGGATGTCGTGCTTGGTGGCTGAGCCAAACCAGACCATGATGGAGAAGGTGAGGACAGACACTACGATGGCCGTATAGAATTGCAGAGCTGCAAGTAGTACAGATTTTCCGTATTTTGTACGGAAATGCAAGAAAAATACGGATGTACGATTGTGCTTTGTTAAATACGGATTTTTTTTTTAAATCGGCTCGACATCCTGTTTCATCTTGCTGCTTAAAAAATGCAAGGATATAAAAAATCATGCTGTACCTCTAAAAATTGTAGGAGATTAATTCTATTAGTATTTTAAATTTCAAGATCTGGATGATTATTTTTGTAAGCTTTGATCTGCCCGTCCCGCTCCAGGTTTAAACAGCGCTGTCAGTTTAGCACGTGTGAATTTAAACGAAGAGCTGTCGGCTACAGTTCTATGGGTTCTAAATAAAGCACTGCCGGCTGGAGTGCTATGGGCTTTAAACATAGCGCTATGAGCTTCACACATAGCGCTATGGGTCACAGACTGTTCAGGGAGGGAGAAGGTGAGAGGGAGAGGGAATAAGAGAGGAAGGGGAAAAAAGGAAGGAGAGAGGGAGAGTGGGAGGGAAATAGGGGAGAGAGAGGAAGGAGGGAAAGAACGATGGGGGGTAGAGGGAGGCTTCCAAAATGGCTTCTACCTCATCATCTGGTGCTAAAAGCAGGAAGCAGCCGTTCAAACAGCAGTATACAAAGAGATGGCAATTAATGTACTGTCAAGTAAGGCGCGTAGAAGACATGTCAATTGGTAGCAAAGTTATGCATTCTTGTACTCTTACATTGGTATGACCGCGCATTAAAAAAAATATTTTTTTCAGCAAAATGAAACTGCGTAAAAATACTGATTTCCTCAGCAAAATACTGATTTTCAGGTATTAGGATACTGAAATGCTCTGACAAAACTTGGCAGCTCTGGAATTGGACCATCATTGCCTGTGGCAGATTGTGCTTCCTCAGCTGCGCAGGAAGTACATCCTCTGTTGTGCCTTTTTGACTGTGGAGTCGACGGTGGCCCCCCCATTTAAGGTCCTTGGAGATGATGGTTCCCAGGAACTTAAAAGACTCCACAGATATGACTGGTGTTGTTGATGGTGAGTGGGGTTAGGGGAGGAGGAGATCTCCTAAAGTTTACAATCAATTCCACTGTCTTAAGAGCATTGAGCTCCAGGTTGCTGCAATGGCACCAGGACGCCAGCTGTGCCACTTCCTGTCTGTAGGCAGATTCCTCCCCATCCTGAATCAGTCCAATCAGGATTGTGTCATCCGCAAACCTGAGAAGCTTGTCAGAGGAGTCAGTGGAGGTGCAGTCATTGATGTAGAGAGAGTACGCAGAGTTGCGGTGCTCCTATGCTGAGGGTTTGCGGGTCCGAGATGTGCTTTCCCAGCCTCAGATGCTGCTTCCTGTCTGTCAGGAAGCTGGTGATCCACCGACAGAGGGGTTCAGGCACAGTCAACTCGGAAAATTTGGAGTGTGGTAGCTCTGTCATAATGTAGGCCGAATGACCAGTTTGGTTAGTTGATTCTGTTTTTGGCTTGCAATGTCGGTGGAATTGTTCTAAATTACTGCGTTATCTTTTGTAGGGATTTTGGACGCAGTCATAACACTGTATCAGCCAATACAATCTTTGCCAATTTATTATGTGATTCCATTGTGAAAAGTCTGGAAGTTAAAAGATTGGTGTTGCAATTTAATGTCATACATCTGATAAAGGGCAGGGTAATAATGCATCCAATTGCATTTAGCACTTTGTATTACTGCAAAGCTTGTGTTAGTAAAATATGTTGATGATTAAATTCTAAAGTCCATTCTGATCTTGGTTACATGCTTATCTTATAATTGAATTTCTGTTCTGTTTAGATTTTGATTTGTGCTGCTTTCAAGTTACATGTTGCATGTGAATTTTTGGTTGAATTTCATTTTAGGACCAGTTCTTGATAGACTGGTTATAACATTTAAAATGATTAAAATATGTTGAAGAATTGATGTATTTAAATATGTTTAGATTTTTTTTTAGGAATTCTATCATTTTGTCTCATCTGAATATATGAAATATGTTATAGGCGGCACCAAACATCACAAAAGCTCTGGAGCAGTTTGTGAAGCCTGAGCAGCTTGATGGGGAAAATGCCTACAAATGTACCAAGTGAGTAAACTGACTTGTTGCTGCAGTAAACATTTGTTAGCAAACTGTTGAATTGCTCTCTTGTGTGTGACATACTGATTCCACCGTGACTGTGATCTTCCATGTGAAGTAAAACTGATAATCCAGTGTTTGGAAGCAGGAAGGCAGATTTTCCAGATTAATGGTTGTTATTTAAAGACAAGGCTTGTATGCGGGTTACACGGCTAAGTTGGGCAGTATTGCTGGCGACAGCAGTTGAGTCCAATAAGGGCGGCATGGTGGCGCAGCAGATAGAGCTGCTGCCTCACAGCGCCAGAGACCTGGGTTTGATCCTGATCTTGTGTGCTGTCTGTGGATTTGCACTTTCTCCCTGTGGGTTTCCTCTGGTTCCTCCGTTTCAGGCTCCTCCCACCTCCAAAATGCACGCATGTTTGTAGGTTAATTGGTCTCAGTAAATTGCGATGTGTATGTGAAAGTGGGATAACATGGAACTGGTGTGAATAGGTGATTGTCGGCCGAAGGGATGTTTTCACTCATTTTTTTAAGAATGATGATCTCACTGCATTCTACCTGACTTTGGTTGTAAGACGGTGGAAGAAAGTTACCTGCCCCACTTCTTCCCCTCTGTTATTACACTTCTGAACGGTCTTATTGTAAGTTGGAGGACAATCCTGATTCTCTAACCTACCTCTTTGTGGACATTGGACCTTTTCTCTGGATCTGTTATGTTACAATACTGAGAAACTATATTCTGCACTCTGGTATTTTTCTCTTTGATCTATCTTTTGTACTTGTGTTTGGCTTAATTAGTGGTAACTCAAAGATTAGAGACGTGACACAAATTAGCGGTGATGTTGATAATCGAGGGGTGGGTAGTTTTCAACAAGAGAACAATATTGATGAGTTGGTACGAGCGACGGCAGGTGGAATTTAATGCTGGAATATGTGGGGTGATGCATTTTCAGATAAAGCTGTGACGGGCACAATGACTATAGGACCTGAGGAAATAACAGGGAACAGAGGGACCTTGGTGTACATATCCAAGGATCTCTGAAGGCAGCAGCACAGGTAGGTAAGATAGTTAAAAAGGCAATTGTGATATTTTTTCATTAACAGGGGAGAAGAATATAAGAGCAACGAGGTTATGGTATCACTCCATAAAACTCCAGTGATTGTACTGGTGGGGAATGCAGAGGAGATTAATTAGGGTGTTGTCAGGAGTAGTGTTTCCACTTTGAGGAAAGATGGATAGGCTGGGTTTGATTTTCTTAAAACAGAAGGCTAAAGACGCGAAAGGAGGGATGGGGAAAAAGGAGTGTTCTTAACTGAGATATACACGAGGGACATGGATAGAGTAAAGAGCGAGAAACTTAACTTTTCGCAAAGATGTGTACAACCAGAGAGCACGGCTTTAGGTTAAGAGGAAGAATTAGAACGGTCTTGATGATTTCTCACCCAGAGGATGGATGAAATCTACCAGATAGAGGGGTGGAGGCAGGCACACAAAAGTATTTAGAAAAGCTATGACACAGAAGGTTAGGCCAAATGTTGGAAAATGGTATTCGTATAGATAGGTGGTGGATGGCCAGTAGAGACTCTGTGGGCTGAAGAGCCTTTCTCCATGCTGTGATTCTGTGTCTATAAATGCTGTGCGGCAAGTTCACTTTAATTATTCAACAGAAAGCATTTGGGAAACAAGGCATTAGTCAGGACATGAGTGAGTCATCTGTTCATTACATAAATTAATAAAATCTTGGATCTTTTTATTAGATGTACTGCACATTTTGCTTTGCATATTAGTTCTTGTATTTTTGTGAACTACAAGGATAATGGCCTATGTTTTCTGGACAGTGGTAAGCATTAACATTCACTGACCTGAAAGCTACCTGCAAACGTCTGACGCGAGCTGACATGAATTTTGTATTTATCAATGTCAGTTTATGTCAGTCATCAACAGCAGAGGATCACTACAACCAGAAGCAGTTCCTTCATCAAGAAGGCTAGGCAGCTAATAGTACATTGATAGTCGTATTCCACAGAAACAGGCTTTTTTGCAACCCTGTCCATGCTGACCAAGTGTCCGACTATACTAATTCTCACACCACAAACCAGGAGGTAACATGCACAGTTTTAACCAACTTTTTAAACATTTTGCAGAGCAGAAAATGAAGATTGGAACACTCAAGGTTTGGACAGAAATAAATACACAAATGCCTTATTTAATCATTATTATAATGGCATGAAGACATTGATATATATACTTTCAGTCTGCATAGAAATCATAGGCAGAAGGGCCTGTTCCTGTGCTACAATGTGGTCAAGATACTCCTGCAGTTGTGTTCAGGGGGAGTTCCAGGAATTGGCCCAAGTGTTGATGCATAACTAATTCCTGAATCGGGGTAGTGCGTGACTCTGAAGGGGAACATGCGACTGGTGGTGCTGCCCACACGCTTGCATCATCTCCTATGGTAGAGGTCGCAAGTTTTGGCGATGTTGTCAGAGTAGTCCAGAATAGTATCTGTGGTGCAGTTTGTGCTGTTATAGCAAGCAAGTTTTGTATTAAGTACATATTTAAAGTCTGACCTTAATTTCAAATTGTTTAAAGTGTTTATTTAGAATTCCTCTATTGCACAGAGGAACCAATGATGATTTATCATCGTACATGGCTGACACTGATCACTCAATCCCGGTTTTGAATCTGAGGAATTAATTAATTAATTTCTGGCAATGTGGGGAAAACAAAGTACAGTAAACCTTAGTTTTAACAGACCTCTTTATAATGGATTTTGACTATAGCGGACGTACCTACTGGCGGGTGTCAACATCACCCCTGGCTCCATGCCACCCCAAACTCGTGCCACTTCCAGGCCATGCCTGCCACCGGCACTGCTGACCCTTACCTGTACTCCGACCGCCCTCAGTCCATGACCATTGATTTTGCCGTTCCTTGCCTCTCCCCCGGCAGCCAGCCAGATTCCAGGCCCAGTTCCAGACTGAGAGTCTAAAGAAGGGCCTCGCCCTGAAATGACACCTATCCATGTTCTCCATAGATGCTGCCTGACCTGCTGAGTTACTCCAGCACTTTGTGTCGTGTTGTTTTGTGTATTAACCAGCAACTGTAGTTGTTTGTTTCTACTACTAATATGATGATCCCTTGCTCGGATATAGTGGACAGTCAGCAATAGCAGACAACATTGCCTAATCCTTCCCCTCCCCTCATGGCCCATTATAACAAGGGTTTAAGGGCCTGTGACACTTCGGCGATTTTTTTGGGTGACTACAGGCAACATGTTGAAAATTTTTCGGCGACAGTGGCGACAATTTTTGCTGTCGTAGGTTTGTCACCAGGTGTCATTCGTGAATTCCATTAAAACTAGTCCCTGGCAGTCGCCTAAGTGGGACAGGCCCTTTACTGTAATCACATGCTTTTTGCGATTACTCTGCTTTTTTTAATTATAAAGTACGTGTGGACTGTTAATTTGAGTTTTAATTTACAATTTATCACGGTATAATTTTGGCAACCAAACACTTGCACGATTAAAGAGACTCTGTAAAACAATCCATGAAACCTCCAGGGAAATAAATTACCAATTGCATCAAATGCATTAGACAAATTCTCATGGCAACTTTTCACCTGAAACAGACTTTTAGTTCCTCAAGTACATCTGATCCATTGCAAGATAAAACTTCTGTATTGAAAAGCACTCTGACACAATTATGTTAAAAATAATAAACAAAGCCACATGATAGCTATGTATTAAATTCATTCAATATGAAATAGATTGTGGGCTAATTATCTAATATAGCATTTCTTTTGTAATTAAAACTAGGTGTAAGAAAATGGTGCCTGCCTCAAAGAGATTCACTGTCCATCGAGCATCAAATGTGTTGACGCTCTCTCTAAAACGCTTTGCTAACTTTACAGGTGGAAAGATCACAAAGGTATTTACTGTTTTTGAAATTAATGCATCAATTTTTGAGACAAGCTATTCCATAGGATGACTGCCTTAAAAATGCATGTTAAAATATTCTCTTTGCCCTGTTCACAGCCTCTAAGTTCTGTATTCATCTATGTGACAGAAAATTGGATAGGATTCTGAGGGAAGAAGATGTAAAGAGGCTTCAAGCGGATATAGACAAGCTGAATGAGTGGGCTAGAACATGGCAGATGTAATGCGATAGTGAATGTATCCATTTTGGTGCAAAGAATCAAATAGCAGAGTATTTGTTAAGTAGTAAGAGATTAGGTTACATTACTGAACATGGCTTTTGTTATTGTCCTATAGCATAAGTGTGCAAAAGCAGTTTAGATACTACTTTGGCATTGGGCTTGGTTTTCTTGGTTGAGCATTTATCCTGGTGTTATAGCACAAGTACGTAGTTTAAAAAGTAATTTATTGATGTTTAAAGAGACCTGTCTTTGTACACAGGTCACTGAAAGACAGTGCACAGGTCCTAGTGATCAAGAAAGACAATTTGAACTTTACGAGATAATTTAGCGTAGAAGTGAAAGCTGTCTTACTGCAAATGTGTATGGTGAGATTGCAGCAGGAGTATTATTTTGCTCTCATCTCAAAGGAAATACTCGGCGTAGAGGGAACAGAGTAACGAGTCACTGACTCATCTTTTCCAGAGATGACAGGTTAGCTAAATGGGGAGATAATTAATAGACTTTGCCCTTTTTCTCCGCAATTTAGAAGAACGTGAAGCAATCTCTTTGCGATCTAAAATATTCTTATAGAACCCAACAGGGCGAATAGAGTTGGTTGAGGAGTCTGGAGCCAGTGGTCACAGTCTCAGAATAGGGAGTAGGCTATTTGGGACTGGGGCGAGGACAAATTCCGTTAGGTATTAAGTTTTATTATTGTCAAGTGTGCTGAGTTACAGTGAAAAGTTTGGTTTTGCATGCTATCCTAACAGATCAGATGTACCATGCATAAATACAAGCCTTCATTCAAAGGGTGATGAATCTTTGGAATTTTCTACCCTGCAGAGTTTGGTCATTCAATTTATTTGAATCAGACGTAAAGATTTCTGGAATATTAATGTAGTCGTGAGAAATGGGGATGGTAATATAAGTAAATTGGGGGGGGGGGGGAGGTGGGGGGAGTTAGTTCAGCCACGCTCCTGAAAAATGGCAGAGCAGATTTGGAGGGGTAGATGGTATACTTTGTTTTTATCCTCTTAACCCAGTGTTTTGCCTAGAATACATTTTGGTCATCTCTTCAGGAATTAAGTGCAACTACTAATTAAGGATAACAAGTTGTTGAATTTATTTTCTTCTGAATATACTTATCTTAATTGTTATGTTTCTACTGAGACCCAGTGTTGCGGTTTATGGAAAGAAGTTTTAGTTGTTTTTTTTATTTATGCCTCATATTGATTGCCCCTTTAAGAATAACCATTCTATCTGCCTGAAGGCAAACAGCGTCTATATATTTTTTGTCGCTTCATGTAGATTGCTGAAGATATAGGGTGCTGTTCAGAGGAAGACACTGATCCAGAACACCTTGTTTTATAGCTATGTAAGCAATTTATAGTGTCTTTACTATGTTTGCAATATCCCAAAGTAGTTAATGACAGGAGAAGTATCCTTGGGGTTTTAATGCACAAGGATTCCTAATGTGTAACAACACTTTGAAGAGCCAAGGATCTGCAGATGCTGGAATCTTGAGCAAAATACAGTGCCGAAGTAACTCAGCGGGTCTGACAATATGGAGGGAATTGCCAGACAATGGTCGGGACCCTTCATCGTCTGGCCATTCTCTCCACAGATGCTACCTGACCCGCTGAGTTCCTCCAAAACTTTGTGTTTTGTGCCACAAGACTAGCCAGCTGCCCGATAAAGCTGCTCTTTATAACAAATCTTTTGTAACTTGAACAACGTTGATCGTTCCCTCACGAGCAGATGAATTAATCATTTAGGAATGCAAGGAGGGAAATCTGTCATTCACAATACCATGTCAGGAAGTGAATGATTATTTGTGTTTTGTTTGGTTTTAGGAAGTACGGTATTCTGAGTATCTGGACGTTCGGCCCTATATGTCCCAGTCAAATGGAGAGCCAGTTGTGTATGCCTTGTATGCAGTATTGGTACATTCAGGCTTCAGCTGTCATGCTGGCCATTACTACTGCTACATCAAGGTAATTACTTAAAGTAATCACATTACTAGAAAAGTATTTACATCAAAGGTTCTCTACAGTCTGTGTAAATCTTTGCGCTTATTCAGATTCAGATTCAGATTCAACTTTAATTGTCATTGTCAGTGTACAGTTGGCAAGTTGCTTGTCTTCGGAACATGATTTTTCCACTTCTTCCACAAGTCTTCACATGTTAGCAACTGTATTTGAAATTGAAAATGCATGTATTCCCAGGCAAGTAATGGACAATGGTACCAGATGAACGATTCTCTTGTATCCACAAGTGACATCCGATCAGTGCTGAATCAACAAGCTTATGTGCTGTTTTACATCAGGTACTTTCAAAATACTTGGGAATTGGAATTTCCACATGCTCAGGACTGTTACCATTTTTCCTAAAACAAAGATCCATGCTTTTTGCAGATCGCATGACACAAAAAATGGGACAAAGCATTCGAATCACATGGGCCAGTCATCTCCAAGGCCGCCTGTCAATCAGAGGTTGACCAACAACCAAGCTCTCACTGGATTTATTGGACCACAACCCTCCCCACAAATGACCAAGGTAGGAATTATATAGGAAACGCATGGAACTGCACTTGCTGGAATCCTGAGTGAAGCAAAAAGTGCTGGAATAACACAGCAGGTCAGTCAGCATCTGCGGAATACATTGGTAGGCGACGTTTCAGCTCGGGTCCCTTTTTCAGACTTATTGTAGGTGTGGGGAGAAAGCTAGAAGAGAGGTGATAGGTAGATACTGAAGAAGAGGGGTTTTATTGGCAGATAGGTGGACAAAGACCAGACCTGAAAAGGGTCAAAAGGGTGTCCGATAAGGAGAGGAGAGAAATGCAAAGCCAAAGGGAGCAATGTAGTTGGAAGGAGATGAGGGTGTGGCGGGAGGCAAGAGTGGCCCGATGGAGGGGGATATCAATGGAGGGAAGTCCGTGTGATGGACTGGGCTACATGTGCCGTTGCGATTTCTTGTGGTTGTGGGCAGAGCTTTTTCCAAACCAAGCTGTTATGCAATCCAAATGTATGCCTCTGTTGTGCATCTGTAGAAGTAATACTGTCTGAAAAAGGGTCTTGACACATAACGTTACTTATCCATGTTCTCCAGAGATGCTGTCTGACCCGTTGAATTATTCCAACATTCTGTGTCAAGATTTCATCAGAACCTGAGGGGCAATTCTTTTAGTCAGAGGGTGGTGAGTATATGGAATGAGCTGCAAGAGGAGGTAGTTGAGGCAGATACAACAGCATTTAAAGGGCACTTAGACAGGTACATGAAAGGAAAGGGTTCGAGGGATATGGGCTGAATGCAGGCAATTGGGATTAGCTTAGAAGTGGCATCTTGGTCAGCAGGGACGAGATGGTCTGCCGGGCCTATTCCTGTGTTTTTTAATGCTATCACTTTATTGATCGTGGATAGTGTGTGCTTTTAGACTGTTAATACTAAAACGTAGCATTAACTTTGTTCACTGCATTTTGTGTTTAGTAAATTATTTTCCTGTATTACAGAAATCAAATCACTTAACGAATGGGAACTGCACTGTGAAAGATATTCACAGTAACGCAGCAGCCGGCACGAGTGGCAGCAGGACAATTTCTACACCTCCTGGGCCCTCTCCGGGTCGGTTACTGCCCAGGCCCACCACCTTGCCCGAATCGTCCAAACGGCAAAAGCTTTCCTTCAGTATACAGCCTTCCAAGCCAGGGACGAGACAGGCCCAGCCCCCGACCAAGCTCCACAGTAGTCCGTTGGATAACCTTTACAAGGCTCCGTCCACAGCTTCCCATACCAGTGTTTCGCCTTCTACCTCGGGAACCTCAGCTGCTGCAACCCCACCCTCCATTCCACCTGCTACTACCGTCATTGCCACTCAATCTGTGGAGTCCAACGCTGCCTCTTCTCACTTAATGGTGAACGGTCAGCCCAAGGGACCTGCCAGTTCTTTAGTTCCGTATAACGAGGAATCCTCGGAGGAATCTGATGAAGAGCCCAAGGGCTTGATTAAGGAGAATGGCTACGCAAAGTCCCTGAATAGAGCAGTTAATGGAACTGGACCCAGCACGTATCTCAAAATGAATTCCATGTCTGCAGCCACCAGTGATGATTCTTGCCCAAAAATGCCGTCTGAGATAGATGCCACTGATGCACTTAGGGGCACAAGGGATCATGGCAGGCATCAGGCATCTGAACCCATTGTTCCTCAGATGCTGTCTGCAGATTGCCCTGCAAATGGTTTAGCTGCAAAGGAATCACCATCCGCTGTTGAAGTAAGTAGTCTGCTAAAGTTATATTTATTCACACTTGTTTGCGTTCAGACTTGTTTTCCATCTGCTCTCCCTCCTTAGAGCGAGGCCTGCATTTTTGTTTTTAACAGTTTAGGTTAGTTTAGAGAGATAGGGAGGAAACAGGCCCTTCTGTCCACAGTTCACGCTGATCATCATTCACCCGTACATTAGTTCTGTTATCGCACTTTTGGATCTTATATAGATGCCAATTATCCTACAAACCTGCACACTTTTGTGATGTTGGAGGAAACCAGAGCTCCCAGAGAAATTCCACACGGTCACAGGGAGAACGTACAAACTCCACGCAGATATCATTCGAAGTCTCGGTTGATCCCAGATCTCTGGCACTATCAGGCAGCAGCTCTACCACTGCAACATTGTGCCACTTCAACTGTCCTTTCCCCAGCTATAGAGTATAGAACAGTACAGCACAAGAACATGCCCTTTTGCCCACAAAGTGCGTGCTGAACATAATGCCAAGACCAACTCTTACCTGCTTGCACATAATCTTTATCCCTCCATCCCCTGCACCAACCAACTGATCTGAAGTTAGGCTGAAAACGTGCTGAGGAATAAAATGCAGTTTCAATATATCAGGATCTGATAAATGATGCTACATTTTATTATCATTTCTGGTATATTTCTGCAACAGGAGGGCTTTTGTATTTGCACATGGCGAGAAGCAACTCCAGATGCTGGTTTACAAAAACGCAAAATGTTGGAGTAACTTAGCGGGTGAGGCAGCATCTCTGGAGGACATGGATTAGTTACTCTTCTTCGGAATGATTGCAGTAGGGGGCAGAAAGCTGAAAAATAAGTGGGAATGGGACAAAGCCTGGCAAGTGATAGATGGATACAAAAAGCATGTGAAGGGGGTTTTGTTTGGCAGATGGTTGGATAGAGACCAGAGATGGAAAGAGGACATAAAGCTGTTAAGATACAGAGAGAAGAGGTGTGAAATGTGAGGCTAGAGAAAGGGAAATGGATGAAAGGGTATATGCATATAATGGGTTCAGCTGGTAGAACTGCTGCCTCACAGCGCGAGACACCCGGGTTTGATCCTGACCTCGCGTACTGTCTATGTGGAGTTTGCACTTCACCCTGTGATCGTGTGGGTTTCATCCAGGTGCTCAGGTTTCCTCCCAAAGTAACCAAGAAGTGCGGGTTTGTAGGTTTGTAAATTGCTCCTGGTGGACGGGGAGTGGATGAGAAAGTGGGATAACATAGAACTCGTGTGAACGGATATGGATGGTTAGTGTGGGTTCAGTGATTCATGTGAAGGTTATTTATTGAGATAAATAAACTAGTGGGACGAGTGTAGATGGGACATGTTGGTCGGTGTGGGCAAGTTGGGCCGAAGGGCCTGTTTCCACGCTGTATGACTGACTTTGAGATGTTATGGCTGTTCAGAGATTGGCCAGTAGATGGCATCAGCAGCAGAGATATTTGAATTGTGACCCTGTTGCAATCATCAACTGATAAGGCTGAATAACCCGCCAGAGCTAAGGATTTGGACAAGCATCAGGATGTTGTGGGCCAGATCAAAGTGGCCTTCTCTAGCGAGAATGAATCCCATCCACCAATCCAAAATATTGGGGGAATGGGGAGAAGGCAGGAACGGGGTACTGATAGTGGATGATCAGCCATGATCACATTGAATGGTGGTGCTGGCTCGAAGGGCCAAATGGCCTACTCCTGCACCTATTGTCCATATCACCAACCCATCTCTAAATACATAACGCTGTAACGGCCTCTAACGCTGCTTCCATGAGCAATGCCATTTCTGATGAGTAGAGCCAGGATTTTGCCAGAAATGCCATGTGCCTTTTCAAGCCTTTTTTGATGATTTCACCAAGATAATGCCCTTTTCACGATCGAGTGCCTAAATCAGCCTTTTTTTGCCGTTTTGCTAAAAGGTTGTGCTATTTTCTCTAGTTGTACCGTGATCACAATGACGTTTTTTTTATGTTAACACGTTAATATTAATATTATTATTAACATGTTAACATAGTATAACTTACAAGAACATTTCCACCACCGGGGCGAAACCGGGGGCGCCACCGTCGGTCGTTCATTTGTTCGTGCCGCTGCCCGCTGGTTCAGTCTTCTCCAAGATCTATTTAAGAAAGAAATGCAGATGCTGGAAAAATCGAAGGTAGACAAAAAATGCTGGAGAAACTCAGTGGGTGAGACAGCATCTATGAAGAGAAGGAATAGGCGATGTTTCGGGTCGAGACCCTTCTTCAGACTGATGTGGGGGTGGTGGGAAAAAGAAAGGAAGAGGTGGAGACAGAGCTGGGGAGGGGGAGGGGGTGGGGGAGGAGGGAGAAGACAAGGGCTATCTAAAATTAGAGAAGTCAATGTTGATACCGCTGGGGTGAAGACTACCCAAGCGAAATACCCAAGCTTGTCTCCTCACTACATTCACTGCTGGCTCCAGTTGCAAATCTGAGTTTTCGAGTGATCTGTGCAAGGCATTCATGGATGCTGGACTTCCACTGTGGAAATTGGAAAATAAATCTCTCAGAGGTTTTTTCGAGAAATACACAGAGGAACATATACCAAGCGAGTCATTAGGGAAATATTATGTTGACAGCAACTTCAACATTGTTGTGCAGAAAATTAGAGATGAAGTTGCATGCAACAAAATATGGATCTCAATAGTCGAGACAACTGATGCTGTGGGGAGATATGTTGCCAATGTGGTCATCGGTACACTGGAGGCAGGTCAACCATCAAAGGAGTATTTGTTGACATCGGAAGTATTGGAGTAGTCAAACAGCTCAACTATTGTTCAGTTGACATCCTCACTTGCTGTACTTTGGCCAGAAGGTATAAAACACGAGAATGTTCTACTGTTTGTGACTGATGCAGCTCCGAACATGAAAAAAAAGCTGCTCGTGCTCTTAAAGTTTTATTCCCCAAAATGTTGCATTTGACACGCTTAGCTCAAGGACTTCATAGCCAAGCACATACGTAGCTTGTTTCCAAATGTCGATCGCCTAGTTTCCGATGTCAAGAAAACTTCCTCAAAGCACCGTCAAGTGTGCAGTTGTTCAAGGAAATGGCACCTGAAATTCCACTACCTCCTCAGCCCGTTTTGATTAGGTGGGGTACATGGGTCTCTGCTGTGCACTACCATGCTGCAAATTTTGAAAAGATAAAAGAAAATGTCAACTGTTTTGAAGAAGAAGAATCTGCGGCAGTCAGAATCATCAGTGAAATCATGCAGAAAAAGTTCCTGGCGATGTAGGTAAAGACATACAAGGAAAATGTGACAGTGATTTTAGCTAACAAAGATCTTGAAGAAATACAAAACATAGCTAAAGTTCTCAAAGGTGGTTGTAATGCACAAGATATCGATATGAATATAGAGTCTGTAGCTTGTTTCGGCTATGATCCAGCTGAGGTAGAAAGAAGTTTTTCCACAATGGAAGCATATTCTGTCTGACAGACGGCAAAGTTTAAAACCAGATAATTTGGAAAAAATGCTAGTAATTATGTGCAACTAGGCAACTTTGGTCATTTAATGTAGTATACCTTTATATTATTTTTAACCATATTTTGGTGGTGGAAATACATGCCTTTTTATGCTTTTTTTGTCAATAAATGCCTTTTCCAGGTCTTTCTGCAATCTTATTATGCCTTTTTGCCCGCCTATTTCAGAGTTTTTTAGTGCCTAAATATCCTGGCTCTACTGATGAGGCTTGAGTGCTAAACCAAGTTCTAGTGTAAATTCAATGCTTTATTTATTTTGGCAACGTTATCCAGTAAAATTGCATTATGCTCTTCCAAAGCCTAATATCCTCCAAAAAAAATGTAATCCAGGAATACTGGGACCAGAGCCCCTTCATCCTAAAGTTTAAACAGTTCCACAGTTCACCACATTGATTCCCACTAGAGATCACACCTTCCCTAGCCATCATTTGCCTACTCGGGCACCTCCCTCACTGCCACACTAGTAGAAACCCAAGTTGTTTTATTGGTTCTGTGATGTGCCATGTTGGTGATTGTTTAAACATTTTCATCACTGCAGGTCTGTCCTTCTGTCCAGAACCCAAACATAGAAAACATAATGTTCAACTCTACAGGCAGAAAAAATGGCTATGAAGAAGCCAGGTAAGATCAGTAGTCCTGAGGAGCAGTTCTGATGCAGGAACAACCTGGGTCGCTTTAAGAAGCAAATTTATTTATAATACAATCTGATGTGATAAAATAATGCTGTAGTATCATTTGACGTACTTAACTTCTATAATACCCTGACATTTTTGTGCATGATACAATTGCAAGCAGTATTTGAGGGGAAAATATTAGCCAGGGCTTTGAATAACTCAGTTTAGTTTAGTGACACAGCGTGGAAACAGGCCCTTCGGCCCATCGAGTCCGCACCGTCCCGCGATCCCTGCGCATTAACACTATCCTACACGCTCTAGGGACAATTTACACACACACACCAAGCCAATTAACCTACATACCTATATGTCTCATCTAATTAAGCAGTGAGATTCACACGTATAGACTCTTATCCAAAAGACAGTGTTCCTGTCGTTGCCCTAAACCATAGTAAAGCAGAGATCACCTGCCCAGTTCTTCTGAGAGAAGGTTTCCTGACCTGTGTGTTTAAAAACAAATTTGGATAAACAGATGCCCCAGTAATTTAAAAATTGGTCAACAATCTCATCCAAACCTTGAAGTGCTGACAAGATCCATGTCCCTGTGAGTTAATCCTTACCATCTACTGACAGGCCCGACAAGGAACTGGGACTCTCAGAAGTTGAAGAGTTGATTGACAGATAAGTGGACGTCTGGAGATGAAAAGCAGACAAAAGGGTGCCAGATAAGGAAGTGAAGTGAAGTGAAATTTAAAGCCAGAGGGAAGGATGTAGGTTGAATGGGATGGGGAGAGAGGTGAAGGGAGGGATTGTAATACAGAGTAGGGTATGTTGCAACAGCAGGATAAGTACTTTTCCAGCTGTTTGCAATGTTTGTATTGAATTCCTATTCAAGAAACTAATAAAATCTTTGTAACACAGGGGAAATGAACACCACTTGGTTCTCCTATCAAAAAGCAGTTCTGCAATAAATCACAGTGGTGGTGGTGGTGATGCAGACACAGTCCAAACGTGTTCGACGAAGAAAGAATCGAGCTTGAGTTCCACGTTGCAGGAAGCAGCTGATGGAATGTCTACATTATCCCCAGTTGATCCCTGTAAAGGTAACGGCGATTTTCAGAGAAAGGCTGATGACTGCTGTGTTCCCAGCAGTATCCCCATCAAACGGAGTCCTGTTCACAATGCACAAACCATCCAGGAGAAAACTGACAGTGAGAAACAAACCGAAGAGAGAATCAAACAGTGTCAGAGTAAAAAGGTCTGGGCGATGGACCACACAACCAATGGACACAGTTTTGAAAATAATAAACAGGCCAGCCAAGATCCTGCCAGTAAATTGTCGGAAATGGAAAATCACCAAATTAAACCTCAATCTGATTCCAACCATAAAGGCGTCTTGGAAAGTGGGATCCAAACAAATGCGGTCCACGCTCATAACAAGGCAAATATAAGTCAAGATGAAACTTCTCCAGCAGTGAAATACGATCATTCAACTGAGAAACATCAGATTGATAGGGAAACGGATGATCAAAAGAAGAATTGGGTGATTGAGGAAAATGGCCGACTTGTCAACAAAGTTCGGCTTCAGAAAGAGGGTATCACAAAGGAAGCACACCAGAAACCAGAGCAGGAACCAACTGGGTTAGTTATCGCAACTGTCATGGAGAGCTCTAATCAAAATAAGAACAGCAATTCAGAACTTGACAATACTTACAAAACTGCAGCCCTTTCACCAGTCAGAGTTACAGTTGGTCCAGAGGAAAGGAGGATGCAGGAGAAGGAGAGCACTGTTACTGTCCACGCAGAACCTCTGAGTAGGGCATCGACCAGCGAAGAGAAAGGTAGACTATTGCAAAGGGATAATTACAAGAGTGACTCCAACTACAGGCACAGGTCCAGGGAACGAAGAGAAAGGAGGTTATCTCAAAATGAAACAGAGGTTGAAAAATCAAGTTGCAGTTACAGTAATTCGTCTCACAAAGTAGACCATCAAGATGGGAGAATTGATAAATATCAAAGAGATAATGACTGTCCATCTGACAGGCACAGTTACTGCAATTCAAAGCCACTGCAGTCTTCCCATCACTCCTATCAGGATAATCTTCACAGAGAGAAATTCAGCTCTGGTTCCACAGGGAAGTCGTGGAGCAATCAGTTTGAGTACAATGGACTGGAATACAGAGGCGAACGTAAAAGGAAATGCTGCGACAGCGAGACCGGTGACAGCGATGGCGAACGGAAATGGAAACGGTTCTCCCGGGATTTGCAATCCGAAGAGAGGAGAATGAAAAGGCACAGGAAATCAAAGAAGAGAAAGGAGTCAAAAGACAAACACAAAGATAGAAATCATAGGTAAAATGGCTTTCATGTGGTTAAAGCTCAAAATGTTGTCTTAAGATGCTTGGCCCCAAACTTTGGGAACATGCAGCACGGAAACAGGTCCTTTGGCCTAACTTGTCCATGTCAACCAAGATGGTCCCCATCCAAGCTAGTCCCATTAGCCCACAATTGGTCCATAATAACCCTCTAAACCTTTCCAACACAAGTACCTGTCTAAGTGTCTTTTCAATGTGCTCATGGTATCTGCCTCAACTACATCCTCTGGCAAATTGTCCCCGATACTCACCGCCCTCTGAGTGGAAAAAGTTGCCTCTCGGGTTCCTATCAAATTTTGCTCCTCTCAACTTAAACCTATGTCCTCTTGTTTTTGATACCCCTACCCTGGGTAAAATATTCTGCATTTACCCAATTTATTCCCCTCATGATTTATGTACCTTATTGAATTGAAGTGAATTGAATTCCTTTATTGTCATTCAGACCTTACGGTCTGAACGAAATTTCGTGCCTGCAGTCATACATACAATCATACAATAATAAACAACACTAAACACAAATTAACATCCACCACAGTGTATCCTCCAAGCACCTCCTCACTGTGGTGGAGGCAAAAATCTTAGGGCTGCAGTCTCTTCCCTCCTCTTCTCCCTCTGCGCTGAGGCGATTCCCCACCGGGCGATGGCACAAACAGTCCCGCGGCTCACCGAACCCCGCAAACGGGCCGGCTCAAACACCGCGGCCCGGGGTGATCGAAGCTGCCGCCCTCCAGTCCAGCGGACGCAGCCCCAGACTCAGGTCATAGCCGCCAGAACGCCGTCCCAGCCACCCGAGCACCGTTCCAGCACGAGTCGGATCGCCCTCACGTGAGTGCCATTCCTCCCTCGAGCTGGGCCGCTCCGACGGGAGTGCCGTTCCTCCCTCGAGCTGGGCCGCTCCGACGGGAGCGCCATTCCACCCTCGAGCTGGGCCGCTCCGACGGGAGCGCCATTCCACCCTCGGGATGGGCCGCTCCAGCGGGAGCGCCACAGCCCCTCACGGGAGAGTCTCAGCCCCTCGCCAGGCCGCCCTCACGGGAGCGTCACAGCCCCTCACGGGAGCGCCGTTCCAGCCCCGAGCTGGGCTGCCCTCATGGGAGCGAGCCCAGGGTGAGTCCTGACTGGCTGCCTCCGGAGTCTCGAGGTCGCCAGCTCCGCCATTAGGCCTCAGCGCAGACGGAGGCAGAGAAGGGGGATACGACAAAAAATTCGCATTCCCCCGAAGGGAGAGACAGCAAGCCCCGTTTCAACCCCCACCCCCCCCCCCCCCACATAAACACCACCTAAAAACCAAAAACTTAACTAGACAAAACGAAAAAAAACAACACAAAAAAGGAAAGACAAACGGACTGCAGGCGAGCCGCAGCCGTTCACCAGCGCCGCCACTTCCGGATAAGATCACCCCTCAGCCTCCTGCACTCCAACAGACAAAGTCCTACCTGCCCAACCTCCCCATAGCCATGGCCCTCAAATTCTGGCTGCATCACAAATCTTTCCCCTCCCCCACTCCCCCCCCTCAAATCTCTCTCTCTCTCTCTCTCTCTCTCTCTCCCCCCCCCCCCCCCCCACAGATATTTGCACCCACTGGAACTCCGTTCCCATAGCCAACGTCAGAGGTCAACTTTGCAGCTCGTATCTCGGCAGCTTAGACGGACCGTTCTGGTGCCATTGGACTTCTCTTGGAGACTGGGATCTCTGTTGGTCCGGTAAAATGGATAATCCAGAAAGGCTCTGGAACCAAGGATGCCTGAAAATTAATGGTGGACCTGTAGTTTAATTTTTTTACAGTTTGAAGCTTATTTTCTATTCCTTGTTTCCTTTCTCATTTTTAACTTTGACCCATTTGCCTGCGTAGTGCTTCACTTTATCCACAGGGCAAGGAATAGACGGAGGCTTCCCACAGCACAGAGTCCGAGCTGAATCTTTGCAGCCATGTTCTGTGGCTTTAGCTTTTGCTATGTTGCCTGAGAATGAAATGAGCTGCACGTCCCACGTCCCCCTCCCTTTTCATCTGTGCATTAATTGCCTCATATTGTGTTTTGTATTGAATTCTGTCTTTACTTTGTGTACTAGTCATGTCTCTACTATTTATTTCATTCCCCTTTCATGGTTTTCCTCTACCTGCTAAATTTTTGTAAGGTGTCCTTGAGACTCTTGAAAGGCGCCCATAAATAAAATTTATTATTATTATTATTGGTGTTTGGTCAGAACTATGGCACTGCAATTTTCTCATCTTGAGATTAGTAGAGTTAGAGATGGAAACTATTGAAGTTGGAAATCGTTATTATATACCCAGTGCTAGCACTGAGCTAGCGGGATATTGGTTAACTTTAGGATCGGCTTGTTTTGACTCTCACATAATGTTTGCAATTGTAGGCTGAGTAAGGGTAAAGCCCAACTCCATCAGTAGAAAAATCTTCCAATTTCTAGAGTAGACCAGAATAAACAGAGTTGCAGCACAGACTTCAGCCCTTTGGCTCTCTGAGTCTTCACTGACCAACAACTACCCTTTTACACTAATCCTACACCTGTACCATTTTTTAATTCTTCCTACATTAGAACATAGAACAGTACAGCATGGGAACAGGTCGTTCAGCCCACAAAGTCTGTGCTGAACATTATGCCAAATTAAATTAATCTCTTCTGCCTTCACCTCTCACCGACATGCATGTGGCAATGTACAGAGGCTAATCGAACTATGAAGTGGCACACCCTTGGGATTTGCATGGAGTATCCAGGGGAAACCAATACCGGGGGCAATTTATAGAGGCCAATTAACCTACAAGCACGTCTTTGGGATGAGAGAGGAAACTAGAGCACCCACACATTCGATGGACGAACAAGCAAACTCCACACAGACAACTCCCACTGTCAGGATTGAACCTTGGTCTCTGGTACTGTGAGAGCTGCAGCCACACCAGTTGTGCCACTGTGCCACCCTTACCAGTTAAAATATTCCAGGTAGCAAAATTGAAGATGGGTAGCTGGCACATAGAGGCAGCTAAGACAGCATGCCACTCATAACGTGATTGCGTTGCGATTCATATTTGGATTTGATTGCTGCTGGAGATATGTAACGGTAACAAGTTGTCTACCCCCAAGCAAGACTACTTTAGAAAAGGCTTCTAGCAAAATTAATTTGGTTCGAAGAACAGCAAATTTCTAAATAGCAACATCTAAAGTGCCTTAGTTTAGAGATACAGCGTGGAAACGGGCCCTTCAGCCCACTGGGTCCGTGGTGAGGTCCAAGGCAACAACTCACCTACTGTGCCACTTGTAGATCTGAAGGTAGTGTTGACGTTTTCAGTAGAAACATGGCCAGAATTGTTTGAGTACCAATTCTTTCTACTGAAAAATTGGTCTGGGCAGTCAGTACAAATGCTTTTCACTCACAGTGTCATCTTTATTTTGCTGTACGATTTTCTAGGCAACATCCGTTGCATACGTCCGAACTAAGTTCTGGAACTGATGAACGAAAACACAGGAAAAAGAAAAAGAAGAAGAAGAAGAGGAAGCGACATCACGATGACAAAGACAGCCATTACCAAAAAGATCACCACCATTCCAGGAAGCACCAGGGTGTGAAATCGGCCAACGTTACAGGTGACCGGGAGCGCATCTGTGAAGCAGCCCAAAGCAGCTGCCCTGAAGATAAGATGCACAGATATAAACCCACGTGCGACGACCGAATGCAACAGAAAGCTAAAGCTGCACATGCAGACGACAAGCAGAACGGTCCTCACCTCCACGGCAGAGGTAGGATGCAGTACTGAGTTCAGCTTTGGCATTTGCTTTATTATTGTCTGTGTACCAAGGTACAGTGATTGGCTTTGTTTTGCAATGCTAGCCAATGGCATAGATATGCCAGGCAGAAATCTGATCTGTTGTGATCAGTAATATGACATTTCTGTTAAAAGATTAACCTAATTAAGTGATTTAAGATCAGGGCCTCAGTTTCAGTGATGGATTCAGTGGGATGGTCTGTACATTCTGTACCAGCTGGGGGATTGTGCTGATGTACGGGGATACCCTTGCTGACCTGTATGTAAAAAAAATATTTTGTTGTACCTTGGTACACGTAATAAAATAAACTATTAAACATTTTTGCTTGGCCTTGCCCAGAGATACTGCCTGATGCGCTGAGTTACTCCAGCGCTTTCTGTTCTATGCTAGAATCCAGCACCTGCAGCTCATTGTGTGTCTGCTATTTTTTATCAATTGTAGCCAGTGCTGACCCGGGCCAGACTCCCCACATGCTGTGAAAAGGAACTCTCCCCCAAATTGGTCCCTTGAACTAGTATTGTCATTCAATAAGATCACAACTGATTCAACTTGTCCCGGTGTGCTCCTGTTTTTCCCGCCATCTCTCCATCTGCCATCACCCTCCATCCCCCACACCCATTCAGTCATTCAGAATGGAGGAGATCTGGAAGCCTTGGGCAAATTGAATTGTTTCTTTCTTTTTTTTTTGAGCGTAAGAAATTCTATGTCCCGCCAGCCTTTTTTCCCCCAAAATGTAGCAACTCAAAATGGGGGTGCGTCTTCATTGCCGGGAAATACGGTAATTCATTGTTTACATAGACCATTGAATCATTGCACTGGATTTAAACATTTATTAAATGTGTCAATTTGTAATGTCACTTTTTCTGATGATTCCTTATCATAATACTACTGCTTTACAGAGGAAATATTGAACGAGCATAATGGAGGCATTAGCAGGCATCTTCCAGACCATACTGGATCCGGATCGATTTCCGACCGTCACACTGAGTGGACCAGGAAGAGGTTGGAAAACGGCACTGATTTATACAGACATTCAAAACCGGATAAAGAACACTGTAAGTCAGTTATTGTGTTACTATTAAAAAATATTTAACTTGATTTAAATTGGTTACCTTTCCTCGGCTTTCCTCCTTGAATGTCAAGCTTTGACGAGAATTGTTAAATTAGTTCTGCTCATCTTAAATCAATAGAGGTCAAAAACCAAAGTATTGCAGATGCTGCAGAAGTTTCCATTTTCAAAGTTATTGCACAAGATCATGAGCTTGAGGATAATATTTTTAAAGAATAATCCAGCATTGAAACAGGGCCTTTGGCCCAACTCGCCCATGCTGACCAGGATGTCCCATCTTATCTATTCCATTTGCCTGCATTTTGTCCATATCCCTCTAAACCCTTCCCATCCTTGCACCTGTCCATGTGTCTTTTAAATGTCGCTATTGTACCTGCTTCAATCACCACCTCTGGCAGCTTGTTCCATCTAACTACTACACTCTGAGGGGAGACTATTGCCCCCCCCCCCCCCCCCCCCACCCCCGGTTCCGATTTATTGTTGATACACAGTGCTGGAGTAACTCAGCGGGTCAGGCAGTCTCTCTGGAGGACATGGATAGGTTCTTCTTCTTGCGTATGGCGTGCACAGCCTAAAGTTGTGGGTCCACTTGTTCTATTTGATCTATTTGTTTGTGCATGTCGGGTTGATTGCATTAGTCGAAACAGGGTGGACCACGTGAAGGTTGCAATCTCCCACCTCATGGATAGGTGACTTTTCCGTTCAGGACCCTGCACAGTCTGAAGAGGGGACTCAACCCGAAACATCATTAATCAATGTTCTCCAGTGGTGCTGCATGACCCTCTGAGTTACTCAGGCACTTTGCCTTTTTTTGTAAACCAGCATCTGCTGTTCCTTGTATCTCTTATTAAAGCTTTACCATCTCGCCTTAAGCCTATGTCCTCTGATTCTTGATTCGCTACCTTGGGTAAAAGACAGTTCATTCACCCTTTCACTTCCCCTTTTTTCCCTAATTCCCCATATTATTAAGAATAGAAGATTGGTTAAGAGACAAAACCAAGTCAGATTGACAGGATATGATGGCTGTGATTTTTCAAGGATCAGTGCTAGGTCTCGTTTATTTTGGTAAACATTCAGAACCTTTTTTCCCAGGGTGGAAATGTCCAACATAAGGCGAGAGGGGGAAAGTTTAATGGAAATGTGCAGGGCAGGTTTTTTTTTACAGAGTAGGGGGGGGGGGGGCGATGTATTAACAGAGGTGGCGGTAGAGGCAGACACACGACAGTGGCCTTTAAGAGGCTTTGAGATAGATAGCCACATGGAAGTGCAGGGAATAGAAGGATATGGGTCATGTGTAGGCAGATGAGATCAGTTCAGCTAGGCGTCATGTTCATAACGGTCATTGTGCGGTGAAGGGCCTGTTCCTGTGCTGTAGTGCTCTATGTTCTTGTTGCAGTGGTATAGAATGGCATAGATAAAGGATACTGTCTGCAATGGGCAATAAGCTGTGGGCCGAGCATCAAAAATGTGTCTAGAAATTGATTTTCGTGAAGCACGTCACGGAACTACATTAAATTTTCCACAGATTTAGATGAAATATAATTGAGAAGGATAGTTGCACGTTAATTAATTAAACTAATTAGAAAATGAGACCGGGAAAGTATCTAGTGACCAATGCCCATATTACACCATGGGCAGCCTATTTCCGTGTTGCAGTCCAATTAAACTATATATTATTATACATATATATATATATAACTTGTAAATATGACTGTAATCATATATAATTAAGTATAATTATATTATATAAAAATAATATGATGAATATAATTGTGAGTGTTTTTTCAATGACACTGTCGCAGAGGTCTGGCTCCTGAACCAGCCTAATTAATGGGTGAGGTCCCAGGTTTTAAGGGCTCATGAACCTGCCTAATTAAAGGGTCAGGACAGATCCTCTGGGTTCCCCCGTTTACTGAACCCCACTGACTGCCATAGTGGGGAGAGTGGGGGGTAACGGCCATAGTGGGACTGGGGCAGTGCCAGGCTGGGAGACAGACCTGTAAGAGACCTGTCTTATTTCTGATGTAAATGTCACATCCTGACCAAGAATCGAATGCTCTGATGTTTACGCGATGAGTATTCATTTTAAGCTACAATGAGTCTATATTTATGTTAGAAGTGCCTTTGCAAATGAGGGCTATTACCTTTAACCTAAAATAACCCTAAAATTGTTGCATTGTTTGAGTATCTGTAGTTTGTGTGTGTGTGTGTCTGTGTATACCTGTCAAACGTGTATCTGTGGATGTGTGGATGTAAATGTATATGTGTGGATGTATGTGTGGATGTATGTATGTGCATGTATGTCTGCGTGCGGATGTGTGTGTGCGTATGTATGTGTGCATGTGTGTGTGTGTGCATGCATGGAAGTGTGCGTACGGACGGATGGATGTATGTGTGTATGTATGTGTGGATGGGTGGGTGGACTGTCGCACTGTCATTCACCAGCACGCCTTTATCATAGATAATTCACTCCTTGTTTAAATAATTTGACCAAATAAACAGTGAATCGATCGACATTAAAATAAAACTTTATATAATCATTTATTTCCCTAATTTATTTGTTTACATTACATCTGACCTTCATCTGAATATTCTTCATCAGATTCCAAGTCTTTTGATAAGTTTTGATGTCCATTGATAAGTTAGTTCAAGTGGAGGGTCAGGCAAAGGCTACAAAAAAAAACATCTAGTCATTAAGTCTGCATGGACTTCAATTCATAAAATTTCAACCTCTTCTTAATGTTAATGAGAATAACACTGTTACTACCATAGATGAATTAGTTTGTTCAAGTTCACATGCACCAATTCATTTCTACATAAACATCAGCCATTTCTCACTCCAATGGCAGCCTATAAAGTGCGGTGAATTTCCTCCGTTATTCTCCCGTGGTCGGGGCCTGGAAACGACCGCTACAGACGGCACTATGTACAGCCTCCCCCCCCCCCCCCCTTCGCGGAGATGATCCAAACACGCTCTACGCTCGCAAATCGGCCGCTTCTTAATTGAGACCGCGGCTTCACTATGTTACGTACATAGGCCCCGTGGTCGGAGCACTTTTTCCCGGTAAGTTAACGCAGGCAGCTCCAAGAATAGATGTTAAAGAAAACTTATTAGACTTCAACAAGCTGGCATTAGTGAAAATGTTTAATTTACTTTGTTATGGATACACATAGTTTAGGCCCTCAACTTCATGAATGAATGAATGAGTGAATGAAATAATGAATGAGTGAGCAATTGAGTGAGCGAATGAACAGCCCCCAAATCTCATTATTTCACATTATAAAAGGGTGCAAATAAATTAATTAAAGTCCATACAGATTAATTTTCATAAATTCACTTTAGATCTTATCTCTCAGTTCCACACAGTTTGACTGGTATCATGACTTGGCTGTCCTCTTTGTGTTGCAGCACCTCAGCAGGGACTTTGCTTTCAAGGCTTTGTTCCACTTCTATCCACTTAGCTGCACATTCTTCAGACTTCTTAATGCTTTTCTCACTAAATTCAATTACCCTGCTGCAAGTTTCCACGACATGTATTCCACAGAACAACAAACAACCTTCATCAGAATCTCCAATAAAACAGGCATCAGTAGAAGCGCTCTCAGCCATGATGTGTACTCCCTGCCTAGCTAGCCTGAAACAAAGCGCGTGATTGGCCTACTGGTGTCCGACTCGATGTCAAACGTGCTTTGATTGGACTAAAAATATCCCAAAATTTTCAGTTTTTTCTCTAATTTAATAAAAATAATGTGCAAGTTTTGTTCTTGACGGGTTTCAGGGATGATTTATATAATATTTTTACACAATATGTGAAAAGTTCATGTAGTTCCGTGAGTTGGGTCACAAAACTGCACAAAAAAGCTCCTCGGCCCACAGCCTACAAGGGGTTGAGCAACAGATGTTAAAAAACAGGCAGGTGGAGTATAAACCACAGGGAAGTACGAGGTGAGCCACATTAGTGGGAAGAATAAAAAAGCAGAATGTTTTTTTTTTAATGGATGCTGGTCTTTGGGGAGATCGTGTCCTTTCACAAGAAGTTCAAGGTTAGCAGGTGCAAGGAGTTCCAAGAACGTTGAGAGTGGTGGAAGTTTTAAATAAAGCACAAGGAACAGCAAATACTGGAATCTTGCCGAGAGCACAAAGTGCTGGAGTACCCCAGCGTGTCAGGCAGCATTCTGGAGGACATGGATAGGTCATGTTTTGGGTTGGGAATCTTTATCAGATGCTAGAAATCAGTGAGGCAGCATCTGTTGAAAGAGCAAGTTAATGTTTCAGGTCCATGGTCTTTCATCAGAACATTACAAAGGTGAAAGAAGGTTATACTTTCCCAATATTACGAGTTGGAACAAATGGCACGGGTAGCGTTTAGTCTAACTTGGCATCATGTTCAGCACGGACGTTGTGGGTTCCTGTGCTGGATGGTTCAATGCTCTAATACAGAACTGAAGAGGCTCTTTGAGCCCATAATGCCATTAAAATGCCGTGCCATAAAGGCACAGTGAGATTGTGTATAGCGTATCATTCTCAGTGTGCTATCCACCACAAACAGGCTTGATTGCACCATGGGTTGCATTGTGCACTTGATATGCGTGCCAATACAAAGCCTGCCTTGAGTTTGGGCGGCTGCGACTGCCTGCTGTCACCACAAGTCCACCTCCACACGGCAGCTGCCGTCCAGATCTCTGTAGCACTGGGCTGACCAGTCCAGCCAGTTTGTTCTCTTTGTTGCTGGAATTTAACAGAGAACAGGTGGAACTTGTCCTTTCAGCCACCGTGAATGACAGCAAGAGAATGTAGGAGGCGAGTGTTTTTAATGCAATTTAAAGATTTAGTTTCAATAAGCTTTCAATGATGCTGAAATAATTTGTTTTTATGATGTTAGTGGAAAAGTGTCGCATTTAGTTTAGATTAGTTTACAGCATGAAAATAGGCTCATCACCCCATCATGTCCATGTTCGATCGCCCATTCACACCAGTTGTATGTTATCCCACTTTCTCATCCACCCTACACACTAGGGTCAATTAACTTACAAACCCGCACGTCTTTGAGATGTGGGAGGAAACCGGAGCACCCGGAAGAAACCCACATGGTCACGGAAAATGTGCAAACTCCGCTGACAGTGCCCGAGGTCAGGATCGAACCTGGGTTTCTGGAGCTGTGAGGCAGTGGCTCTACCAGCTGCACCACTGTGCCACCCTTGCCATTAAAACATTCCAAGTGGCAGAACAATGCCTTTCTGTTGTTCACTACTGACATTAAGAATGAGCCAATGTCATTAGGTTTAGGTTTATTATTGTTATGTGTACAGAGGAACAGTGAAAAACGTTTTGCATGCTATCTGATCAGATAATACAATATATAAATACAATCTAGACAAACTCAAATACAATAGGTAGAGCAAAGTCATTAATCCTGACCCTGTATCTATTCAGCAAGTGTAGACATGATCAACACCCCCAGAAACCATCTTATTAATGGCTGGTCCAGAGGGAGGGCATTGGCTGGATTATGTATCATAACACTCTATTACTTTAAATATCTTGCTCCATTTTATTGTCCTGCAAAGCTGTGGGTTTTGTCGTCTTGATGTTTATAATCTGCACTCGCATCTTGGAGTACTTGAAATGGAATCTTTGAATATTAGCTGTGATTTTGAAAAACTAAATCCAACTTTCTTTTGATTTCCTTTGACAGTACGAGAAAAACACTACTCGCACAGTTACAAGGAATGCTGTCCCGTAGATAACAGGAGCAGTTTTTCTGGTGTTAGTTCTTTCAGAGGTTCTACGAGGCAGAAGGTATGTACACATTGTTCAATGCTAAGCTGACTAATGCAGGATTTCATGGTATTTTGCTCAAGACTGTAGTAGCCGGGAAAATAGTTACATCATTGTAAATTGTTGTCTGGAAATAAAGGTGAGGTATGTGGTGTCTCACAAGTAGACAGAGTGGTAAAGAATGTATATGGGATGCATGCCATCATCGATCGGGGCATTGAGTAGAAGAGATAGGTAATCATGCTGTAACTATAGGACTTTGGTTCAGCCATATTTAGGATATTGCATACAGTCAGGTCGCTCCATTTCAGGAAGGATGAGGAAACTTTGGCGAGAATGCGGCAAAGGTTCACCAGAATAAGGGCCTTGACCCGAAACATCGCCTATCCGTGTTCTCCAGATATACTGTCTGACCTGCTGAGTTACTCCAGCACTTTGTCTCTTTTATTTCCACCAGAATGCTGCCTGGGTTAGAGGGTATTGGCTATTAGGAGAGGTTGCACAAATACCATTGTTTTCTCTGGAACATTGGAGTTTAAGGGGACACCTGATAGACGTGTGTAAAATTATGACAGGATAGAAAGGGTGGTCAATCAGAACCTTTATCCGAGGGGGAAATGTCAAAGAATGGGCAGCATAGCTTTAAAGTGAGAGGGCAAGTTTTTACAGATAGGGGTGGGTGCCTGGAACTGGTGGTGGAGGCAGATACAATAGTGGCGTTTAAGAGGCTTTTAGATAGGCACATGGTTATGGATTATGTGCAGGCAGATAAGTTGGCCTTGGCAGCATGTTCGGCACAGACTTTATGGGCCGAAAGGCCTGTTCTGTGCTACACGGAGTTGTGTTCCATGTTCTTCGGCAATTCTATCTTATTCTCAGTTATCGCATCATTTGTGTGTAGAACCATTTTATAGCACATTGACCTGAATGGTAGAGTTGCTGCCTCACCATGCCAGAGACCCAGGTTCGATCCTAACCTCGGGTGCTATGTGTGTGTGTGTGTGGAGTTTGGCATTCTCCGTGTGACTGCATGGGTTTCCTCTGCATCTTTTGCTCCGTTTTCCTCCCACATCCTAAAGACGTGTGGGTTTGCAAGTAAATTGTCCCCCTGTAAATTGCTCCTAGTGTGCAGAGAGTGGATGAGAAAGTGGGATAACATCGAACTCGTGTGAACGATGGTCGGTGTGGGCTGGGTGGGCCAAAGGGCCTGCTTTCAAACTGTAATTCTAAAACCTAAAGGTGTTTTGTAAACTGATACAGCTGCCTGGTGTTCTGCCTCGTGTACATGTAGGTGTTTTGTTTTGCAGAGCGATGAAAAGAGATGTGTAGAGCAGAAACCTCACTACGCCTGCATGGAAGGCAAACTTTAATACCAGGTTGGTGATCAAAAGATGCACAGGAATGTGCTGTTTTTTAATGAATTACCCGAATCATACAATCTGTCTACCAGGACCTGTTCAAGATTAATTTTGTGCAAACATAGATCATTTAAGACTGACATTTTCAAAGCTAGAGAACAAAGGGCGAGCTGGAAAGGTTTATTTCATATTGTCTTGAGAAAAAGCCAATAAGCCCATCCTACTTATAAGACAATCTGTTTTGGGGCCTTTAAAACACCTAATGGAAGTGTATAAAATTATGAGGCATAGATGGAGTAGGCAGAACCCATTTCTCAGGATGGAAATGTCAAATACTGGGGGGCATAGCTTTGAGGGGGGCAAGGTTTAAGGGTGATGAGTGCCTGGAATGCGTTGCCAGGGGTGATAGTGAAAGGCAGGTATAACAGTGGCAATTAAGAGGCTTTTAGATAGGCATATGATTAAGGAGGGATATGAATTGCGTGCAAGCAGAGGAGACTAGGCATCATATTTGGCATGGACATTATGGGCCGAAGGGCCTGTTCCTGTGCTGTAGTCTTCTATCCGCTAAAAAAAAAATATTCCCTTGGGTGTGCAGTATCCTGTAATCACTGGGATCTTGCAGTGGCCCCTTTGCTTTCTTTTGAGTTTTTCGCATCCTTTATTAATTTGTGTGCCTGGTTTCTGTTGATGAATGAATGCTCTGCCACAGTTTAGACAAGATGCAAGGCTTGTGTGGACTGTGAAGCTGCAGAACATCACACCAAGGAGGAAGTGGCCCAGTTTTCCTGCAGCTGTTTCCTGCCCTGCTCCCACGATAGAAACTGGGAAATCTACGGTAGGATCAGATCCAAACATTGATGTGGAGACTCGAAGAACTGCAGATGCTGGAGTAACTCAGCAGGCCAGGCAGCAGCTATGGAAGGAATGCGTTGGGGTCGAGGCCCTTCTTCAGACTCATTCAGTATCAGTCTGAAACATTACCCATCCATGTTCTCCAGAGATGCTGCCTGGAGTAACCTGACCCTTTGAGTTACTTCAGCACTTTATGTGTTTTAGTGTAAATCAGCATTTGCAGTTCCTTGTTTCTATAGCTGGATTGACTTTGCTGCCTGGCCCAACAACACAGCGTGGAAGGTGTACCATAATCTGCAAGTATTTATCACTAACACCAAGAATTTCAGTTTGGTGTTTGCACACAATTAATAGAACAGAGTCCTGGACAATGCAAATGTTTTAGTTCCTGCTGAGCCTAATTGTAATCTTCTGTCTTTTTTTAGATATCCACACAATGTGACAAAACTTGCCAGAGTTCACACTTTGGGATCCGCACGCGGTGCTGTATTCCTCTAAATTACTGTACAGAACTTTACCAACCGGGTGGAAACACTTTTAGTTTTCTTCTTGGGGAGTTTTTTTAATTTACACGTTTAGTGAAAAAAAATCCAAAAAGGATTGTTAGTTTCTGTTCCTTGATGAACACTGTACAAATACTGTATAAATAGCTGTAATATATAAATGGTCACCCTGATTTTTTTTTGATTTTTTTTTTTTTAAATACTCGAATGCTGCTCACCCACAGACTCAGGTTTGATAACTACTCGTGTTATGTGTCATTTTTAGTGGTTAACTATCTGGTGCAAACTGGTGCAAAACACAAGGACCAGGAAACGGCTTCTTGGTGTGCAAGAATAGTGCGTTAGACTGTGAAATCATTGGTTTGTTTTAATAAACCGAGCACTAAATTTTATTTCACAAACCCAAAGTTTTTCTTTTCAAGAGCAAAAGCAGTCAAAGAGTAGAAGCAGAACAGTTTAGGCTAATGAGAGGAATCTCGACAGTGGCTTATTTGTACTGGGATCCTGTCTGAAACTAGAAACTTTTATAAGTCTTTTCAAAGTTAGATGGTCTACAATACCAAATTCTGAGCATTTGTTCCAGTTCTCAAGATTTTTAATTTTAAACATGGTTTGTATAACTCTCGTCTTTTAAGTTCACAAATTATAATTTGTGTATGAAAACAAAAGGGCTTTAGAATGTAAATCTTTTTAGTGTTATTGTTTTAAAATGTTCCTTGGGGCAATGCTGTACTGAGATGTACATAGAGTATATTGTTTAAAAGAAAGAAGTGTAATTTAATCTGGACCATTGAATTTCTCGCCCTGGTTCGATCACACAAACTCCCGACGTGCATTTACGCTGGGTGTGGTCTACAGCAGGGCAGCAGTTGCCTTTATAGTGCATGAGATGCTTGCAGCCCCCATTACCAACTACAAGTCACTTTAAATGTTTCTAACTGCAGACAGAAACGGATCCTGCCAATAAATAGTAGAATTGAGACACACTCAAACTGTGACACCAGCTACATCAACTATGGTCCTGTATCAGGAAAACAAGTTAAAACAAAAATGTAATCTGTGTGATTCTTACAGGAAAGTGTGTGTGCGTGCGTGGGGGGGTGTGTGTGTGTGTGTGCGCGCGTGGTTCAGGGCTGTACTGAAGTGTGTTTAACTTTAATTGGGTTGGTCGAGAGATGGATAAAGCACCTGCCCACATTGTACTGTAGCATGTGAAATTTGTAGAATGTAAAACAAGTAAAGCTGAAAGAACTGTATATAATACAAGGTGTTAATGCCTTTGCTTTCACAACACAGTGAGCATTCACATCAAAGCCCAAAGGCAGCTGAGCTTTTCTGTCGTGAGAGTTGTGGAAACTGAATTTAATCTTTCAGATATGATATTCCCTTATTCGTCATTTCATCTGTCCCACCGGTTTCTTGCTGTAGATGGACAAGCTGCTGCTTTATGTCGACTTTATTTGATCTTTCACATGGTTAAGCTGGCATATTGGAGGCTTGATCAAAAAACAGTGCTGGAGGAACTCAGTGGGTCAGGCAACATCTGTGGAGGGAATGTGGAGGGAATGGAGAGGTCACGTTTCGGGTCAGTGCCTTCATACCGATCGGAGTAGGGGGGAGGGGGGTGGATAGTGGTGCAGGAAACTGAAAGAGGTGGGGTGGGATCCAAGCCTGGCAATTGATAAGTGGATACAGGTGAGGGGGGGTGATTGGCAGATTGGTGGAGATAGGCTAGAGGTGAAAAGGGGTGATTGGTATGGAGAGAAAAGGAGTGCAATGCAAAGCTGAAGGGAAGGATGTGGGTGGAACAAGACAGGTGAGGAGAGGAGGATAAAAGGAAGATGTGCGACTCAGGGATGGGAGATGTGTACAAAGGAGAGGCAAGGTGCAGGGTAATTGGGTGGGAGATGTTGGTAGAAATGAATGTACACCAGGGTGGGGGCAATGTTTGTGTCCCCACATTACAGGCTTGGATGGATGAGTGTCCCATCAGCTACTGGGAGCAACATGTTCGCCCAGACTATAAATTCAGCCTTAACAAAAAGACAGAATGGGAATTAAAGGCAAAGTTTACATTTATACATTGATTTACTGATTTAATGGGTTACGAGTCATCTGAGATCAGTGCCTCTGCTTTGCAATAATTATTTTTGTGGTGGTAGAATTACAAATAACATGCATTGTAAAGGTGTGTTCATCGCTTACCTAAGGTACCTAAAGATGCCGCCTGTTCTCACATACAAACATGGAACTGCAGTTGATGGTTTACATAAAAGGGCACAAAGAGCAGGAGTAACTCAATGGTTCAGGCAGCATCCCTGGAAAACATGGACAGGGTAGAGTCCTAACCTGAATGGGCCACCTGCACATGTTCTCCAGAGATGCTACCTGACCTGCTGAATTACTCCAGCACTTTGTCCTTTTTCCTGTTCTTGCCCCTGCTTTCTGGGCCAGTGTCTCTTTCATCATGTGTAGCATTTTATTTCCATAGGACAATCAGTCCATGTATTATGTCCAAAAAGGATTTGATAATTAAAGCATTTTAGTTAACATATGCTGCCAGGTTCAAGAAAATGGCTTCCCCTCCCGTTATCAAACTTTCAAATGGACTCTTGTATGCTACAGATTAATTCCTGATCTTCCAAACTACCTCATTGTAGCCCTTGCACTTTTTTTTTTTAAATCTGCACTTTCTCTGTAGCTGTAACGCTATATTCTGCACCCATCTCCTTTGCACTGCTGACATACGTAGGTGTGGTAAGATTTGACTGGATAACATGCAAAGCAGAGGTTATTCCGGTATCTTGGTGCACGTGATAACCCGATGCAAGGTAAAGTAAATTTCCTCCTGGTGTTCTGGTAATGTATCATCTATGGTCAGACCTGTGTGAGTCTCAAAATCGCCATTCCTGTCTTCTGCAAATGTTGACAACCTTATGAATGATGTGTCTTTCGAAAAAACAATTTAGCTTCAAATTTTAGACCTGAGAGAGAGCCATATTTATTGGTGATTAATTCTTTAGAACAGGTTTTCTCTGGTTTGCTTGAAAAATAAACCAATTTAGTTGATCTCTACTGAATATTTGTCGTCAGGGAGGGCAGATGATGAGGGTTTGTGTGAACAGCATTAATGTTTGAGACTCGTGCTGAAAATGCTGCATTGAAATTAGTTCTGTCCATTTGCATGTATTATATTACTTTGTTGAGAGAGCAAGTGTTACACGTACCTGCTTGAATTTTCTAAAGACAAAGGGTCTGCTTCCAATTGCAATTTGCTTTAAAGCTTTGAAAGGAACAGGCTTTTAAGTCCAAATGAAAATTGATTCTTTTTGCATACATTTGGAAATAAAGTACCAAATTATTTGTACTTTCATTTCATGATCCACATTGAACAGGTTGTACTTTTTATTTAAAAAAACAGCTTGTTCAATAAGTGATGTTGTGCAAGTTCAACATCTTGTACCCACCCTGAGTTTTGTTACTTTTATTGAATTGATGACAGCAATCTTTGCCCCTAGTTTATATTCCATCAAAAATGTTCACACATGATTATAGATTGATGGAAGTTTATTCTCTCAATATAAAAAAATGAAGTTTAGTGAACTTCTGATGCTCAAAATCTGAAATAAAAATGTTTGATGCACTCGGGCGAGGCATTGCTTGTGGAAGATAAATAGTTTGTTTCAGATTTAGAGCACTTGCATTTTTCTTTAAAGGTTATAGAGTTCCACCCTAATTAGCTATCTGAACAATGCTTGTTTTGATATTTAAAAGCAAAATACTGCTGGCAATTTGAAAAGTTCAAATTAATGGTCAGGTTGAAGCTTTTTCATCAATTTTAACCATTAGTTCTCTCTCTACAAATTGTGCCTGCCCTGCTAGGTATTTCACATTTCTGCTTGAGAAATATAATTTTATTTGGTCTCCTATAAATGTCTTTGTTTGCAAGAGCTGTTTAAGGTATTGTGCTTCCTCGTAGCAACATTCTTGATATTCTGTACGTGTAAGTACCTCGCTGTTTTGGAATGTGGGATATGTTAAATGCTGAAGACTTCTCATATTTCCACCAAGAACAGAAACTACATTGCATGAAGCTACTCCTGCCTATAAAACCAGTTTAATTAGTAACTCTAAATTCGCTTGGAGATGAAGCATAAATGAGGTTCATCTCTTGGTGAGTTGATTATGGGATGTTTGTAAGACTACTTATGTAAGGGCTTGCTGGGAGCTAACTACTTCTGCTTTACATATACTGAAGTGTTAAAGTCATGAATAACTTGGAGCCATCTAGGGTCAACAAACAAATCTGATGACCACTACATACTGCAAAAGCTCATTGAGAATGATTTGGATGTATTAGGCTTAAAAACAAATTCAGAACCCTGCCAGCTGCACCAGTGATGAAAATTAGTCAGTCATACAATAGGGTAACAGGTCCTTCAGCTCAGCTTGGCCATTGTGACCAAGACGCTGCATCCAAGCAGGCCCTATTTGCCCACACCTGGCCCATCTCCCTCTAATCCATGTACCTGTTCATGTTAAATGTTATTAATATCATAGCTTCAATCACCACCCTCTAGAAAAAGTTGCTCCTCTGGTTCCTATTAATTATTTCTCCTCATATCTTAAACCAATGCCCTCTAGTTCTTGATTACCCAACTCTGCGGTTTAAAAAAAAAACTGCATTCATCCTATCGGTTCCTTGCAATTTGATGCCTCTACAAGATTGCCCCTCACCCTCCTGCACCCAAGGAATGAAGTCCTAAGCTGTCCCTATAGCTCAGGCCCTTGAGTTCTAGAAACATCCTCAAATCTTCTCTGCACACTTTCTAGCTGAATGATATCTTTCCTATAGAAAGCAATCTAAGACAGAAAAAAAATGACAGAAAATTCTGGCACATACAAGGGATGCTTTTTTATTCCTAATTATAATAGGTTTTATTTCTACAAGCCATTAACAATAGTTTTAACTGGTATCGCAATGTTAGTATCAATAAAGCAATCTCTACAATATTTACACATAATTTAAAAGGTTTAGACTTTTTAAACAATTACAATACAAACATTTTTGCAATTGCACTAAGAAAATAAATATACAATTTTTACCACAATGTGGTGCAGATTATATTAAATAAAGTTCTTGCCAAGAACTTTTGGTTCCATTTCCCCTTTGTGCCAAATACAGCACATGGATCTCTGGGTGTAAGAATGATTAGTGCTCTTGTCTGTTTTTATTCTTTTTAACAAAGAGCTTAGTACAACTGTTTATAATAAATCAGTCACATTTCTTGGACTTTCAAATTAATACTTGATTATAGTTTTGACTATAAACTATGATGGAAAGTAGTGTTTCCTTGTGTACAGCCTCCTATTGCAGATCAAATCAACCATCCCTGCTCCCATCTCAGACCAGCTGAGATAGAAGTGCCCGAGACATCTCTTCCCCACCTACAAGAAAGAAATTAGTGTGCAAAAGTCTTTTTTTCTAAAAAGTAGAATTTCACACAGCTGTGCATGATTTCTGGTCAGACATTGTGTTCAAACACTTTTTAAAAGCAAGACTTTTCTATAAACCTAGACAGAGGAATGTCTGATCAACTCCAATCACAAGGACCTAGGAGGTGGATTTCTTCATTTCTTGCACTATAAAGCTTCCAAAGACTGGTGTGTTTCAAACAGATCAGCACCTGCCAGGCACGAATCGGTTTCCCTGCGGTTACTTCTTGTTGGCTATTCTTCTTTTTCTGGTGGCCAGCATGTCGTAGAAGGGGTCTTTGCTAATACTTGCCCTGGAAGCAGAAAACAATATCAGGCCCCGACAACTCTCAGTACATTCAGAGATACTAAAACAAAACTGCTAGAAAACATCTGTAAAAAGACAACCTATTAATGTCTGAAATCTGCTCCTAAATGCCACATACAGTACCCCCTCCATAATGTTTGTGAGAAAGACATTTATTTGCCTCTGTACTCCCCCCCCCCCCCCCCCCCCCCCATGGCTTCACAGGTGTGTTTAATTGCTTCTTTAATGCAGGTATAAGAGACTTCTCAGTGCCTAGTCTTTCTTCCAGTCTTTCCATCACATTTAGAAACATTTATTGCTGTTTATCAACATGAGGACCAAAGTTGTGCCAATGAAAGTCAAAGGAGCAATTATGAGACTGAGAAACAAGAATAAAATTGTTCCAGAGACATCAGGCAGACCTTAGGCTTACCAAAATCAACTGTCTGGAACATCATTAAGAAGAAAGAGAGCACTGGTGAGCTTACTAATCGCAAAGGGACTTGCAGGCCAAGGAAGACCTCCATAGCTGATTACAGAAGAATTCTCTCTATAATAAAGAGAAATCCCCCAAAACCTGTCCAACAGATCAGAAACCCTCTTCAGGTGTGGATTTACTGTCCGCAGAAGACTTCATGAGCAGAAATACAGAGGCTTCACTGCAAGATGCAGACCACTGGTTAGTCACAAAAATAGGATGGCCAGGTTACAGTTTGCCAAGAAATGCTTAATAGAGCAACCACAGTTCTGGAAAAAGGTCTTGTGGACAGATGAGGCAAATATTAACATATCAGAGTGATGGCAAGAGCAAAGTATAAAGGAGAGAAGGAATTGCCCAAACCATACGTGAAACATGGTGGTGGGAGTGTTATGGTCTGGGCATGTATGGCTGGTGAAGGTACCTGCTCACTTATCTTCATTGATGATACAATTGCTGACGGTAGCATAATGAATTCTGAAGTGTAGAGTCACATCCTATCTGCTAAGGTTCCTAAGTTCAAACAAATGCCTCCAAACTCATTGGCTGGCGGTTCATTCTACAGCAAGACAATGACCCCAAACATACTGCTAATGCATCAAATTAGTTTTTCTAAGCTTAAAAAAGGGTAAATTCTTGAGTGGCCAAGTCAATCACCCGATCTGAACCCAATTGAGCATGCCTTTTATATGCTGAAGAGAAAACTGAAGGGGACTAGCCCCCAAAACAAGCATAAGCTAAAGATGGCTGCAATACAGGTCTGACAGAGCATCACGAGAGATGTCCATGAATTGCAGACTTCAAGCAGTCATTGCATGCAAAGGATATACAACAAAATACTAAACATGACTACTTTCATTTACATGACATTGCTGTGTCCCAAACATTATGGTGCCCTGAAATGGGGGAGACTAAGTATAAACACTGCTGTAATTTACACATGGTGAAACCAACATTTATTAAAAATTGCCTTTATTAAAATCTGACAATGTGCACTTTAACCACATGTGATTTTTTTCTATTATAAATCTCAAACTGTGTAGTACAGAGGCACTCATTTGTTTTACGCCCGATAGTGTGTGCCAAGCATTTGTGAGCCACCCTGCCAGAGGTTAAGGAGAAAGACATGATAGAAATATATAAAACTGAAAGGCATAAAGGGTAGACAGTTGGAACCTTTTCCCCAGGGTGGAAATGTCAAAGACTAGACGGCAGAACTTTAAGGTGAGAGGGACAAAGTTTTATGATGTGTTCTTTCTTCGTTGTTTTTACACAGTGGTGGGTGCCTGGAATGCGCTGCCAGTGGTGGGATATGAAGTGATATGGATCACGTGCACACAGAGACTTGGCATGGACAGTATGGGCCAAAGGGCTTGATCTGTGCTGTCTTATTCTAAGCCATTCACTCTTTCCCACCACCCCTCCTCCCAATTGTGAATAAGTGCTGACTGCTTCAGGCAGGTTGACCTCACTGTGATCCAACCCACAGCCGCAACAGGTGCTTGCTCTTCTGAAGCAGCCATGAAGGTTAGTTGAACAGGCAGCCAGAAAGTCTAAAGAAGCAGTGGGGAAGATGGAATTGGGGGGAAAAAACCTTAATGTCAGATCATTTAATAATTTTTTTTAAAATCCAACTTTGGGTCCCTGTTGGATTGCCTCAGGCTGCTCAATTTACAATGTTCACAGGTGACGCAAGAAACTGCAGATGCCGTAATCTAAACGAACACAGTGCTGGAGGAACTCAGCAGGCCAGGCCGATGCTATGCTGTCTGACCCACTGTTCCTCCAACACTCTTTCACACAATATTTAGTTCAGAGCTTCATTGGAAACCCTTGGACTATCTTTAATTGGACTTTACCTTACACTAAATGTTAACAAGTCTACAATGACTGTGTTTTGTGATGTTCCACTGGCTTGAGTAGCACTTAATTCCTTTTACTATAAGGACAGCGTGCCCAGCCCCATTAAACAACGTACTTGATTGATTTTATCCACTCCTCCTTCTCCTCTGGGGTTGGTGCTGAAATTCGATACACAACATGGTTGCCTTCGACCACGCGCCCATCAGCTTCAGTCTTGCAGGCTTTGATAACCTGGCCTTTGTGGCTGGGGTTGAAGAGCTCAAAGCAGTTCTAGAGGGGGCAGAGAAGAGCAACAGGCCGTCAATAAACCATCCATTAAAAAGGGCAGCACAAGTATCCCATTGACACTCATTCCCATGTCTTACTGCAGTGAGCTCCTATCAGAACAGTGACTGCTCACAGCTAAAACAACAAATCCAGCCAGCCAGAATTACCATCAGCTTAAATCAAGTAAAGTTCAGTGGCCAAGAGGGACAGACATGGAAACAAGGAACTGCAGGTGCTAGAATCTTGAGTAAAACAATATCTTGGAGGAACTCGGCATGTCAGGCAGAAGGCATGGACAGATGACATTTTGGCCCAAAACGTCACAAATCCATGATCTACGATACTGCCTGGCCTGCTGAGTTACTCTAGCACTTTACATCCTTTTGTGTAAACCAGCACCTGCAGTTCCTTGTTTCTATCACTTGCCAGACTTTGTCTCGTCCCCACCTCTTCACCAACTTACTCTCTCTCTCCCCACTCCAGCACTTTGTCCATCCTTGGACAGGGCTTAGAAAAATGTAACCTGATTTGACCCAGGATATTAAAAAGGAGATTGGAGTTTTTTTTTTAACTTAAAGGAATCATATGGTCTAAAATAAGCAGGGAAGAAAAAGCCTCAGGAATATTGTCCTGAGACACTACTAGTATGAGTGAGTTGTTGGACACAGTAGTCCCAGCTACCTGACAGCATTCACCCATAGAATCTCCTCTGATCGCTCACCAAAGTGTGGAACTTGCTGAATCTGAGTGCCCCTTTCATATCTGTTGAATACTGTCTCAGGATCAACAAGATATACAACTATGGGGATAAATGGAGTGTGAATTTCTGTTTGTTAATTTGCTGTTTCAAATAGGTTATCTGGAATGTTGGAGGTTGAGGGGAGACCTGATAGCAATATCAAATTATTAGGGTAGTCAGTCAATCTTTTTCAAGGATTAAATGGCATAGGTTTAAGATGAGGGGCAAGTTTTATGTATATAGAGTGGTGTGTGCCTGGAACGCACTGCCAGGGGTTTAGTTTAGTTTAGAGATACAGCGTAGAAACAGGCCCTTCAGCCCACACCAACCAATGATCCCTGCATATTAACGCTACACCCACTAGGGACAATTTACACCAAGCCGATTAACCTAAAAACCTTTATGGCTTTGGGGTGGTGGAGACAGATTCGGTAGTGGTGCATAAGGGGCTTTTAGATAGCGCATGGATATGGATGACATGCAGGCAGAGGAGATGAGTTTAACTTGGATTCATGTTCATCACAGACATTGTGGGCTGAAGGACCTGTTCCTGTGCTGTACCATCAGTATGTGGCATTGTCTAAAGTTCCCAAGACAATAAAATGTTAAAACATAAAACAAGGCTTATAAGAGCCCGACACAAGAACCCTTGTAAGATCAGGGCTTGGGATAACAGTTTATCAGAACTTTAATGTTTAGAATTTGAACAACATTCATCTCTGGTGTAAAAGACCATCACTTGCACATTTAAATAATTTAAAGAAATATTTGGAAAGTATTTTCTCAAATTCACTCACAAATCAACAGCAGGAAGTAAAAACCAACACTCACAGGCTTTCTTGGATCTTCAACTTCCCGGATGCTGAGATTCTCCAAAGGAATTATTCCTCGAGGTTCTTTGTCCTGCGATTAAAAGTATTTATTTTGACAACCTGATAGGCAATCATAATCAGCAGTGCTGTGGACTGCACAGCACTAACTCAGCTAGCTGTGTCTCACGGCCAGCGCTTGCATGTTCCACAACAGCACCGAGCCCAAATCGTCAATGCCAACCAAGGTGGTCAGAAGGGTCTCGATCCTATCCATGTTCTCCAGAGATGCTGCCTGACCCCGCTGAGGTAAACCAGCATCTGCATTTGTGACTACCCGTCCATGCTCGACCCATTTGCCCACGTTTGATCCATATCCCCCTGAACATTACCTAAATGCCTCAACACACCATCCTCCGGAAAAAGTTGTCCTTTAGGTTACCATTAAATCTTCCCCCTCTCACCTCAAACACGTGTCCTCTACTTGATTCTCCTACCGTGGGGGGGAAAAAAACGACATTCACCCCATCTATTCCCCTCATAATTTTTTTGATACACCTCTATACCTCAGCTTCATACACTCCAAGCAATACAATCCTTGCTCGCCCAACTTCTCCCTATAATTCAGCGAGTCCTGTCAACTTCCTCAGTAATCTTCCCTGCATCCTTTCCAGCTTAATGGCATTATTCCTATAGCAGGGTGACCAAAACCGAATACAATGCTCCAGGTTCAGCCAGAGCAATGTTGTGTACAACTGCAACATAACATCCTAACTTCTGTGGAGACACATGAATGGCAGATGCTGGCTTTTTTTTTTTTTAAAGTGCTGGAGTAACTCAGCAGGTCAGGCAGCATATATGGAGGACATGGATCGGTGATGTTTCAGGCTGAAACCAGACAGTTTGTGGGATCTTTTTACCCACTGGTTGGCATGAATCCCGAATTAAAAGGATAATCAGACTGTGCACGAAGCCCTTCACTGAAAGATCTATCCATGAACTCCAGAGATTGCCTGGCTCCGCTGAGTTACTCCAGCACTTTGTGCTTTTTAAAAATTCTAACATCTATACTCAAATGTCCTTACTGATGAACACCAGCATACCAAAAGCCATCTTTACTTTCGCTAGTGCTGATCCATACCAATAAAATCTACCACACATCAAATATTTCATCACCCATTTGTAATTGAGTCAATTAAGGATGGTGGTTTCCTTGTAAAGATATTTAAAATTACTGCTCCACAGACGGACTGCACGAAAACTTACCGTTGTGTATTCAAAGTAATAGAGGCAATTATCTGTGAGAATGAACCATCGGCGCTTCCACGTTTTCACTCTTCCCCCTGAAGTAGGCAAGTTTTGAAAAGGAAAAACTGAAATTAGCACCTCAGCTTTGAGACTTGTTGGTATATTTTTACATTGTGTGTACATATTAAAGACGAGTAATACAATCCACCTGCGCGTTATGTAAAAGTCCAAGGATTCTTGCTCTAGAGTTCCATCTAGGTTCTCCTGTGATCCTCTATGACATTCCGTGTAGTTAACCTCCCCTCAATTCTCTAGCAAAGACGTACAAATACTAAACCTATAAATACAGGTGGGTTTGCCCAAGAATTAAACCATTTCTTTTTCACCTGCGTTACCTCTCCCTGTGAAGGCTGGTTACAACAGCTGAAACTAGTCCAAACCACTAGGTGTTCCAATGGGTAATGGATCTTCAATCAACCCTTTCTGAAAGAACCATTCCATGCAGTTTTTGTTTTAAACTTTGAATCTCATTTCCTCTACCAACGTCTGCAGCCATTTTGTGACGAGACAAATGGTGATTTGATCTGATCAACTCTGATCGTTAAAATAAATAAGAGCTAAAGCACAGACGAAAACATTGACACAGAATCCAGTCCAATCTGACCGTGATCAGCGCTCTCTAGCTCTGCCTTGTACACCGTTCTCAACCCTCCACAGATTCTTTGCTCTGGGACAGGACATCTGACAGAGATGTGGCCCAGACTCAAGGGCCTCAGCTCCAGGGAGAGTTTGGGTGGGCTAGGACTTTATTCTTTGGAGCATAAGAGGCTGAGTGGTGATCTTACAGAGATATACAAGATCATGAGGGGAATCGCACAGTGTTTTACCCAGAATAGGGGACTCAAGATCCAGAGGACATGGGTTTAATGAGAGGAGCAAGATTTAATAGGAACCAGAGGAGCAACTCTTTCACTCAGGGGGTATAGAGTAAATTGAATGAGCTGCCAGAGGCAGTAGTTGAGGTGCATGGGAGGAGTTGATGAGAATGTGAGGAGAATAAAAGTGGAATTAAATTAACTGGGTGGCTGATGGCCAACACACTCAATGAGCCAAAGGGCCTGTTTCTGTGGTATACCTCTTGTGAATCTGATTCTTTCACAGTCAATGCATTTACTTTCAGTGTAAAAATATTCACCCTACACTTCTAACCTTCTCCAGTATTTATCAGAATATCATGCCTTCCGTTCATTAACATCCACAAGTGGAATAGAATTCACAACAGACAGACTTACTTTGAGCACCACTATTAAACCTTTCCCTGCTCTTTGGAAAAGCTCCAGCTTGCCTGGGCTAAACCCCCCGCAGTATCTGCCCCAATACCGCTTGCACCTCTGCGTCCATGATAAAGTGTGATGTAAGAACTGATATTACTCCAGCTGTCTAACCAACAATTTAGCGTTAACACTTTAAAAAAATGTTGCTATTCATCCAGCCAAATATATTGTGTAACCACATGTGGTTCTCAGCAAGACTCCAACCTAATAGGAAGAAATCTAACCATTGAGAGCAAAATTTGTGAATGCTGGTTGCAATCTATACCTAATGAAATGGCAGATTCCTTTAAACAAGCCATGCTCTGATGAATCTCAATGGGCCAACAACTCGTGCACCATGTTCTAATGCTCCCATTCCAGAGTTACAAGCAAATTAAATATTTATTCAGTGGATGTATTTGACATACATTTTTTTTTAAGTTGGATAAGGTAGGTGTTCTATAAAGCCATGGGCAGTTCATCATCAGCAAGCAATCTTTGATCATGGTTAACTAGGCAAAGTTTCAGTTAGCTTTAGTGGAAGAGAAAGCTGGTTAAAATGTTAAGACGCATCTTACTGGCGACTTTAATTCTGAATATTACCGGCTGTGGCGAGAAGTTAACTGCATTTCAACATCCAAGCTGAATGAATTGTCAAAGAGCAAATAATTGTGTGAAGTGCCTGCTGCACATTATTGCATGCAGAGGAGGGATTGCTAGTACAGCACAATTTGTTTAGATCAGGGATTTCTCCCTCCTTGATGTCCCACTCCCGACCGGCACTCGTGTTGGGCCAAATGATACGTGTGCTGCCCCTGTGTAATCTGGAAAATACACTTAGCCATTGTTGAGAAATACGACTCAAACGGAATTAGTACAAGGGGCACAGAATAGACAACAGCAAAGCATTTCACTAATTTTATCCAAAATAATTTCCTCTTGGCAATCACCAAAGTCCCAACGGTCAAAGATTGAGCATCTTGCAAATGAATATGCTTTGTGAAATACTGTAGGAACACAGCAGAAAGTTGTGAAGAGTCAAGAGGGAAATTACAACCAGATCGGTTGAAGGCCGATCGCAGAAGGCACCTCACAACAATATTTTCTTGCTTCTCACAACAAGAAGGGAGAAAACAAAAGTGTTGCAACAGACTCGAGGGTCTGGAAGATCTTCAGTACATACCTCCTAATGCAGAATAAGCAGAGACAGCCAGTCATAGAACAGAAAGGTGACAGGTCATAGGCCATAAGGAAAACAAGAAGGCACATTTAAGCCAATTTTATTTTTTTAAAAGCCACAGCAAACAAACAAACACAAACCAATAGGAAAATCACAAGTAATGCAAGAAAATTAAAGACATGCACAAATTATAATCCTTGAGGATGCCATTTGTTTCTTATGTAGAAAGTTGGAAGACCTGAACCAACATAATAAGCTTCACATCACGCCCAGAAAATACAACTTGCGTCGTGTGGTTAAGGTGCGATTTTGCAACATTTCTCATCATGTTTATTTTTAAATAATGGATCTGTACATCAAGTGTGGGATTCATACAATGAACATGGTAGGAATACTTTGTTTCAACACAGCTCAACAATGCCTCCCTACAAAAAATATCCTGATTCACCGATGGAACAAAATGAAGGTTGCCGTGACATTTCATACAGATTGACATTCTCCACATGTTGACAAGGCTGAGCCAGGCTTCTGGGGTTAGAGTTGGACAATGAAGAACAAGATTCACCTCTCCATCACCTTTAAGCCACCCCCTCCCCCAGTGCTTATCAACCAATTAAATATTTTTTAGGGGTAGTCATTGATTCAAATGTAGAAATACGGTGGAGGATTTGTCTACAGTAAGATCCCACTGGCATGAATGTGAGACGGGTTTAAACATGTCAAGTGCTGGCGTAACTCAGTGAGTCAGGTGACATCTCTGGAGAGCATGGATACCGTGCCCTCCATAATGTTTGGGACAATGACCCATCATTTATCTATTTGCCTCTGTACACCACAGTTTGAGATTTGTAATAGAAATTTACATGTTTGTGTAAAATTTTTATTGTGGTTGTGTTCTTTATTATTGTACCGCTGCTGGCAACCCAAATACCACCGACCTTGGTTGTGTGGCAATTAAATTATTTCAATTATTTCAAATTATTTCAAATAAATCACGTGATTAAAGTCAATCAATCAATCAGATTTATTAATCACATACACAATTAAGTGCAGTGAAATGAACTTGCACATTGTCAGATTTTATTAAAGGCCATTTTTATACATTTTGGTTTCACCATGTAGAAATTACAGCTGTGTTTATACATAGTCCCCCCATTTCAGGGCGCCATAATGTTTGGGACACATGGCTTCACAGGTGTTTGTAATTGCTCAGGTGTGTTTAATTGCCTCCTTAATGCAGGCATAAGAGAGCTCTCAGCGCCTAGATTCTTTCCTCCAGCCTTTCCATCACCTTTGGAAACTTTTATTGCTGTTTATCAACATGAGGACCAAAGTTGTGCCAATTAAAGTCAAAGAAGTCATTATGAGACTAAGAAAGAAGAATAAATTTGTTAGAGACATCAGCCAAACCATAGGCTTACCAAAATCAACTGTTTGGAACATCATTAAGAAGAAAGAGAGCACTGGTGAGCTTACTATTCACAAAGGGACTGCCAGGCCAAGGAAGACCCTCACAGCTGACGACAGAAGAATTCTCTCTATAATAAAGAAAAATCCCCCTGTCCGACAGATCAGAAACACTCTTCGGGAGTCAGGTGTGGATTTGTCAATGACTACTGTCCACACTGTCAATTCTTGAGTGGCCAAGTCAATCACCAATCTGAACCCAATTGAGCATGCCTTTTATATGCTGAAGAGAACACTGAAGGGGACTAGCCCCCAAAACAAGCATAAGCTAAAGATGGCTGCAATACAGGCCTGGTAGAGCATCACCAGAGAAGACACCCAGCAACTGGTGATGTCCATGAATCGCAGACTTCAAGCAGTCATTGCATGTAAAGGATATGCAACAGAATACTATACATGACTACTTTCCTTTACATGACATTGCTGTGTCCCAAACATTATGGTGCCCTGAAATGGGGGGGACTATGTATAAACACTGCTGCAATTTCTACATGACGAAACCAAAATGTATAAAAGTGGCCTTTATTAAAATCTGACAATGTGCACTTTACCCACATGTGATTTGTTTCTATTACAAATCTCAATTTGTGTAGTATAGAGGCAAATAAATAAATGACGGGTCTTTGTCCCAAACATTATGGAGGGCACCTTGGGTGACATTTCGGATCAGGGCCCTTCTTTAGGCTGAAAAAGGGTCCCAAACTGAAATGTTACCTATCCACATTGCCCTGAGATGTTGTTTGACCCGCTGAATTACTCCTGCACTTTGTGTTCTTTGTTCAAGATTCCAGCATCTGCAGTTGTTTGTGCTGGACAGAGGGAAAATCAAAGGTAGACAAAAATGCTGGAGAAACTCAGCGGGTGAGGCAGCATCTATGGAGCGAAGGGATAGGTGATGTTTCGGGTCAAGACCCTTCTTCAGACTGATGTGGGGGTGGGGGGGGGGGGGGCGGGAAGAAGAAAGGAAGAGGCAGAGACAGTGGGCTGTGGGAGAGCTGGGAAGGGGAGGGGAAGGAGGGAGAAAGCAAGGACTACCAGAAAGTGGAGGTCAATGTTCATACCGCTGGTGTGTAAATTATCCAAGCGAAATACGAGGTGCTGCTCCTCCAATTTGCGGTGGGACTCACTCTGGCCATGGAGGAGGCCCAGGACAGAAAGGTCGGATTCGGAATGGGAGGGGGAGTTGAATTGCTGAACCACCAGGAGATCAGGTTGATTAATGCGAACTGTGCGGAGATGTTGAGCGAAGCGATCGCCAAGCCTACGCTTGGTCTCACCGATGTAGAGCAGTTGACACCTAGAGCAGCGGATGCAATAGATGAGGTTTGAGGAGGTGCAGGTGAACCTCTGCCTCACCTGGAAAGACTGCTTGGGTCCTTGGATGGATTCAAGGGTGAAGGTAAAGCAACAAGTGTTGCAAGGGAAAGTACCAGAGCAGGGGGTGGTTTGGGTGGGAAGGGACAAATTGACCAGGGAGTTATGGAGGGAGCCGAAAGGGGAGGAGATGGGAAAATGTGGGCAGTAGTGGGATCCAGTTGGAAGTGGCGAAAATGTCGGAGGACAGAGGGAAAATATTGGTTAAAGTTATTATGTGGAATTTTTCCAAGTCCACCCAGAAAGGACTGCTGTATTTTCCATGTAAAAGATCACACTTCCCACAGCCAACAGTATTTCATGACGTCTTAATTATTTCCCCTCTCACGCCCTCCATTCCTGGTAAATCTTTTCTGCACCCATACTAGCTTAATGACATCCTTCCTGTGGTTTAGTTAAGTTTAGTTTAGAGATACAGCATGGAAATAGACCCTTCGGCCCACCGAGTCTGTGCCAACCAGCGATCACCTCTACACCAGATCTATTCTACACACTAGGGACAATTTACAGAAGCCAATTAACCTGCACGGCTTGAGTGTGGGAGGAAACCAAAGCGAGGGAGACCGTACAAACTCCGTACCGACAGCAGCCGTAGTCAGGATCAAACCTGGGTCACCTTTACTGCAAGGCAGCAACTCTACAACTGTGCCGTCCTACGCGGACCAGAACTGCATATAATAATCCAAGTGTGGTCTCACCAACTACTTGTACATGATGCCCCAACTCTTGGACTAACTCCCCTGACCGATGAAGGCATCTGTGCCAATTGCCTTCTTCATCACCCTGTCTACCTGTGGCCGGAACATGCCTGATGGACTTTAACTCTTACCACTTCACGCAAGAACACAAACCCTAGAGAACCATATCACAGCGGATCAGCCAACGCCTGAAGGCAGGAGGTCATAGGATGAACCCATAACCAGTTCAAAACGTCCCGCCCACAGAAACCAACTCACGGCACTGTGGTGTCGGGAGATTTGATCAGTCAGAGAAGCTGAACCCTTCCTTCATAAGAGACAAACATTGCTGCCCTTTTAACATGGGTGAGAGGCCAGTGGAAAGGCTTGCATTACTTGCATTTTTCAGGTTTCCATGCAGCCTAAAGCATCAAGAACAATGTACGCCCCGGTCATTCCTCCTACGCCCTCTCGTCGGGCAGATGGTTGAGGCTTGAAGGCACAATCCAACACTCAGGAACAGCTTTTTCTCCAGACTTTTTGGCACTGTCTGTTGTACTTGTGTATGGCTTAACTGTACTTACATTTTATGATTTGATTGGATAGCATGCAAGCAAAGCTGTTCACAGCATCTTAGTTATGAGACAATAAGCCATCACCAATGCCAGTCACTGAAATAATTTGAAGATTATTCATCGTTGTAATGTAGGAGACAAGACAGTTGATGCACAGCGAAAATCCTACAAACCAAATAATGGCCTAAACATTTTTGATTTAAGTAATGTTTCTTGAGGATGAACAGCTGGTTGGAACAGAGGGCAATATCTTGTGATCTTTCAGAACTTGTACCTGAAAGTGCAGATAGACTCAGTTTCACATTTAGTGCAGTGCAGCGTTCCCTCAGTATTACACTGGAACATCAGCCTACACTCTCATTCTCAACGGCACACGCGTTAAACCCACTACACTCATGCCTCAGCCCATGATGGCAGCACCACAGTGCTGGCAATCGGCTTGGAAAGCACACTTGAAAATACCCTGAAGCGCAGTAATTGAACAGAAATTAGCCAAACTAACCTAATTTTAGTAGCCAGCCCTCCCGGTCAGGGTTAAAGAATGTGTGCGTCAAATCATTGCCATCATCTTCTGGGATTTTGAAAGGCTCGTTCTTAATACTGTCATACAGGTTCTGCAGAGAGATGGGAAAGAGAGATTAGCACAAAACCAATGCAAAGATCAAAAAGGAGACAAAAGGGTGTCAGACAGAGAGGAGAATAATGTAATGTAAAGCCATTGGCAGGGATATAGATGGAAGGGGACGAGCAGGAGGAAAGTGAGGGGTGGATCTGTTACCCAAAATTGGAGAATTCAATGTTCAGATCGTTGGGACGCAAGTACCCAAGCGTAATACAAGGTGCTGTACCGCCATTGTGCCTATGGTCTCACTCTGATAATGGAGGCCCAGGGCAGGAAGGTCAGGTATAGGAATGGGAAGGGGGTTAAAATGGTTAGCAACCTGGAGATCCAGCAGGCCTTGAACAGTACAGCACAGGAACAGGCCCTTCAGTTACATGGTCCCTATCCCTCCATTAGGATTTAAATAGTTGGATAGAGAAGCAAAAGGAAAAAGGTAGTGGAGTTTGGAATTCTCTTCCCATTTATAAAGTGCTTGAATGTGTATTTGAAGAGCTGTGACCAGCAAGGAAAGCTACAGACCCATGCTGAAAGTGGGATTGGACAAGTCCTTTTACCAGAATGATGCCTGGATTAGGGAACATTAGCTACAGGGACAGGCTGAATAAACTTGGATTGTTTTCTCTGGAATGCCAGAGGTTGTCAGAGAAAAATATAAAAAGGTAGACAGTCAGAACATTTTTCCCAGGATGTAAAAATCAAATAAATAGAGGACGTAGCTTTAAGATGAGAAGGGGAAAGTTTAAAGGAGATGTACGGGGCACGTTTTTTTTTTACCCAGACAGTGGTGGGTGAATGGAACACACTGCCGGGGGTGGTGGTGGAGTGGCATTTAAGAGACCTTTGGATAGGCACATGAATATGGATCATTTGCAGGCAGAGGAAATTAGTTTATCTATGCATCATGTTTGGCACTGGCAATGTGGGCTGAAGGACCTGTTCCTGTACATACAACCAAGATGTTAAGGTCTAAAACTCCATCAAAGGATGCCCCTGCAACAGCAAGATACTGAGGGATGAGCCGGCATCAAGCAACAAATGTTGGGGTACACGTTAAACAGATGGTCTTCAGATTCAAGGGATCAGGACACTGCCCAGCCAGATGAACCGACTGAGGAAACAACTTCCCGAATTATGGAAAACTCTTCCACGATCAATCCCACCTTCTGGCTTTTCACTGCAGGAATCTGGGGGAAACGGCTTTGGTCAAAGACTCACCCTGAGTAACTCTTCTGGAAGATCTCCACCTTCGTTGATGCCCCTGTTCATGGAGATGAACCTCTCAACGGCAGGCTTGTCCCTCACGTTGGGGTTATGCAAACTTGTATTCAACATAATGATGGCGAAGGACAACACATAGCAAGTGTCTGTGGACAGGGGAAAGACAAGCAGTTAAACACAGTCTACAACTTTAATATTTATATATCTGGGCCCAATAATTCAAACTTCCACACTCAGGCCATTCAGGGTCTGTGCCGGCTTTTCTGACCGAGTCTAGCTTAGGTTTATTATTGCCATGAGTACCAAGGTACAGCGACAAGGTTTGTTTTGCATGATATCCTGTCAGCTTAGATAATACCATACATAAAAACAATCGTTAAATTCAAGTACAATAGGAAGAGCAAAGGGAAGATACGGAGTGCAGAATATAGTTCTCAGCTATGTAGCCAAAGTCCAATGTCCGTAATGGGGTAGAGGTGAATCAGACAGTACTTAACTCATCTCTTTCTGCAGTGTTCTTAAAATTTACCTTCAACTAATTTTTTCTAATTCCCTTTAGAGTTCATCTACACCATCAGATTTTCATTCAAACTTGATTCCCCTACTCTAGATAAAGGACTCTGTGCATTCACCCTATCAATCCCCTCATGCTTTTATACACCTATATAACATCACCCCTCAGCCTCCTGTACGCCAAGGCATAAAGCCCAAGCCTTGCCAGAGGACAATTAACCGACAACTCTGCACGAGTTTGGGACGCGGGAGGAAACAGAAGCCCCCCGGAGGAAACCCAGGCGGTCACTGGAAGAACGTGCTGTCCAGTCTGAAGAAGGGTCCCAACCCGAAACATCACTTATCCATGTTCTCCAGAGATGCTGCCTGACCCACAGAGTTACTCAAGCAGTTTGTGTCCTTTCCCTACAGCTCAGCAACCCCGCTTCTTCAAAGGTCAGTTTATTGTCACGTTTACCAATTAAGGTAATAAGGAATTACCATGCAGACACACACTGATAAAAAGCAGCAAGACACACAGCTACATAAAAGTTAACATCAACATCCACCACAGCAGATTCCCCACTGTGATGGAAGGCATCTAATCTTCTTCCTCTTTATTCTCCCGTGGTCGGGGCAATCGAACCATCCGCAGTCGGGGCGATCGAAGCCCCCCGCGTCGGAGCAGTCGAAGATCCTGCGGCCTGGAGCTCCTGAAGTCGGTCTCTAACCAGGGACCGTGAGCTCCACAATGTTAAGTCCATGGGCTCCTGCAGTTGGAGCTCCAAGGTCGATCCCCGTCAGGGATCGCCATCTCCACAATGTTAAGTCCACAGGCTCCTGCGTTTGGAGCTCCCGAAATCGGTCTCCGGCAGAGGCCGCCAGCTCCTCGATGTTAGGCAGCATTGCGGACGGAGATACGATACGGGGAAATAAAAACAAAAAAACGCATCTCCATCGAGGTAAGAGATTAAAAAAAGTTTCCCCCAACTCCCCCACATAAAACAAGCTAAAGAACACTAAAACACACATTTAACACATACTAAAAAACAGCAAAGAAGGAAGTAGGGACGAGTCAGACTATTGGCGAGGCGGCCATTGCTCAAAAAAAAAGGGCGGTGCTGTGGCGCAGCGGTAGAGTTGCTGCATTTATAGCACCAGAAACCTGGGTTCGATCCTGACTACGGGTGCTCTCTGTACAGTTTGTACGTTTTCCCTGTAACCGCATGGGTTTTCTCCGAGTGCTCCAGTTTCCTTTCACACTCCAAAGATGTGCAGGTTTGCAGCTTAATTGGTTTCTGTAAAATTGTACAATATCCCTAGTGTGCAGGATAATGTTAGTGTACTGAGTCATCACTGGTTGACGCAGACTTGGTGGGCCAAAGGGCCCGTTTCCACGCTGTATCTCTAAAGTCTTAAAGTTCTAAGACCTGGCAAGATTGTTGTAAATCTTCTCTGCACTCTTTATAACTTGGGGAATAAAAAGGACAGGCAAACAAAGAGAAAGTAACCAGTTTCAAACTGGAATCAATGTCTTATTCGATTTTAATCTCCCAGGCCCTATTTGGGAGAGGGTTTCAGCATAAATAGTTAATGCTGCACCATAGTGGACTGTGGACAAGATTTAGTGTTCTGCTAAAGAGCACAGATACTTCCTAGCCTCTTTATTCACTCTTCCTCAAGTTATCAACTCCCCCGCTGGTGCACAGCTGGACACTGACCTCCACAACCCCAGCGCGGAAAGACGGCGGACTGCAGTCAGGAGCCGGGGAAGCCAGCCCAGTATGTCCTTGTCCCCTCCCAAAGGGGAAGTGCACATCCAGATGTTACCAGCACACCAGGGCCAAGCTAACAGGGGAGGCAGGCGAAGGAACTGGTGGTGGCAGGCGGGATGGGTGGAGCTCCCCGGGTCAAAAGGAAGGCTGCAATTCTTTAGAGTAAATTGTCACTCATATTAGAAAGCTCTTAAATATTAAAGAAACAAAAAATGCCTCAAAATAATAAATGCTGATGTAACCCAGACTAAATCTTTCAATTCATTATTGCTACAGAATTGATTTTTAAAAACTGGTTAAATTCTTCACAATAAGAGAGCAGAGGTGATCGCAGGCCATCACAGTATACCGTTATGTAACACGCTCAACGTGAGAAAACACCTTGTCGGTGACAACCAGGAACTTATTCGGCAAATTTTGGTTCCAGAAGAGGAAATATTACCACAGCTGAACAAAAGTTTGTTCCAGGAACATCTTAAAAAGGGCAGAGGGTCAGAGGAGAGTGTGAAGAACATACTGGTGAGAATGCAAAGCTGTAACAGTGGTGCAGCGGGTAGAGCTGCTGCCTCATAGTGCCCAAGCACTCTGCATCTTCCCCTTTGCTCTACCTATTGTACTCCAGTTTGACAGTTGTATTTATGTACAGTATTATCTGATCGGATTGGTTATCATGCAAAGCAAAGCTTTCCATTCTACCTTGGTACACGTGACAATAATAAACTTAAATCACACTTGGGGCAGGTGAGCAAGTCTGGTGAAGTGAGATCCAGGGAAAGGTGACAGAAAATCCAAAGGGAAAAGAGCTGATAGTCCCGTCCACGGTGGAACAGAAGATCGAGGATTTCCCATTCCAATAGGCTGGTGGTAGAACCGAGAGGAAAGTGAGGAGAATAGGTTACAGAAAAAGTATTGGGAGTGGAAGCGGGTTGCTCTGTCAGCGGGTGTAGAAGTGTAGCAAAACAGTCTCCTTCATGATGCAAGGAAGTATGGAAATATGGAAAGAGTGCTGTCATCTCTTCAGTCCCCCTCCCCTCCCCCACCCCACACTTGGATTGACACAAATAAAATTCAGAAACGTTTTCCCAGGATGGAAATGTCATCAACTAGAGGGCTCGGCTTTAAGGTGAAAGGGGCAACATTTAAAGGAGATGCGTAGGGGCAAAATATTTAGGTGGAAGCCTGGACACACTGTTAGGGGTAGTGGTGGAGGCAGATATGATAGTGACGTTTAAGAGGCTTTTAGATCAGCACATGGATTTACAGGGAATGGAAGAATATGGATCATGTGCAGGCAGAGGAAATTAGTTTATCCTGGCATCACAACCAGCATGGACATTGTTGGTCAAAGGGCCTGCCCTGTGGTGTATTTTCCCAAGTTCCAAATTGAAAAAAATTGACATATTAATAAAGCATTAAAGAAATTTGGCTGCTTCTCATGTCCTGCAGCTCAAGAAACCTCTGGGACTTTTCAGATGAGAGATGGCCTTTGGCACTGTGTCAGGAATTGGTTCAAGATGTGTGAATAAGCAAGATTATTTCTCCGCTTTAACGAGAAATGCACTAATGCAAAGGAACATCCTCCAGTGAAGGTCATGGTGGGGAAAAAAAAAGTTCACCCCTACAATATATCTATTGCCTGTTGATGCAACTTTACTGACCTGTTGACTGGAAGACCCCTAGATTGCACTGACAGTAACGCGAGGCAAATGATTCCATCATCCGATCTATTTTCTGAGCCTCTCCTGGCAGCCTGAAGCTCCACAGAAACTGCCTGTCATGGAACAACAGGAGGACCAATTTTGAACAACGTGTTCAATCTGCAATGTTCAGTCACTTAATAGAGTCATAGAGTCATACAGCACAGAAACAGGCCCTTCGGCCCACCGAGTCCACGTCACCCAACAAGGACTCATACACGAGCGCTATCCTACACACTAGGAACAATTTACAGAAGCCAATTAGTCTACAAATCTGCACATCTTTGGAGTGTGGGAGGAAACTGGAGCACCAGGGGAAAACCCACACAGTCACAAGAAGAACGCGCAAACTCTGTACAGACAGCACCCGTAGCCAGGATCAAACCCGGGTCTCTGGCGCTGTGAGGCAGCAACTCTACAGCTGCGTCAGTGTGCCGCCCTCGGTTCTCCAGAGATGCTGCCTGACCTGCTGAGTTACTCCAGCAATTTGTGACCTTCTGCTGGACCATTTTTATCCGGTCACATCTCTAGAGTGGGACATTAATCCATAACAGACAGACTTGAAAGCAGGAGTGATACTCCCTGCAGCTAATTCCTACTGTACACCCACTCTGCCCTTTTAAGCGTTTCAAAAGTTGTAGCATTATATGAAACATATCTAATTAATATTTGGAACAAAAATGTTACACAAGATGCAAAACAGAATTTGGCAACCAGAACCTCCTCCTCCCTTTCTAATGACACGATTATTCATTGATAACTTACTGGATTTATCAATGCCAAGCTTCCAGATAAGCATTTAGTTGTAAAAAGTACATACCTCAAAGCCTGTACTAGATTAAGGTCAGCAAACTCGTGAAGCTCGACAAATGCGTGTAGGACCTTCAGGTTAAATTCATCTCTGCAATAAGGGAGCAAAAAATATAGACGTTACAAGATGCAATTTCTCCCATTTTTGAATATTATAGGTGACCTCAGCTCTATATTTCCACCTGCCCAGTCACCTTTCAGCTCACTGTGCCTCTAGAAGTTGTCCACTCAGCCCCATTCACCTTGTTCTTTCCACAAAGTCCTGGAATATTTTCTGCTTCAAACAGTTATTCAGTAGCCTTTCCAAAGTTCCTACTGAATTTATCCCTCAAGCAGCGCTCTGAAAATCACACTGGCTATGCAAAACAAATTCTCCAAATCTCTTTCTTTCTCTTTAGCTGATAGTCTTAGATTCTTCATTACTTTGACCCTCCAACCATTGGAAATTGTGAATGCTTTAATTCTCCAAATTTCCCTTTTGGGCAACACCTCAAGCAAGCAAAATTATTCTTCTGCATAATATACAAGATCACGAGAGGAATAGAGAGGGTAAAAGTACACTTTTACCCAAAGTTGGGTAATCAAGAACCAGAGGTGGTAGGTTTATGGTGAAGGGGGAAAGATTTACTAGGAAGCTGAGGGACAACTTTTTTTTTTTACACAAAGGGTTGTAAGTATATGGAATGAACGGCCAGGGGAGGTAGTCAAGGCAGGTACTGTCACAACATTTAAAAAACATTTGGACAGGTACATGGATAAAATAGGTTTGGAGGGATATAGGCTAAACACAGGCAGGTGAAATTAGTGTAGATGGGGCATGTTGGTCAGCGTGGGCAGGTTGAGCTGAAGGGCCTGTTTCCACACAGTATGACTCCGAGACATATAGTCTTATGATCATTCTAGTAGAGTAATTCTTCTGCAAAAAGTATTCTGCCTTGATACATAAACACTCGTAACTAACAGTTCTTATTGTTTCCCGGGGAGCCGCGTGGGCCAGATCCACCCGCCAAACAACCACGCCGCCGCCGCCCAGAACGACGACTGAAGATCTGAAAGCGTCCAGGTAGGCCCGACTCACCCACTGGCCTCCCAGGGAACTGCAGTGAAGCCGAGAAGGGAGGCCTATCTGAGCCGAAGGAGCCTCAGCGGTGGCGGCGATGGGAGCCTTGTCGGTGGCAGGGGAGACTCAGCGGCAACATGGGCCTTGGTGGCGGTGGGGACATGTGATCGATAAGCATGAGGGGGGAGAGGAAGACAATGGGGACCCGGAATGGGGGGATCGCCGTAAAGAACAATGGGGACCCGGCATGGAGGTAGGGACCGGCGTTGGGGGACGGTCGGAGAACAAGGGGGGACCTGGTGTGGGTGAGGGGGCACTCTAGTTTTAGAATCCTCTGCCCAGGGGATAATTCGGTGTTTGTTTGTTTGTTCATTTGTTCCGGAGAATGCGCTGTGCACACGGCAGCCAGCCAACAGTCGCTTGTCTTTTTCGTTTTCTTTTTGTTTTAACTTTTAATTTCAAGTTTTTGGGTACCTTGTGTGTTGTGACTGTCGGCAGATTAAAGTTTTATCGTATCGTATAAAATGTCCTGCCCCATTCAATAGCTACTTTTAATATTTTTCTGATTGATATATGCATGGATGACATTGGCACATTGTTAGAGAGCACAGGGATCTATCAAATGTTTATAAGAATCCAATGAGTTGACTGATGGTTTTTAAGAAGGAAGGCTGTTAACGGAAGCATCGCCCGGTAGACATTAACTGAGGGTTAAAGAGGCGGTTGAATGCAATGGTGTGCTGATCTGTGAGAGTCAGTTTCATCCAATATAGAGCACAGCCTCACCAATTATCACAGTTCATGAACTCTGGAGCAACTTATACAAGCCAAAGATGTTGAGAAAATTCCAAAAGAGCATGTGGGTGAACAATACGAAAATTACACATTCATCTCATACAGCCTGTCATAGAGATAGTCACCCCACTGAGACCCACACCCCTATTGCAACAGAAAACGAGTGACTGAGGCCAGGAGAAAGTTAGACGCTATCCAAGAACCTTAGTTATTACAGAGACAAAAGGAACTGCAGATGCTGGTTTTTAAAAAGACAAAGTGCTGGAGTAGCTCAGCGTCAATGGAGAACAAGGATAGCCCTGACCCAATATGTCATCATCCATGTTCTCCAGAGATGCAGCCTGACCCGCTGGGTTATGCCTGCACATTGTATCTACTTTAGTTAATACCGTCAACTAACTCTCTGCAGCCCATTAAGTAAATAGATACATACCTTTCACCCAAATAGTCCCCTATGACAGTTTTATTTAATCCTTCCCCCTTGTATAGGAACTGGGCTATCTCTTCAGGAGTGTTGTGGAGAAGATCATTTTCTATTTGAAATTGTATACCCTGTAATCAAAGAAAACAAAATGTCAGAATAATCCTGGGATGCAAAGGATACTTCTTACAATTATGCTATTCCTTCCCAAACCTTACCTTACCTGAAGATAGAATATAGTTGTAAGAGTTCCTTTTCCAAATGTAGTGTGTGCAAATGCCACTGGGCTATCTGACCCTTGATCGCATTGGACATTGACTTACACTGGGGTAGTACAGTGGCCCAGCTGGTGGAGCTGCAGTCTCGCTGCACCAGAAACCCAGGTTCGATCCTGACCTTGTGTGGAGTTTGCATGTTCTCCTTGTGTCTGTGTGGGTTTCCTCCCACATCATAAAGATGAGTGGGTTTGTTGGTCAAAATGTAGAAGTAAGGAACTAATCAGACTGATGAAAAGTCCCGACCCGAAACGTCACCTATCCACGATGCTGCCTGACCCGCTGAGTTACTGCAGCACTTTGTGTCTTTCCTGGGTTTGAAGGTTAATTGCCTTCTGCAAATTGGCCTTAGTGTGCAGGGAGTGGATACGAAAATGGGATAAGATAGAACTAGTGTGAATGGGTGATCAATGGTCAGCGTGGACTCGGTCAACCAAAGGGCCTATTTCCACGCTGCATATTTTAATCAATTCGATCAATCAATTCAATCAATGCAGTATCGAGCAGAGATACGAGAATCTGAGCACTCCCAACCTTGAATGAAACACGCCTCACCAATTGAAACAGCCCAGCTTTTACCAGACCTAACCAGATATGTCTGAGCATAATCATGGTCAAAGCTGTAGTAAAGGGCTAAAGAGAACTTGATTTTAGCCCAATACCTACTGGAAAGTTAACCTTCAGCACTGCCAGCAGTCTCAGTTGCAAACACTACAACAGCGTATCATCAGTCAATGCCAGAAATGCCTGCTTGGATCCTTTCAAGTTACGCATTTTGAACATGATAGTCACATGTTTTGTGCAATAAACTGGAACATCATTGGACGTTGTTCATCATTTAGATGGACACAGGTTGATTAAGGAGAGTCAGCATGGGTTAGTATGTGGGAGGTTGCGCCTCACAAATCTAATTGTTTTTTGAAAATGTGACCAAAAAGAGCTGTAGACATTGCATGTATTGATTTCAGCAAGGCATTCAACAAGGTTCCACATGGTAGGCTGCTTTGGAAGGTTAGATGAGTGGATAGAAAATTGGCTCTATGCAAGGAAGCAGCGGGTGATGGTGGAAGGCTGTTTTTTTAGACTGGATGCCTGTGACTAGTGGTGTGCCTCAGGTTTCAGTGCTGGGCCCCATTGCTGTTTGTCGTCGAAATCGATGACTTGGATGAGAATGTACAAGGCATGATTAGCAAGTTTGCAGATGACACTAAAGTGGGTGCAGCAGGATCTAGATTGGTTGGGCAGGTGGGCTGAGGAATGGTTGATTGAGTTTGCAGATAAATGAGGTGTTGCATTTTGGGAAGTCTAATAAAGGTAGGACCTATATAGTATAAAAGGTAGGGCCCTGCGAAGTGTTGTAGAGCAGAGGGATCTTGGAGTGCAGGTACATAGTTCCTTGAAAATGACCTCACAGGTATAGGGTGGTCACAATGGCTTTCAGCACATTGGCCATCATCAGTCAAGAGTATAGAAATTGAGAGGTCATGTTAGTTTTATAAAACAGTGATGAGGCCACATATGGAGTATTGTGTTCAGTTTTCATTGCGATGTTATAGGCAAGATGTTGTCAAGCTGGAAAGGGTGCAGAGAAGATTTAAGAGGATGTTGCCAGGACTCGACCCGAGCTAGAGAGAGAGGTTGAGCAGACTAGGACTTTATTCCTTGGAGCGCAGGAGGAAGAGGGGTGATCTTATAGAGGTGTACAAAATCAGGAGAGGAATAGATCAGGTAAATACACATTTGCCCAGGGTAAGGGAATTGGGAACCAGAGGTATAAGGTGGGGGGGGGAAAGATTTGATAGCAACCCGAGGGGTATTTTTTTTTTTTTTTTTTTTTTTTTTTTTTTTTTTTTTTTTAAATACATAGGGTGGTGGGTATATGGAACGAGTTGCCGGAGGAGGTAGTTGAAGCAGGTTCTATTGCAACATTTGTGAAACATTTACACAGGTACATGGATAGAATCGGTTTATAGACCAAATGCAGAAAGGTGCGACTAGTGTAGTTGGGGCATTTTGGTCAGTGTGGGGGTAAATTGGGCTGAAGGGCTTGTTTCCACTGTATGACTATCGTGTGTTTGAGAACTTCACATTACACTGACAGATTTTGAAGAGACCATTTAAACTTTCAAAAGGCTTTCATAAAACAGGCCCATTATGTCCGAGCCCAACAAGATGGCAAATTAAACTACACTCAGTAGGACTATTCTCACAACCACCAACCTCTTTTCTTCTCCCATAACCTCACATTTGTAAATTGCAAGTCAACACTGAAAGTCTTTACCAGCCAAGGTTCTCAAGTGCTCCATATCCAGTGTAGGAAAACTGAGAGTAGACAAAGACAATTCATATGCAAAGCAACACAAGCTGATGGGTGTGAGCAGCCTCCATCTGTTATTGTGTGGTAAAGAATTGAATGTTGAAAGGAAAATAATCTCAAATTTATTGCAATCTTCCTGAACCTAAACCAGTTCAAATCCTGATCACTCCCAGTTCCATAATCCCTCCGGAATGGTGCTTGACAGCTGGATGACAGTTCAACAGAAGGATGTACACAAATGTCCAACCCACCAGGCTGCTCTTCAGTATTATATTTACATTAATTACTTACATGGGCTCCTCCAGCCCAGCAACTTACTTCAGGGCCTGCCACTCCCCAATTCTGCTTTCTTGTACATTGACAATTTCTCACCAGCGATAAGACTTGATATTTTTTAACAATTTGATACAAGATGGCACCGGAAACATGGCCACTCTTTGTGTACTGCCTCAGAAGATATTAACTTATTTTTTTAAATACTTCAATCATTGCCCTTTGTTGCTTATGCATGATTGTGCTTCTGTATAACAATGATTTTACTGGATAGCAAGCAAAGCATTTCACTGTATTGAGTTACGTGATAATAAAGTAACAATTATCTGTTATTATGTGATAACGAATTGGACATTGCAAGAAAAATAATCTCAAATTTATTGCAATCTCTGGAATTTCCTCCTTAGACCTCTCTCCTCTTTTCAGTCACTTATCACTGCACAACTTGAGGTCATAGCAAGAAGATTGTGATTTTCGTGGTTATACCATTAGTTAGGCCGCGGCTGGAGAACAAGGGCAGCGCAGTGGTAGAGTTGCTGCCTTCAGTGCCAGAGTCCCAGGTTCAATCCTAATTATGGGTGCTGACTGTATGGAGTTGGTACATTCCCCCTGTGACCGTGTGTTTCCTCTGGGTGCTCCAGTTTCCTCCCACCCTCCAAAGACGTACAGGTTTGTAGGTTAAGTGGCTTCAGTAAGTTGTAAAATTATTCCTAGTATGTAGGGTCATGTTAGTGTACGGGGTGATCGCTAACGTACGAGAAGCGTTTGATAGCTCTAGGCCTGTACTCATTGGAGTTTAGAAGGATGTCGGAGGTTCTCATTGAAGCCTACTGAATAATGAAAGGCCTAAATAGAGTGGATGTGGTTGTTTCCAATAGTGGGAGAGTCTAGGACCAGAGAGTATCTTCACAATGGAGATGAGGAGGAATTCCTTCAGCCAGAAGATGGTTAATCTGTGGAATTAATTGCCGCAGAGAGCTGCGGAGGCCAAATAATTGGGTATTTTCAAGCGGAGGTTGATGGGTTCTTGTTTAATAAGGGAGTCAAAATGTTACTGGGAGAAGGAAGGAGAATGGGACTGAGGGGAAAAAATAGATCAGCATGATCAAATGGTGGAGGAGACTCGACGGGCCAAATGGCCTAATTCTGCTCCTATGTCTTAAATGATATGATAGGTTGGGTTTGTCTTCTTTGGAGCAGGAGTCCTGACTGATATGTACAATATTATGAGGGGTAATTTAGCAATTTAATATATGCTACTTCTAGTGATGTATTTCTGAACTGTAGGCGTCGTTATACTGTAGGAAACACTGTATCCAATTGTCACACTGCAAACTCCCACAAACAATACAGAGATAAAATGAACAAAAACTGCTCAATCTTTTGACAAAGTACAGAACGAGAGGAAAGTGCAACAGTTGGATTCTCAACCTTTAGGATAAGGAAACAAGTTTCAGCAGAGAGCTTTCAGTACAAATTAAATCTTATTTACATTGTGACATGCCAGTGTTGCAATACAAAGGTTAGACTATGAGGGATGATTAGATAGAAGTACAGGAGTTTAGGGGAAGCACAGATAGGGTAGACAGGCAAAGTACTTTCCTATGGTCGGTGTATCAAAAACAAGCAGGTATAGGTTTAAGGTGAGAGGAAGGAGTTTTAATGGGAATCTGAGGGGTTAGGTTTTTTTTACAGAGAGAAGTTGATATCTGCAATGTGTTGCCAGAAGAGGTGGCAGTGTCAGATACAATCACAGCGTATAAGAATCATTTAGACAAGACGTTTAGCTAGACAAGGCATAGAAACCTATAGTCCTCATGGGATTAGTGAAGGTTGGCAAAAAGGTCAGCATGGAAGAGGTGGGCCGAAGGGCCTGACTGTGCTGTACAACTATAATTCTACACCATGCAGTAGACTAGAAATGAGCAAAGTCTACGGGTTATCCAAGTACAAGAAAAGTGCTTTTACCGCAAGGCTCAGTTCTGGGACCCCAGCTATTTACGATATATATTAATAATTTGGACGAGGGAATTGAATGCAACATCTCCAAGTTTGCGGATGACACGAAGCTGGGGGGCAGTGTTAGCTGTGAGGAGAATGCTAGGAGGCTGCAAGGTGACTTGGATAGGCTGGGTGAGTGGGCAAATGCATGGCAGATGCAGCATAATGTGGATAAATGTGAGGTTATCCACTTTGGTGGCAAAAACAGGAAAGTAGATTATTATCTGAATGGTGGCCGATTAGGAAAGGGGGAGATGCAACGAGACCTGGGTGTCATGGTACACGTCATTAAAAGTAGGCATGCAGGTGCAGCAGGCAGTGAAGAAGGCGAATGGTATGTAGCATTCATAGCAAAAGGATTTGAGTATAGGAGCAGGGAGGTTCTACTGCAGTTGTACAGGGTCTTGGTGAGACCACACCTGGAGTATTGCGTACAGTTTTGGTCTCCTAATCTGAGGAAAGACATTCTTGCCATAGAGGGAGTACAGAGAAGGCTCACCAGACTGATTCCTGGGATGTCAGGACTTTCATATGAAGAAAGACTGGATAGACTCGGTTTGTACTTGCTAGAATTTAGAAGATTGAGGGGGGATCTTATAGAAACTTACAAAATTCTTAAGGGGTTGGACAGGCTAGATGCAGGAAGATTGTTCCCTATGTTGGGGAAGTCCAGAACAAGGGGTCACAGTTTAAGGATAAGGGGGAAATCTTTTAGGACCGAGATGAGGAAAACTTTTTTCACACAGAGTGGTGAATCTCTGGAATTCTCTCCCGCAGAAGGTAGTTGAGGCCAGTTCATTGGCTATATTTAAGAGGGAGTTAGATGTGGCCCTTGTGGCTAAAGGGATCAGGGGGTCTGGAGAGAAGGCAGGTACAGGATACTGAGTTGGATGATCAGCCATGATCATATTGAATGGCGGTGTAGGCTCGAAGGGCCGAATGGCCTACTCCTGCACCTATTTTCTATGTTTCTATGGTTCTATGTTTACTCAGAAGCTGAAAACCCACGGAATTCTCTAATCACTCACCGAGTACATGAGATCAGACAAGAAGATGGGGTTAAGACAGAAGATTAGCCAGATTATTCAGAATGACGGAGCAAACTCGAGTCATGCTGCTGACTCCTGTTCCTGGGCTCTTAGGCTCTTTTCTTAGAAGTTCACTAACCTTTAAGTCTCGATATAACATCCATAATAAATAGAAGAATGGTTGCAAGAAATCTAAAATAGAATGTGCAGGAAACCCTCAGTAGCATTTTCTGTACAGAGAAAACATAGTTAATGTCTCAAATTATTAACCATCTACCAGAAACATCCCTTACCTTTTTGGGATCCATATTGAATTTCTTTCGTCCCATCGCCATTTGTTTATTCCTTTGGGATATTTTGCTGTAAATGAAGTTGCAAAAAAGTGAGGATGTTTGAAACAGCAGCTCCACGAGTGGGGCTCCTCCTTTTAGGTTTAACATTTCTTATCATGATAACATTCCAAAAACCAGGACCTAGTTTAATCAGAAGCAACTCTGAGAGGGACAAGGATGGCAAAACAGGAGAATGTGCATCGAACAATTGGGTTTGATGTAGGAATGAATTTACCTTCATGAAGCATGCAGAGGGCATGGATTATTATTTGTATAAAAGGACAAACCTTTTATAAAAGTTAATCACAAAAGGCATTGCCAGCAACAAATCTACAAAGTGCATCACCCGATGGAACGCTAAGGGAAAAGATACCTTTCAGGGGAAGTTGTTAATACATCGGGGAAGAAGAATATACTGACAGAACACAAAGTGCTGGAGAACACAGCAGGTCAAACAGCGTTTGTGGAGGGAATGGATAGGCCATGTTTCAGATCGGGACCCTTCTTGAATGCTGAATCGTCATCTGTCCATTCCCTCCATAGATACTGCCTGACCCATTGTGTTCCACCAGCACTTCGTGTTTCACATAGGGTCCAGCATCAGCAGTTCCTTGTGTCTCCGGTATGTTGACAGGGATGGATATAATTCCATGGCGCTCAAACTAATTACAGTGCCCTCCATAATGTTTGGGACAAAAACCCATCATTTATTTATTTGCCTCTGTACTCCACAATTTGAGATTTGCAATAGAAAAAAATCACATGTGGTTAAAGTGCACATTGTCAGATTTTATTAAAGGGTATTTTTATACATTTTGATTTCATCATGTAGAAATTACAGCTGTGTTTATACATAGTCCCCCCATTTCAGGGCGCCATAATGTTTGGGACACATGGCTTCACAGGCGTTTGTAATTGCTCAGGTGTGTTTAAAATGGCTCCTTAATGCAGGTATAAGAGAGCTCTCAGCACCTAGTCTTTCCTCCAGTCTTTCCATCACCTTTGGAAACTTTTATTGCTGTTTATCAACATGAGGACCAAAGTTGTGCCAATGAAAGTCAAAGAAGCCATTATGAGACTGAGGAACAAGAATTAAATTGTTCCAGAGACATCAGGCCTTAGGCTTACCAAAATCAACTGTTTGGAACATCATTAAGAAGAAAGAGAGCACTGGTGAGCTTACTAATCACAAAGGGACTACCAGGCCAAGGAAGACCTCCACAGCTGATGACAGAAGAATTCTCTCTATAATAAAGAAAAATTCCCAAACACTTGTCCGACAGATCAGAAATACTCTTCAGGAGTCAGATGTGGATTTGTCAATGACCACTGTCTGCAGAAGACTTCATGAACAGAAATACAGAGGCTACACTGCAAGATGCAAACCACTGGTTAGCCAAAAAAAAAATAGGATGGCCAGGTTACAGTTTGCCAAGAAGTACTTAAAAGAGCAACCAAAGTTCTGGGAAAAAGGTCTTATGGACAGATGAGATGAAGATTAACATATCAGAGTGATGACAAGAGAAAGTATGGAGCAGAGAAGGAACTGCCCAAGATCCAAAGCATACCACCTTCATCTGTGAAACACGGTGGCGGGGGTGTTATGGCCTGGGCATGTATGGCTGCTGAAGGTACTGACTCACTTATCTTCATTGATGGTAGTAGCATAATGAATTTTGAAGTGTATAGGCACATCCCATCTGTTCCAATTCAAACAAATGCCAACGATTCATTCTCCAGCAAGACAATGATCCCAAACATACTGCTAAAGCAACAAAAGAGTTTTTCTAAACTAAACAATTATCAATTCTTGAGTGGCCAAGTCAATCACCCGATCTGAACCCAATTGAGCATGCCTTTTATATGCTGATGAGAAAACTGATGGGGACTAGCCCCGAAACAAGCATAAGCTAAACATGGCTGCAATACAGGCCTGGCAGAGCATCACCAGAGAAGACACCCAGCAACTGGTGATGTCCATGAATCGCAGACTTCAAGCAGTCATTGCATGCAAAGGATATGCAACAAAATACTAAACATGACTACTTTCATTTACATGATATTGCTGTGTCCCAAACATTATGGTGCCCTGAAATGGGGGGGGGGGGGGGGGGGGGGGGGGACTATGTCTGTAATTTCACTGCTGTAATTTCTACATGGTGAAACCAAAATGTATAAAAATACCCTTTATTAAACTCTGACAATGTGCACTTTAACCGCGTGTGATGTTTTCTATTACAAATCTCAAATTGTGGAGTACAAAGGCAAATAAATAAATGATGGGTCTTAGTCCCAAACATTATGGAGGGCACTGTATGTGTAACTGAGTTTACAAAGCTGCTGCAGACACCTGGAGCTCAACTCTTGAGTTAGCATTAGATGAAATTTTCCTGCATTTCCCCGAACTGGAAACCAATTTTGCTTCTGCCAGGAATCTACAGAGCATGGAGAATGAGTCATGCTGGATGTGTGGGTGCAGTGTGTCGCGATGTGGATTTGACGGCATTCTCTGGTTTCTCCAGGCTCTTGTTTCCACAGCAATGACAAGCAGTAAGCCAAGAGCAACAAAGTCTGGTGTTATCCAGTGCACATACATCAGACTAGGATCAAAATTAGAGCATTCCTGCATTGTGTGCTTAGAAAAAGGGTTAGTGGGGTAAAGCTGCTGCCTCAGTGCCAGAAGCCCAAGTTCAATCCTGACCTTGGGTGCTGTTTGTGTGGAGCTTGCACGTTCTCTGTGTGACCGCATGGGTCTCCCCCGGGTGCTCTGGTTTCGTCCCACATCCCATGATGTGCAGTGTGTAGGAAGGAACTGTAGATAGACACAAAATGCTCGAGTAACGCAGTGAGATAGGCAGCATCTCCGGAGAGAAGGAATGGGTGAAGGTTCGGGTCATGACCATGATCATATTGAATGGCGGTGCAGGCTCGAAGGGCCGAATGGCCTACTCCTGCATCTAATTTCTATGTTTCTATGTTTAGATTGGGGAGAGGAAAACTGGAGACACGGAAGGGTACAAAGAGAATGTAAGGTGAGATCCATCATAAAGATGCGTCCATCACCCCTATGCTTCCTGGCCAACACTATTCTCAGTCCATTAATGCTTCCTGTTTCTTGATCTTTCCCCATCTCTAACCTTCTCCCAATCCATGACCCTCCACAATCTCTATACTCTTCTAATGTTTGCCTCTTGAGCTCTCCATTTCTATAAATTCCACCATTAGCAGCTATACCGTGGGCTGCTTGAGTATTATTCTCTAAACTCACTCCCCAAACCACTCTTTCTTCAAAACATTCTCAAAACCTCTTCAGTTTATCCATATCAACATTTTGTTATAGCTTAGTATCGAATATTATTTGAAAACATTCCCATTAGGCATTTAAGAGACTTGTTTAGGCATGTGAATATGCAGGAAATGGAGGGATATAGGTTATGTGCAGGCATGTAAGAGTTGGTCTTGGAATCATATTCGGCACAGACATTGTGGGCCGAAGGGCCTGTTCTATAAGTACCTTAGGATGTTGGCTCACTATGGCATCATCTCTACATAAATATGTGAATGATGAACATTGCCTTGCTACGGTGGGTACTGTAGATAAAGACAATTGCTGTACAAAGTGTTATCTCCCTCTGTCCAAGGTGAGGGGATACATTTGGAGACCCAGCAGTACACGCTGGATTAAACACTCATTAGTGAAAAAAAGGAAGTGCTATATTGCACACATCCAGGTCATCCACACACCAACACAGCATATTTAGATAAATGCCAATATATATTCCAATAGTTAGAAATCTCTCAAAGCAGAGGAAAATCTTCAGCCTATTTTTTTTTTTTTTTAAACTGGAACAAAATACCTGTAAATTAATTCAACTTAATACAATTGACCTTTGTGGAACAGAAATGGGGGCATTGTGACTGGTAAAATAGTACCAAAATCAAGTATCTTAGAGATTTAGGAAGCATTCCTAAATGGTTTAAGCTTATTTCATGAACATACTGACACACGGGCACACACCCTCTGTTTAAATCAACATTTAGAACGGATTTTTTTTAAACAATCGTGGCAAGAAAAAAAGAGGTATAAATGACAACTCACCTTTCATCGCTACAGGTCAGAGTCTCAATCTCACTCATTACTTCGGCAATCTCGTCCTTCAACCTCTGTTTAAAAATAACATTAATACTCTGAATACAATTTTACAAGGCAGTTTAAAAGGCAGGCACATGGAATGAATGCACACTTCCAGCAAGCCTATTTCCAAAAATGAATCCCGACGCCTCTGAAGATGAAGTCAGTGATGAAATGCAAAATCCAATAAAGCAAATCTTATTCATGTGGCAAGCAGCTGCAGACAGACAATACCACAAAATAAATCACTCCCCTGCTCTACCACCCCAGGGGAATTCAAAATCTACTCTCTCAGGATAAAATTAGGAGCAAAGGATTGTAAAACAATGCAACAAATTTTTTTTTTAAAAGGGGAAATACCACAAAATTTATCCCAGGTGAATAATTTGAGATGCATTCCATTCTCCATTTATTAATGTCGCAATAAGAATTGGCGAGTTGGAGTCACATCCTACACCCATTTGATTTCAACATCTACCAAAAGCGCTGGATAGACACTAATCATCCTATTTTGCTTAAAGGCAGCAACAAAGATAAGAGTGTACAAGTTAAATTGCTTACCACAGGTTACAGTGTACATCAACAAACAGAATACCCATATGTCATGCACCCTGTCAAAACTGTTGTGGAATTGCATTACAGTTTAAGAGTGAAGTGCACGACACACAACCTACATTCAGATATAATCTAACAATATATTTATTTATTTTTTATGTGGTTGTAGCTTGGGAACTAGAATAGTTTCTGACACCCCCTGCACTGGGATGGTACAACCAGAAAAACCTTGCCAAAAGGCCTCAGGAGAATTTGACAAGTTCATTAATCAACAGGCAGCGGGTTAATTTTAGAATGGAGGGGATAAAATTAAGTTATACAATTTCACGGAGATATACCCACCCATTTAGGAAAAAAAATATTATCTCTGTTAATTAAGTTTTCTCATTTGGAAGGACAGTAACAGTGTTTTAAAAATAAATAAAGCATAAATAAAACTACGTGCAACATGGAATAGATATTGCAAATGCAGACCCTGACCCTTCCCAATGCAATGCTAAAACTGACCCACAAGGCCTATTGCAGTCGAGAGAAAAAAATCTACCACCACCTGCTTAGGGACTGTCAATGAATGAGGCTTCGCCAGCTTCACCCAATCTCCGAGCATATCAAATAAACATCATCCCAGGTCGTGACTGAGTGCGATTCAAATGGGCTGTATTATTCTGTGCACATTTTGGAAACATCAGACATTAAAACCCAGCATTTGCAAAAATGCAAATATCATGCACATGCCAGACATAAAAATGCTGTTGCTGTCACTTCAAATAAATTCTAATCCTCTGTGAATATCTTGCCAAGTGTGGTTGCCACAGCGACAGAGAGCTAGAGCACAATTTCAATTAGACTACGCTTTTCGATCTGGATCTGCCATTCGATCAATTCCAATGCAGATGTGCACTTATTTCAAATATATAGATCTAAGCCAAGATTAAAAATCTCTCTCACAAAGGTGTTCTGAAATTCCCAGTAGATTCCCTGGTTTCTGAGCCGGCATTACCCAAACATGTACAAATTCACGCAAACATCCACAGATGTCAATTTATTTAATTTGAGGTCATTTTCCACTTCACAGCAAAAATGCAAAGAAGACAGTGTCCTTAAAATCAATAGATGTAAATTCAATCTCAATCTCAATGCAAAGTGAGTCTATCCGAAAAAACAAAGTGGAATCAGTCTGTAGAAGGGTTGACCCAAAACGTTGCTTATCGATTTCCTCTACAGATGCTGCCTGACCCACTGAGACTCTCAGGCACTGTTTTGCCCAAGATTTCAGCATCTGCCATTCCTTGTGACTCCACAATATGTCTGTAGTGAGATACAGGGCCACTTAAAAAATGATGCTGCCTTACAGCGCTTGCACTGCCGAGACCCGGGTTCGATCCCGACTACGGGTGCTATCTGTACGGAGTTTGTATGTTCTCCCCGTGACCTGCGTGGGCTTTCTCCGAGATCTTCTGTTTCCTCCCATACTCCAAAGACGTACAGGTTTGTAGGTTAATTGGCTTGGTGTATGTGTAAATGATCCCTTGTGTGTGCGTAGGATAGTGTTAGTGTTCGGGGATCGCTGGTTGGTGCAGATTCGGTGGGCTGAAGGGCCTGTTTCCGTGCTGTATCTCTAAGCTAAAAACTGAACTATACAGCAACAATTTGTATGTATATTGTGCCCACTATAGTAAGATACCTTAATGTGCTACACAGAACATTATCAAAAATAGGGGAATATAGTTTATACTGGGCCAGAGAGGATTTATAATGAACAACTAACTGAATGCTTTAAAGGGGTACATACTATGCTCTTAAAAGGAAAATCTTCAGGGGATTCCATTTAGTGTCCAACTAACCAAGTAGGGCAAGTGAGGAGTAATGCAAGAGGTCACAGTTGGAGGAGCAGTGATCACTTCCACAATTAACGCAGATGCAACAGCCAAGCAAAGCCATCTCACCTCAATGTCAGCCATTAGCTCCTTCTTCCTTCGTCTAATGTTCTCCAACTCCTCTCGTTCTTCAAAAGATAGCTCTGCGGACACTGTGAAAGGAGACATTTCAGGTGAGTAAAATTTGAACAAAAGAAAAACGCATTAAATTTGAAACAACAACCTACAAATTGTAAATAAATATACCTTTCAATTACATGCATCTGGGTTAATGAAAACTAATTTGAGCACAATTTCCTAATAGTTCCCACATCATTATTTGTAATTTTTTTCAAATAATTTCTACGCGCAATTTTTACTGCCTTGACCTTTAGTCAATAACACGGCAAGTACTATCTCTTAAGGCACTCAAATATTTTCCTATAATCTTAATGTCAAGGACATTATTGTTCAAAATACTTTCCAAATGATGGTGAAAAGCAATAGGAGTTTAATAGTATCCAGATGTCTTGAACAATTGGGACACAAGTTAAAATCCCATCTTAGTTCACAAGTTCAATCAAAGAACACAGACCATAGAACTATAGCATAAGAACAGGCCCTTCGGCCCACAATGTCCACATCAAAGACAATGCTAAGTTAAACTAATCATCGCCTGCACGTGATCCATCTCCCTCCATTCCCTTGATTACCATGTGCCCAGCTAAAGCCCTCTTAAATGCCACAGTAGTATTTGCCTACACCACCACTCCTGTTGACGCAACACACACACACTGCTGAGTTACTCCTGGCACATCATCACCTGGACCGAAGACTCAGAACCACCCTCTGCAACTGGATCCTTGACCTCTTGACCCACAGACTGCAATCAGCAAGGATAGGCAACAGAACATCCCCCACATGATAACTCTAGACATCAGTGCCCAACAAGGATGTGTATTTCGCCCTTAGCATATACCACCATTTTCAGGAACAGCCTCTTCCCTGCTGTTATCACAGACTCTTGAATTGACCCGTCAGACCAAGGATGAATTTCCAATCTCCCAACCTACCACTCGGTGGCTCTTGCACTTTTTTTTTTAAATCTGCACTTTCTCTGCAGCTGTAGTAACACTATATTCTGCATTTTGTTTCCATTCAGTTTTGCACTACCCTTCCTACTCATCTATGGTAAAATTTACCTGGATAGCACACAAAGCAAAGTTCTTTACCATTTCTCAGTACGCATGACAATAAACAAACTAATACTAATACCAACTTAAATGTTATTTTATAGGACATTAAATATCAATTTGCCAGTATTCACAGTTATAGTTTATAATGGCATTGATGTTTCTGTGTTAATTTTGCCTGATACTTGGAAGCACTCCTTAAACAAAAGCTGGGTACAATTACAATGTTTAAAAGACTTTCAGACAGGTGCACGGATAGAAAGGATTTAGAGGGATATGGACCAAATGCAGGCAAATGGGACTTGCTTGGATTAATATCTTGATAGGCATGGATGCATGTAGGTTTAGGTTTATTAATGACAGGTGTACAGTTACCAATTACACTTGTCGCTTTACCTCCCCCCCCCCCTTGTCTCCATCCAAGGGCCTAAGTAGTCTTTCCAGGAGCGGCAGAGGTTCACCTGCACCTCCTCCAACCTCATCTATTGCATCCTCTGCTCTAGGTGTCAGCTGCTCTATATCAGTGAGACCAAGCGTAGGCTTGGCGATCGCTTCGCCCAACACCTCCGCTCAGTTCGCAATAACCAACCTGATCTCCCGGTGGCTCAGCACTTCCACCTCCCCTTCCCATTCCTAATCCGACCTTTCTGTCCTGGGCCTCCTCCATGGCCAGAGTGAGTCCCACCGTAAATTGGAGGAGCAGCACCTCATATTTCGCTTAGGTAGTTTACACCCCAGCGGTATGAACATTGACTTCTCCAATTTCAGGTAGTCCTTGCTTTCTCCTCCCCAGCTCTCCCACAGCCCACTGTCTCCGCCTCTTCCTTTCTTCCTCCCACCCCCCTGCTCATCTGAAGAAGGGTCTCGACCCAAAACGTCACCCATGTGTTCACTCCATAGAGGCTGCCTCGCACGCTGAGTTTCTCCAGCATTTGTCTAACTAGCTTTGTTTTGCATGTTATCAAATCAGAAATCAGATATTATATATAAATACAATCAAGTGAAACAAGAGTACAATTGTAGAGCAAAGGGGAAGATACAGTGCAGAATATAGCTATAATCATTGTAGCACACCAGTTACTTCTATGCCTAAAGTTGTAAATGAATGAGAGGTCAGGCAGCATCTGCAGTGAGAGAAGTGGTGTGAACATTTCAGAATCAAAATTAATTTTCTCCCCACATATGGGTCCCCACCAGAAATGTCACCTATCCATGTATATTCCTGGGATGCTGCCTGACCCACCAAGTTACTCCAACACTTTGTGCCTTCCCTCGATAAACCAGTATATCTGCAGTTGTTTGTTTCCACATCTCTCTTTCTGTCCATATGGAGCCACTGAACTTTAATGATAAAACGCCCCGAATAAAATGCACCTCCATTGTTTGCAGCATTTCCCGAACTTAATACTAATTTCCAGCACGCAGAATATTTTGCATTTGTATAGGTTTTATATAGGGGCAGCGAGGCAAATGAGCATTTGAAGCAAATCGTTTGAACAATCTTGTTTTGGGGGTAGATGGGCGCGGGGAGTGCTAAAACGCATGGCCGATTGTAATGTGAAACCTTGATTATTGCATCGAGTGTCTGCGGATGAAATTTATTTCACTCACCCTCTACTGCAAAGACCTCGCCCTGAAGTTGACCCAGAGGAGCGAAGCCACGAGAAGGGCAGATCCTCACTCGCCACCGCGTGAAGCCCAAAGTTAGACTGACCGAGCGAGAGGCGAAATTATCTCCATTTATCAGAAGCGGCCATAATTAATCCACAGATCGCAAGAGACAAGAGAAAATGTGTTGGTTTTTTTGCATGGGATATGGTTTGATGTTTTAACCAGAACTTCAATTAAGCCAATACATTGTCGCGGGCTCGAGGTACAGACGCCAGCAAGGTGGTTTTGGGCGGGTTACCGCGGATAGAGGACAATTTTCTCGGGACCTTACCCCAAAAATCAGCGTTTCACTCACAATAAGGGAGCTCCCCCGAGGCAACGACAGCGGGGTAGCCAATCCCAGGTTTTACCCCATCCCCCGCCGTAAAGAGCCCAAGATTAACTGTACACAACGCAACTAACAACCAGGACAGACTGTGCAGTCCCTGTACCGTTACAGAGAGAATAGAACACAACAAATCAATTTTGAACCAGATACAATCCAAGCAGATGGAACACGGTCGCAGACAAATAAAGTGGAGGTCACCCAACATTAATAAAACCACAAGTGTACTCCGGATGTTACTAATTCCATTGATTTCCTTGAGGGAGTAATATTTCTGTCCCAGCTGCAGAGGGGAGTGTTGATGAAGGAGTAGAAAGGGAAGGAAGAAATCAAACATGACCCGCTCCACCTCGTAACATTATCATAAACCACAAAGCAATGGTGCTGGAAGCAAGCACGACATATTTTTCAACAGAACCGTGCAATTTAAACCTCCAAACAATCGGAATGTTCAGTGCTTGAGACTCTTTAAAAACGAGATTTGCAGATCACGCTATCAGGGTCTACCAGATATAGAACAATACAATCTCATCGGCTGCTGTGATGAGCTACTACTCTCGGCTACTCTGATCGGCTACTCTCTCTCCCCACCTCTCCCCATCCTATTCTCTCGCCCCCCCATCCCTCCCCCCCGACTCTAACCCCTCCCAATTCGACTCTCTTCCCCTCCATTCGACTCTCTCACCCCCCCCCCCCTCCCCCCTCCATCCAATTCTCCCTGCCCCATCTGCCCCACGTTTTCTCTCAGTCTCCTCAGTCTCTCCCCCTCCCTCACCACCTATCCATCTGACTTTCTCCCTCCCCTTCTTTCTCTTCCCTCTCCTCATCCCTTTGGCAACAGACAAGGATTCAAAAGGAAAAATGTTTTAAAAACAGTCCACCTATTAATGGATGGCCAGAGTGTCGTTTTTTCTGATACTAATAATAATAATAATGGATGGGATTTATATAGCGCCTTTCTAATACTCAAGGCGCTTTACATCGCATTATTCATTCACTCCTCAGTCACACTCGGTGGTGGTAAGCTACTTCTGTAGCCACAGCTGCCCTGGGGCAGACTGACGGAAGCGTGGCTGCCAATCTGCGCCTACTACCAATCACTCACACACATTCACACACAGGCAAAGGTGGGTGAAGTGTCTTGCCCAAGGACACAACGACAGTATGCACTCCAAGCGGGATTCGAACCGGCTACCTTCCGGTTGCCAGCCGAACACTTAGCCCATTGTGCCATCTGTCGTCCCAAAGGACAGAACATCCCAGTTATGGGGTTGGTGGAACTGACCCATTGCCCATACCCATATTCTCCAGACCCAGCAACCAAAGGGAAAATCCTATCATCACTGTGCTGCAACAACTAAACACGTCTCCGTGAATCCTCCAGTTAACAGAACATTGGGATAATTAATAGCAAAGGAGAGAAAAGGCAGGGAAGAACACAAAATTCAGGGCACAATAATGACTATTTTCTAAGCATGAACAAGTCTACGGCTAATGAGAAGTAATGCTTTTGCAAAATTCAGCGAGAAAATAACACCACAAATGGGAGGAGTGGAGGGGATATTAGACTTTGTCATCAGTTGCACTTCCAATTATTCACATTTTAATTCCTGGATGAGGAATCAATGCTTCCGGGATACTGCATTTAGTCACAATAATAATTGTTGAGACATGAAGGGGGGGGGGTATTACAGCACAATCAAACAACAATTTGCATTTCTACAAGATACTTCACTGTCTAATGTTGCTTCACATGAGCAATGAGATCAACATTTGACATAAAACCTTGATAAAAAGCAGGTGAAGATCAAGGACTTGTTCAGAGAGAGATGTGAAGAAGGAAGAGGTTGAGTGGTGTTCAAGAGGGAACTGCAGATGCTGGAAGATCGAAGGTACACAAAAATGCTGGAGAAGTTGAGTGGTGGCCAGTTGTAAGGTGTTAATTCCAGCAGACTTCTTGATGGAGCAGAAAAAACTGGGGGTGGGGGTGGGGGGGGGGGGGGGGGGTGTAGTTCAGAGTCCAGAAGCTCTGGGAAGGAAGGAAAGACATGGAGAGCTGAGGCAGGAGCGCAAGGATGAAGACTTGAGCTGTTAATGGTCCAGGAACCAACATGGATCAGTGAATGCTAGGCTGAAGTGCGATTTGAGGGGTTTTTTTAAAAACCATTCACAGATACCACCACTGATTTATCAGAAATATACTTTATTCTGCTTATTAGAACATGGGCTTATCAACACTAAGTGCACCAGGCATATCATCATACTCACACAATTTGTCAACATATCGCTCAGGTTTCATCCCCAATCATTCATTCCCCCATGTTATTACACAGTGCCCATCGGGCCATCCTACATTTTGTCCCCACTACTGTGCATTCCCAAAATGAATGGTTTCCTAGATGTTCTGAAAAAACGCATATTGGCACGCTAAAGAAGTTAATTTAAATTGTGCCATTGCATTGAGGGTCCAGTAACAACAATCATGCTATCAAACAACACATGGACCATCACTGATTTTGGGACAAAACACAAAGTACTGGAGGAACTCAGTGGGTCAGGCAGCTGCTGTGAAGGGAATGTACAAACAACATTTCAGGTTGGGTCCCTTTTTCTGACTAGAGTCTGAAGGTCCCAAGGCTCTATGGACTCCACCTAGGCCTTGGGCCAAAATCAAAATGCACAGCTTGTCCTTCATTGGTCAAGCCTATATCAATCCCTCACAAAGCACAGATGATATGGTCCTTACCACATTGCTATTTGTAGGAAACCAGCAGCTGTTTATTCAACACTGCAACAGAGGCTACACTCCAAAAGTACTTCACTGGCTGTAGTGTCCCAAAGATGTGAAAACTTGTGTACCACAGGTCAGCCAAGGCAAAAAACCTATCCAAGGTTTAAGGTGAGAATGGAAAGCTTTAAACGGGAACCCGAGGGGCAATTTTCATTCAGAGGGTGGTGGGTATATGGAACGAGCTGCCAGAGGAAGTAGTTGAGGCAGGTACTATAACAGCATTTAAAAGACACTGGGCAGGGACCAGTATATTTTTATTATTATTTTTTTTTTTTTTTTAATTATTCCTTTAATAATCCTTTTCAGGAAATTACAGTGCCACGACAGCTTCAAGACAAACATAACACACACACATTTCCTCAAAAGGCTTCCATACATAACAAGTTAAAATACGTTAAAATACAAGTTAAAATACAATTAATTTAAAAAAAGTGCAGTTATTTATGCTCATTATAAAGTCTTATAGCAGCTGGTAAACAGGACTTCCTGTATCTCTCCGTTTTGCACATTGGTGCAATCAGCCTCTGACTGAAGATGCTGCTCTTGATCACCTTCAGTGCATGGAGTGGGTGAGTGGGGTTTGTCATTATAGAACCTAGTTTATTTAGAGTTCTGGCCTCTGCCACCTGCTGGACCGTTCGTTGCTCAGCCCCGACCACTGAGCCGGCCTTCCTGATTAGTTTGTCCAGTCTGTTTTTATCCGCTATACGGGCGCCATCTCCCCAACAGGCCACAGCAAAAAACAGAGCACTGGCCACCACTGAATGGTAGACACTGCACAGTAGGGGTTGGCAGATATTAAATGACCTCAGCCTCCTTAAAAAATACAGTCGGCTTTGTCCCTTCCTGTACACCGCCTCCATATGACACTTCCAGTTCAGCTCACTGTCAAGCTGCACCCCAAGGTACCTGTGATTAGCGACCACCTCCACCTCAGTGCCCTTAATGGTGATCGGCGTTGCTTGAGTCCTCCTCCTCCCCCTCCTGAAGTCCACCACTATCTCCTTTGTTTTTTTGGTGTTAAGATGGAGGTTATTGTGTGCGCTCCACTCCACAAAGTTACTTATTATGTCTCTGTATTCCTCCTCATTGCCCCCTTTAATGAGGCCGACAACAGCTGTATCATCCGAAAACTTCTGCAAAAAGCAGCTGTCAATCTTCATCTCATCCCTTCACCATATCCTCCTAGTCCTTTTTCCTTGCATATTTATCCACATTCCACTTGAATCCAGGCAAAAATAAAATGTATTTAGAGAGATATGGGCCAAAGCTGGGCAAATGGGACTAGCTTAGACAGGGCATCTTGGTCATATAGACCGAAGGGTTACTTTCCAAACTGTATGACTGTCAGGATTTGCAATCAGGATAAAGAACCTTCAGAGTCTGTAAGAATCAAATGCACACGTAGTCTAATCAATCCCTTCTGGCGGTCAAACAACACCCTGATCACAAGGGGGCTTTGGTGAATAGATCCTATCCTTTTTTGCATACGCTTCAGAAAAATAAAGATTTGAAAATCTGGTTTAGATAATGGATGAGAGACATGGTGGCACGATGGTGCAGCGGTAGAGTTGCTGCCTTGCAGCGAATGCAGCACAGGAGACCCGGGTTTGATCCCGATTATGGGCGCAGTCTGTACAGAGTTTGTACGTTCTCCCCGTGATCTGCATGGGTTTTCTCCGAGATTTTTTTTTTCCTCCCACACTCCAAAGACATACAGGTATGGAGGGTAGTCTGAAGAAGGGTTTTGGCCTGAAACGTTACCTATTTCCTTCGCTCCATAGATGTTGCTGCACCCGCTGAGTTTCTCCAGCATTTTTGTGTACCAGGTATGGAGGGTAGTTGGCTTGGTAAATGTAAAAATTGTCCCATGTGTGTGTAGGATAGTGTTAATATGCGGGGACCGCTGGTTGGCATGGACTCGGTGGGCCGTAGGACCTGTTTCCGAGCTGTATCTCTAAACTAAACATAAGAATTAAAACGGCAAAAAACATACTAGGAACAATGGTCGATGGAGCAATTATGCTCTGCACAATCCTTCTGCTATCAATCTTCATCTCATCCCTTCACCATATCCTCCTAGTCCTTTTTCCTTGCATATTTATCCACATTCCACTTGAATCCAGGCAAAAATAAAATGCATTTAAAGGGATAAAAACAGAAAATGCTGGAAACACTCAACAGGCTAGACAACATCCATGGAGAGAGAGAGAGAGAGAGACAGACACAGTTAATGCTCAGGTACCTGAACACGTTAACTGTTTCTCTTTTCACAGATGATTCCTGACCCTCTGAATGCTTCAAAGATTTCCTGTTGTTATTGCTTTGAATGCATCTCTAATGTTTATCGCAAAAACTCTGTGCCAGAACAGGTTGCACATTTATGTTACAGCTGGGGAGTGGAAGAGAGGAAATTCTTGCATTTCACCCCCTTCCCATCTCTGTAATTTCATCCATCCCCAAAGCACTCTGATCCCAGGCTGTTAAAAAATTTGCCCTCTTGTCAGTCACCAATTTTAAATGACTTCATTACAATGGCTGTAACTTCAGCTGCTGAGGGTTTTAGCATGGAATTTCAACCTCTCTGCCTCCAAGATGTTCCTGAAAACCTCTCTGATTAATTAATTTTTTAAACGAGGCATAAAAGGATACAGTCCTAGTGTGGGATAATGGGGTTTCAGTTCAGTTTTATTTGTCATATGTAGATTGCGCTGGCGGGCTTTCTTAGTTATTGTGTCCGTGTGCCGTGTCCAAGATTTGTAATAAATGGGTAAAAAGTCAGTATTCACTTGGTGGGCTAAAGGGATAATTTCTGTGCTGAATGACTGTGACGAATAGCATTGCCCTTGTATTTCATGCAAGTTACTCCCTCGAACAATTAGATGATGATTTTCTGTGTTAAAAGATGATCTACAAATGGACGTTGTTTATTGTTGTATTCCAATGGCTCACAGTGAAACTCAAAAACAAATTCTATCCCCCTCCACTATAGCTCAAACCGCAGGCAAGCCTACATTGCACATATGCTGGACAAAACTTTCTATGAAGGTGACAGATGGCATCATTATAAACCAACATTCAATACCAATCAATCATAGTGTGGGGAGACAGCAGAGAGATCAAGTTACCCGGATAGCTGCTTAGATTTTCACCAATAGGCAAAAAAGCCTTAAACACGTGCCAAGGGCTAAAGTCACTGCTGAGGGGGGAGAACGGACACTTGGTGACAACTTTTCTTTCCCCCCCAAACAGTGTTGCATGCAGGGCAACCACAACTGTATCAATCCTTCGCTTCACTCCAACTCAAGATTCCCTAAATCAGAGGCAGGAACAAGAGAGTGACATTTCAACGTCAAGCCTGCTCCTCAATTTAACAAAATCAATGAAGTCTGAAGAAGGGTCCCGACCTGAAACGTCACCTATCCATGTTTACCAGATTTGCTGCCAGACCCACTGAGTTACTCCAGCACTTTGTGTATTTTCTTCAAACAAAATCATTGCCCATCTTAACTCATTCTAACCTCCAAAATGCTTGATCCCATCAAGTCCAAAGTCAACTTGCATCTCAATAGCATCAAGCACAACTTCAGGTAACTACTTTTTGGAATTGTGGTCAAAGTTGCACTGAAAACAAAATGTAGCAGCCAACTTTCTTTCTTTGCACAATGATGATATTGAGTGAAGGATAAACATTTGCCTGGACACGAGGAAAAACTACTCTGCTCTTCTGTGAAATCGTGCCACAAGTCTTTTACATCCACCCAAAAGGGCAACCTACCCACACAAAGACCTGTCACCCCTGAAAATATTGGTTTATTCTGGTCACTGAGATAATGTATTGCATGCCATCCAGTCTTATCATACCATACACAAGCAGTTAGTGCAAAGAGAAACTAAAAAGAGCAGACTATCGTGTGACAGCTACAGAAAAAGTGCAGATTAAAAATATATAAGGGCCACAATGAGGTATTTTAGGAGAGTGGGGCTACATCTTTACCTTATGACTACACCTTCAGTTTCTGAGGAAGTCCATTTAATAGTCTGATTGCAGCAGATACGAAGCTGTTCCTCAATCTGCTGTTACATGATTTCAAGCTTTTGTATTTTCTGCCCGATGGGAGAGTGGAAATGAGAGAATGACCAAGGTACAAGTGATCCTTGATTAAAATGGATGCTCAACACACTCAGGTAAGTGTGCTATAAAATCCATCTATTGTATTTTCAGGAACTTTACTCAGATTTCTCTTGTTTAAAACCTAAAACAGCATACATTTGCTCCAACTGTACATATTTTCTTTGTAAAACACAAAAAACCATCATCTTTTTCAGGCAGCAGCAGTAGCAGCAAAGGGATAGTTGAATTTCCAAGTTGAGACTGTATCCCGATTGCCTCAGGACAAATGCTACCTGACCCGCGGAGTTCCTCCAATAGTTTGTTACTTTCTCAAGATTACAACTTCCGCAGTCCCTTTTGTTTCAAGCATCTGCTAATAGCATGAAGCCACAAATAATATGCAGCCAGTGTGAGGATTATATTTATTCCACCCTCTCTCCTCTGATTGGGGGGGGGATACAAAGAGAGTGCTGCAAAAAAAGATTTGGTAAAGAAAGAAGCATTTATCCGAGGAGGACAATCAATTAATAATGCTGTAGCGCACACTATGGAACACAAGTAGCAGCTGACCAGTCAGTCCCTTGAAGCTGCTCCATCATTAAATTGGATCATGGTTAATTATCAGCTTTAACTTTACTCTCTTCCCCCTCCTTATTCCCAAAAGATAATTTGCAAATGAGTGCATTTTATTTTTGGAGGGTAAACATAGTGAGCTGTGATGATCTGGAGGGTACTGCAGGCGAAATCAAAATGAAATCCAAATTCCAATTTGGCAGATAGAAATGAATGGAATGATTAAGAAGGAACTGGAGATGCTGGAAAATCAAAGGTAGACAAAAATGCTGGAGAAACTCAGCTGGTGAGGCAGCATCTATGGAGCGAAGGAAATAGGCGACGTTTTGGGTTGAGTCCCTTCTTCAGACTGAGGGGGGGGGGCGTGTCGGAAAGAAGAAAGGAAGAGGCGGAGACAGTGGGCTGAGGGAGAGCTGGTAAGGGGAGGAGAAAGCAGGGACTAACTGAAATTGGAGAAGTCAATGTTCATACCGCTGGGGTGTAAACTGCCCAAGCGAAATATGAGGAGCTGCTCCTCCAATTTATGGTGGGACTCACTCTGGCCATGGAGGAGGCCCAGGACAGAAAGGTCAGATTCAGAATGGGAGGGGGAGTTGAAGTGCTGAGCCACCGGGAGATCAGGTTGGTTATTGCGGACCAAGCGGAGGTGTTGGGCGAAGCGATTGCCAAGCCTACGCTTGATCTCACCGATGTAGAGCAGCTGACATCTAGAGCAGCGTATGCAATAGATGAGGTTGGAGGAGGTGCAGGTGAATCTCTGCCGCACCTGGAAAGACTGCTTGGGTCCTTCAATGGAGTCAATGGGGGAGGTAAAGCGACAAGTGTAGCATTTCCGGCGGTTGCAAGGGAAAGTGCCAGGAGAGGGGGTGGTTTGGGTGGGAAGAGACGAATTGACCAGGGAGTTACGGAGGGAGCGGTCTCTGCGGAAAGCAGACAGGGGAGGAGATGGCAAGATGTGGCCAGTGATGGGATCACGGAGGTGGGGAAAATGTCGGAGGATTATTTGTTGTATGTGACGGCTGGTAGGGTGGAAGGTGAGGACAAGGGGGACTGCCCTTATTACGAGTGGGGGGGGGGGATGGAGAGTGAGAGCAGTTACGGGGTATAGAAGAGACCCTGGTGAAAGCCTCATTTATAGTAGATGAGGGGAACCCCCGTTCCCTGAAGCATGAGGACATCTCCGATGCCCTGGTTTGGAACACCTCATCCTGGGTGCAGATGCAGCGTCGACGGAAGAATTGGGAGTAGGGGGTGGAGTCCTTACAGGAAGCAGGGTGGGAAGAAGTGTAGTCCAGATAGCCATGTGAGTCAGTGGGTTTATAGTAGATGTCGATCAGTAGTCTATCACTCACGATGGAGATAGTGAGGTCTAGAAATGGTAGGGAAATGTCGGAAATGGTCCAGGTGTATTTGAATGCCGGATGGAAGTTAGTGGTGAAATGGATGAAGTCAGTGAGTTGTGTATGGATGCAGGAGGGAGCCCCAATGCAGTCGTCGATGTAGCGGAGGTAGAGTTCGGGGATAGGGCCATGGTACGCCTCGAACAAAGATTGTTCGATGTACTCTACAAAGAGGCAGGCATAGCTTGTGCCCATAGCTATGCCTTGTATTTGGAGGAAATGGGAGGAGTCAAACGAAAAGTTGTTAAGGGTAAGGACCAGCTCCGCTAGGCGGAGGAAAGTATCAGTAGACGGGGATTGGTTAGTTCTGCGGTCGAGGAAGAACCAGAGAGCTTTAAGACCCTCCTGGTGGGGGGTGGAGGTGTAGAGTGACTGGACATCCATGGTGAAGATGAGGGAATGGGGGCCTGGAAAACGGAAGTCATGGAGTAGATGAAGAGCGTGTGAGGCGTCTTGAACATAGGTAGGGAGGGATTTAACCAGGAGTGGATAGGATGGAGTCGAGGTATGTGGAAATAAGTTCAGTGGGACGCAAACAGGCAGAAACAATGGGTCTGCCAGGACAGTCAGGTTTGTGGATTTTGGGGAGAAGGTAAAATCGGGCCGTGCAGGGCTGGGGAACGATGAAGTTGGAAGCTTGGGAGGGCAGGGAGCCGGAAGTGATGAAGTCAGTGATAGTGTTAGAGATCATGGCCTGGTGCTCATCTGTGGGGTCATGGTCCAAGGATAAGTAGAAGGAGTAGGATAAGAAATTAATGGAATGGTCCTTTATGTATACACATATCTAAATTGGATAAGCAACTGGAGGAAGAAGAAAAAAAAAGTCTGAAGGGTTATGGAAAAGAACTGCGCAGTAAGACTGAATGTTTAAATAGCCAGTGCAGGCATGATGGCCAATTATGCTTTCTGGGGAATGTTTGTGTCACGTCTTGTCATAATCCAAATGAAACTTTCTGGATATCCTGCAAATTAGATATCCTGCTGGAAAAGCTCAGTAAGAGTCATTTCCTGGTGAGATCCTGTCACACTGGGTGAAGACAGGCACCATCATGGCCTGCCAATTAAAAAGCTCCCTGCTAACTTAAATTCAAAACCCAAACTACCAGCAAGCGGTTTTAGAACTACAGTTAGCCTGCAGGGTTTGGAAACATTCTGATTTTACATCTGTACATAATTTTAAAATGCATCATGCGCGGCATCTATAAACTAGGCACACCAATCAAATTAAGAGTAAGAACAGTTTGTTTGGCAATTCTTCATTAAAATGGGCCATGATTTATACAACATACTTCCTCTTGCACTGCAGGAACTAAATCTCTTTGAATAAATTCCCCAAAACTTGGATCTTTTTACTCGGAGGATTTTCTCGGAGGGAGAAATCTAAAGGACATTTGAGGGTTGGTGAATATTTGGCATGAGCTGCTGGAGGAGATAGTGGAGGGAGATACAAAAACTCATTTAAAGGTCATTTTGATGGATGGGAGAGAGGGGTAAGGTGAATGGGATTAGGATAAATACACATCAAGGGCAGCATGGATATCATGGGCTAAATGGGTCTGTTTCTGTATTGTACATTTCCTTCATTCTCATTCTAAAATCCCTCAATGCTGATACCATTCTGGCAAGTATTCTCTGTACACTTTGCAAGATTAACTGGAAAGAGGCCAAGTTGAAAAAATCCTGGAAGATGGTGATTTAGTATATTGTAATCAACAATGAAAAATCTATGGGTTGTTATTCTTCTTCAAATAAATGTAATTACTAGATTCATAAAGTATTTGTGAAAACACCAAATTCTGCAAATGGATATTGTTATCCATTAAACTATGTGAGGGAGCAAATTCAGGGCAGTGTCACAAATGCAACTCTACTGCTGTGCCACCAACAGTGTTAGTGGCCTGGACTGGAATTGTTGAGCAGCTAAGTCCATTGCTCTCCAGCAAAAAAAACAACACAAATGAGGTCCTAAAACTCTTCATGAACAAACAAAATACTTGAGAGGGTCATTGTCACAATGTAGAATTATACCTATGGGGATATGCAATTAAGTTACTAAACAAGTAATTGAAATGGTAACTGAATAACCTCACCAATGGTCATTATAGAACTACTGGACTGATGGTATTAACCTGTCGGGTTTGCTGATGCTCATCATAACATATTGTCCTTAACTTGTCTGACCCATGATTCTTAATTCACAGCAATATATGGTTGACTCTTAACTCTGTTAATGTCAGGTAACAAATGTCAATGTTGCCAGCGATATCCACATTTCGTGAGCCGACAAATAAAAGAGAGGCATGTGAAGGTGCAAGAGAGGTAGACAATAATGCTGGGGAAACTCAGCGGGTGAGGCAGCATCTATGGAGCGAAGGAATAGATGACGTTTTGGGTCGAGACCCGAAACGTCACCTATTCCTTCGCTCCACTGATGCTGCCTCACCCGCTGAGTTTCTCCAGCATTTTTGTTTACCCTTGATTTTTCCAGCATCGGCAGTTCTTTCTTAAACAAGGTGCAAGAGAGGTTCAGCAGAATGTTACCTGGATTAGATGGTACTGGCTGGAAGGAGCGATTGGGCAAACTTGGATTGTTTTTTCGGGGGGTGTAGGAGACCAAGGAGAGATGTGATTAAAGTTTATAAAATAATGAGTTATAGATAATATATAAGGTCTGACCTTTTTTCCCCCCAAATAGAAATGTCAAATTCCAGAGGGAACGAACACACACACACGTACACAAAATGGTAGGTGCCTGGAACGTGCTGCTGGTGGAAGCAGATTCAACAATAGCATCAGAGGCTTTTTAGATAGACACATGTATTAGCATTATGTTCGACAGGAACATGTGGATCAGAGAGCATGTTCCTGTGCTGTTCTATGTTCAATTAATATGCAGGATATGGAACACATGCAGGCAGAAGGAATTGTTTATGTCGCCATCATGAGCGGCACAGACATCATGAACTAAAGAGTCCATTCCTGTGATGTACTGTTCTATGTTCTATAATCCAGAAACTCAAATATTGCAAGATTTGAGTGCAAGAAGCATCTTACTACAATAATATTTGAAACAGTATAATTGGAATTAGATGATGAATCTTGAGAAATAAAAGTAGGAGTAAGGCATTCTGGCTGGCACCTCATGCCTGCTCTGCCATTGAACAAGATCATGGCTGATCTTTTAACACAGGTGCTAATTAAACATGCCCTTGATATCGATTCCAATCACACGAGGGTCAATTGTGAATACACATCCAAAAGAAACATTTTTGAAACAAAGCAATTTGAAAGATCGTGTATTGCTACACAGGAGCCAGAGAAGTTTGAGTTCAAGAACAGCTCCTTCCTATCAACCTTCAGGTTCATGAACCACCTCGTAAGCCTTAACCACAAGCCCACCTCAGCAATGAGCTACTACGGACTTTGTATAGATTATTGTAGGAAGGAACTGCAGATTGTGGTTTACACCAAAGATAGACACAAAATGCTGGAGTAAAATGAGTGGATGAGAAATTGGAATAACATAGAACTGATGAAGGGTCTCAACCCGAAGCTTCACCCATTCCATGGGCATGCTGGTTATCTAGTAGAACGGATAGATATACAATAAACAACAAATGAATAAATTATTTGAGTTGAGTTGATGAGTTAACGTTCCTGTAAAGATGCGGCAAGCAAAATTTTTATTGTTCTATTCCCAGTGCATACGGCAATTAGTTTTTTAGTCTAGAACTATAGCGTGGAAACAGGCTCTTCAGCCCTTTGAATCCACGCCCACCATTGATTATCCAATTCATATTGGTTCTTTGTTATTACAATTTCTCATCCACTCATTTTACTGCCTAGTATGAAAAACAAAGCACTTCATTTCATCTAGATACAGTACGCGACAGTAAAGTAACACTGGAATTAAATACCACATAACCCAAAACCCACACAAGCTGGAAGAAGTTCTTTCAACATCACCACTGAGGCAACCACAGTATACCGTGGTCTACAGAGCTGGTCAGAAGCTACACCTGCCATTTCTCTTCTGCATTTAGTCTTGGGTTACGAGCACTTTTAGATCATTTGGCTCAATTCACTGAGTGGACGGATGCTGGAATAAACAGGAAATTTGCAAATGTTCCTCTTGGCGCAAGGCCATACTCCCCTCTCATTCCATTGCTTGACCTACACTCATTTAAACTACATTGTATTTGGCTCTCAATGCAGTGGAAATCTACTTTGGATTTTAATGTGTCCTACAGGCAACTCCCTTCTTACACTCTTGCTCTCACATTCACACACATCACTATCATGCTCTCACTTCCACCCACTAGTTGTCTTGTGCGCGCATGTACATACAACCCACTGTCCTCCCACACGGATACACAACACATCAAGCATACGACAGGTTAAATTTACAGTAGTCATACTTTTTACAAAGTTATTTCATATCACTGCCTGATCGGCTCATTCTAGTAGACATAAAAGACCAGTACATTAATACAATCGCAAAGTGTGATAGGATAGTTCCCTACCGATTTTGGCCAAAATTGGGGCAGTACGGTGGCGCAGCAGTAGAGTCGCTGCCTTACAATGCCAGAGACCCGGGTTCAATCCCGACTACAGGAGCTGTCTGTATGGAGTTTGTACCTGTGTGGGGTTTTCTGGGAGCTCCGGTTTTCTTCTACACACAAAAGGCATACATTGGCTTGGTAAAATTGTAAATTGTCCTTAGTGTGTAAGATAGTGCTAGTGTACAGGGATCACTAGTCGGCACGAACCCGGTGGGCTGAAGGGCCTGTTCCCGCACCAACTCTAAATTAAACTAAAATAAAACAATTCCTTAACCAGCAACTAATCATTATCATGAAAGTGTCTGGGACTATGCGCCCCACAAATTGGCTGCAATATTTCCTTACCTTGCAGCATGTCACACAGTACTTCACCAGCCTTCTTAAGCTGCTGTGGCACGAAAACCCAATCTGACGATCCAAACACAAAATGACACAAGGTACTGGAGTAACTCAGTGGGCCAGGCAGCATCTCCTCCAGCATTCCCAGAGATGCTTCCTGACCTGGCAAGTTACTCCAGCACCTCGTGTCCTTTTGTGTAAACCAGCACCTGCAATTCCTTGCTTCTACAATCCAAACCCAACAATAGAATAGAATATTCTCAGAGTAAACAATTGGCTTAAAAGGCATTGCCCAAAATTGTATCCCAACATGCAGCACAAATCCAACTTGACCCACAATTGTATATTTACTGCACATGCTCAAGACTTGCAGTCCATAGTCAGTGTTTAAATCATATATCCCAAGAGTGTTTAATTGTCATATGAAATGTCAAACCGAACAATTAAATTCTTAAATGCAGCAGCACTACAGGCCAATAAACATACAGATAACACATAACAAACAAATATTCAATAACCCCAGTACTGGGGGGGGGAGACTTTCATAGTTGAGGTTAGTGTTGTGTAGTGTTTGAGCCTGATGGTTGTTGGGAAAATGCTATTCTTAACCCTGCTGTTCGCTGTTTTCAGATTTCTATACCTTCTTCCTGATGGTGGGAGTGACGTGAAAGCAGTCAGGGTGGTGTGGGTCTTTGATGATACAGGCTGCCTTTAAGGCAGCACCACATTGTAATACTTCATTTCCCTATCAACCCCGTGCATTTTTTTCTTTTTTCTCTGTTGCATCTAACTCACCAGCTCCCCCACCTTAGAGACATGCCAAGCCAGTCACACGTCCTCAGATTTTGATGCCCTTTTCAATAGCATATTTTCTCAATGCCTGGCTACATCTGCTCTGAGAGGGATCTTGCACAAGTGAAAACACCTCACACAACGCACAAGAGAGTAGTCAGCACCAAACCACGAAGGACTACATTTAAAAGATATTTGCACAGGTACATGTGCAGGGAAGGTTTCAAGGGATAAGGGCCAAATACAGACAAGTGGGACTAGCATAGATGGGCATCATGCTCAGCATGGGCAACCAATATGCCCCATCTACATTGGTCCCACCTGCCAACATTTGGCCCATATCCCTCTAAAGCCTTTCCTGTCCATGTACCCTTCATGGGCCAACGGGCTTGTTTCCATGCTGTCTGAGTATGACTATCTATGACTCTAAAACTGAGCTGTGAACCAGCCCAAAACAACACGAGCTCATCATACCCAAACAGAGCTTGACACATACCTATTGATCCTATAAGAGTTGAGTCGGGTATCTAGGCTCCACCATAAAACAATGCCAAGGCTTGAACAAATTTTATGATTGCAAGGCTTTATACTATATTTTCCATTTACAACTTTAAAATGCTGTCAGCTCTGCTATACAGCTCAGTTGTCTCACCGTCACCATCGTTTATGTGCTCAGAAACAGGATGAACACAAAGAGATCCACAGATATTGGAACAGATGTAGTCATTCCATATCCCTCCAGCTCACTCCTTCAACCAGTTAATACCCTTTGCTTGTGCTCATGGGGCATGGCAAGGTTATTGGGGATAAATGTAGCCAATAAACAAATGTAGTGAAGACATGAAAGGAAGCATATCATTGAGAGATAATGTGCAGTGATCTCTCCACCCTCTGTGCCACTATTACTATACTTCTACATTGATACCAAAACCACACTGCTCTTGACTTGGCATAACCTTCCATAATTTCTTTCTCCTGCAGCCTCCACATTCCTTTCTCTCTCCCGAGTTCTTGACCCCCTTCATCGATGGGAACTGTTCCTGCCCAACCCTCCGAGATTCTAAAATATCATGTTTTTAAGAAGGAACTGCAGATGCTGGAAAATCTCATTATCAGATCCCCCGAAACATTCTCTGCACCGAGGGTAAAGCACACCATCTTCTCTAGTTTATCCACATGACTAAAAATTCCACATCCCAGAAATGATTTTCACAAATATTTACTGCACTCTCTCAAAAGCTTTTCCATCTCTCTGCATGGGTGGTGCCCAGAAACTCAAGCTGTGGTTGAGCTTGTCTTTTATATCTTGAGATGAAAGGAATTGTACAAGTGCAATCCTCTGCTTATACAGAAAAGTTGAACATATTATTGGAAAAGGCACTAGAAGAGCAAGGCCATTGGTAGGGAAGAGAGATGGGGAACACATGCAAAAACAACATCAATTTTACAAATAGCCTGAAGTTTTCTTTTAAGTTGTTGACTGCACCATATCGACCATATCTCTCATTAATCAAATCTTTATACTTTGGATGTGGACACTATCAGGAAGGCCAGCTGTGTTCCTACAACTATCAGGTTCATCATTTCTAGGAGCAGAATTAGGCCATTCAGCCCATCATGTCTACTCTGCCATTCAATCATGGCTGATCTATCTTTCCCTCTCAACCCCATTCTCCTGCCTTCTCCCCATAACCCCTGACATCCTTACTAATCAAGAATCTGTCAATCTCTGCCATAAAAATATCCATTGACTTGCCCTCCACAGCCTTTTGTAGCAATTAATTCCACAGATTCACCACCCTCTGGCAAAATAAATTCCTCCTCATCTCCTTTCTATAGTTACATCCTTTTATTCTGAGGCTATGGCCTCTGGTCCTAGACTCTCCCATGAGTGGAAACATCCACTTCCACATCTACTCTATCCAGGCCTTTCGCTATTCAGGATCTTGAACCAACAAGCACAACCTCAATCCTACCTCAACAACCAACAGAACTACGGATCACCTCTTGCACTACCTTTGACATATAAAAAATAATTGTGTTCTTCAACTAATGTCATTTTTATGCAATCTTTCTTTTTACTGTCTTGCAGAATTTACACAGAATTTATGTACGACTTTTATTTCAGTGTTCGTTGAGTCTATGCCTGTAATGCTGCTGCAAGCAACATTTCCTTGACATAAACTCGACTTGCCTTGATGTAGCAACAAGAAGCTGTAGGCCTTTGAGTGAAAGTACTCTAAGAGCTGTTGGGAAGGGAGCCCCAGTATTTAGATCGATGATAAAGGAATTGGCAATATATTTCCAAACATCAAATACCAGTGATAATGGAGGCAGACGGATGAAAATAATTTATTCATGTTTATTATTCTTGGCAAGGTCTCAAACAAATACATTATATTCAATTGTTCATAGTTAATGTACTCAAATTTAATGTGATTCCACAGCACCACAAAGCCAATGCTTTACATTAGTCCACATGCATTACATAAACCAGAAGTTCAATAGCAATAAAACTAGGAGAAAGCAGGAAATAAATTGTGAATGCTCAAATTTTCCCATGGACACAGGAAACAATTGTGTAGTGTGCATTGAACTGATTCCAATCACAATAGCCAAGAAAAACGGCACTATCTAGCAATACTTACGTTTCATGGGAAATTATTTACAGCTTAGAATCTGCACAGGACCAGGGTCTTTGATGCCAACAGCTGTTTTTGATTGAAGCCTCCTAGCTAAAGGAAGAAACTTATCCACAGTTTCTTTTAAGATTGTCATGTACTCGACAGTCTAAGGACAGAGGAGGAACTCCAGATAACTGGACATGGCTGCACCAAATCACTTCTATCACAAGTCACAGACAATGGGCAAAAGAGCAGCACAATGAACTCCCCAACCTATTGGCAAGATATTAGCATTGCAGGGCAAGTAAGCAACCCAACAAGAGACCCCCCCTCCCATCCCCCAACCTCTGAAAGTCAGGTAGAACCCCATCCACCTCTCCAACACAGGGCAGATTTCACCTCCATCCCAGCAAGAGGGCAGCATCACAACACAGGGAACGCATCACAACATAGGGAACACTCCCGCAATCTCCCCCCCACAACAAAACAGTGTATAGAAGGAAGCTACCCCTCCTCATCCCAACACCCGCAAGTCAGCTGGGTAATGAAATTGCCCAAGGTAGGGCAGTATCACTGGCAGGATACATTTTGTCCCCGAGGCATGCCTCATTTTTCAACAGCGGATAATAGCAAAGTATCACAAATTAAATGAACAAAGAACAAGGTAAAGAATTAACCTCCTTTTTCACAGCACCTTTCACAACCTGAGGATGTCCCACAGCCGGTCGACAATTGCTTGAAGTGCAGTTACAATGATATCGTTGGAAGCAATCAAATATCACACAGCAAGTCTCCCGCAAATAGCAGCAAATATTGCCTAGGAACTGATGGATACTTTCCTGTTCTTCCCTAAAGATCCCACAGTATTGTTTTGAACTACCTGTCAAAGCCAAAGCAACTTATCCACCCAGATGGGGTGGGGGGCCATTTCCTGCTTGTTACAAATATGACCGTCGTACATGCCTCGAAACCGCATTCCAAAAAAACAACTGAACACAGGAAATTTGAGGGGGGGTGTTGTTGTTATCTTGAAGTGCGGCAGAAGCCAATTCAAAAAGCAACAGCAGGTTTACACAAGGATTAATTGGCAGGGTTACAGAGGAAAGTTTACGTGCAAGACCAAATGCAACAGTCCTTTCAAAGAGCAGGTACAAGAACAGCAGGCTACTTGGTCCACAAAAGGACCCAGACCCATCCTGAACAGCTCCATAACAGAGGACTCGCCGATTTAAGGGCTATTCCCAGAGATACACTCTGACACGGACATCGTGCTGCTGGAAGATCATAAACTCCGTGAAAGACGCTCTTTGGTCTGCCAGAAACTGGATGGTCTTCCAGCACAGTGAGCTGTCCGTCAGGGAAAGGTGCCGACTGCCCCGTCCTATACGGCAAGAGTACGTGATGAGGGACCCACTGATGCTTTGTACAGCGAACACCAAGGCTCTGTGGGAGACGACCTTCCGCTGCTGGACATTGAGGGCAGAGTCTGGTGGGGACACCCGTCAAACAAGGGAAGATATATTACCTCAGGAGGCCACTAGTGGCAAGGGTGTTTTGTCTAAAGATAGGTGCGAACACCACTATGAAATGTATAGACACCGAGTACGTATGAAGAGTTTTTGCATAGTTTATGTTTTGCATATATTTTCGTGAATAAAGATTATTTCTGGAAAATAAAATTGGCCTACAAACAACATTTCCATGTAATCCACTTCTAAACCTGACCGAGATATGCAATGTGAAGCACACACACTCATTATAATCTAAATGAGCAATCAATGGATTGGTTGCCCTCTTTGCTGATCAGCTGCTCCTTGAGGTACCAAGGTCTAAGCGGAAGCTCAGAGGGGATAGAGCCTTTTCTGTTGCTGCTCCGGCACTCTGGAACACCTTGCCGTTGCACATCAGACAGGCCCCCTCACTGTCCATCTTCAAATCCTCCCTAAAAACATATTTTTATTCTTTGGCTTTCGACACTGGCTGAGGCATTGCTCCTGTTTTTAGTGCTTTTAATGTCTTTTAATTTTTAGTGTGTTTTTTATAGTCCTTCGTTGTACGGTTTTTAATGGTTTTTAATTGTTTGTAATAGCTTTTTGTTCATGATTTCTCATGTACAGCACTTTGTGGCAACTGTAGTTGTTTAAAGTGCTTTATAAATAAAGTTATTATTATTATTATTATTATTTGCATCATACAATAATGCCTAACGCAGGTCCTCAACCCTAAACGTTGACTTTGCCTCCACAGGTGCCATTTGACCTGCTAACTTCTTCCAGCAGTTTATATTTTTCTCTAGATTCCATCATCCTCAACATCTTGTGTGTTCGAAGAGGCAGGCTGAGCAGGCTGAGCAGATTTCACAAGATCAACACAAACCAAGAGTTTCTTGGGAACTAAATTAAGCTTTTATGATTCTACAGAAGCCACAATCCACGAGAAACATCACTCCACTCCGACCGCCAATTAACCGATTACTGGCTACTCCAGCTGAAATAGTTCATGGAATCTTTAATCTGCTTAAAACTCAAACACAGCAAGTCAGGCAGTATCTGTGGAGGGAATGCCTGGCTGAGCTGCTGAGTTCCTCCATCACTTTGTGTTCTGCTCAAAATTGTAGTATCGGCAGTTTCTTGTGTCTCCATCTGCTACTGGAGATAATCCAGTCATCTGCATTTTGCAAGGCAAGGCCTGATACTCTCATCAAAATCAAACAAACCAACTTGACAAGTCTATCGAACAATTCCTACTGCGTAAATCAATGGTTTTTCCTATATTTCTGCACGGTGTACAAACTACAAATCAGTAAACCTATCGAGCATGCTCCCTCACCCAATTCAATGGCATCATAACTGCTGCTAACCAAGTTCCGCCATGGTTCTGCACTTAATACATTTTCCCAGCAAAAATGTCCAAAGTTTTGAACTGAAACTTCAAGGCATCCAATCCACTGTGTTAAGGCCGAACCTCATTCATCTGCAAGATATCTGCCTCCAATTTTAAGGTTCATTATCTTAGTTCAAAGTGCACCATTTAGTATTTAATAAATTAAACTGAGTCTAACTTTTTTTTAAAAACTGAAACGTATTGTTAAACAAGGAAGAATGATGTGGAAAATGGTTTAGGAGTTGGACACAATTCCTAATCAACCCCACTGAACTTAACATGCCCTTTAGGAATTTCCATATTTAAACATGTTTGTCAGTACAGTCAGGAAAAGAAAAATGATAATGATTCCAGCAATGCAGAGTAGTTTACTGATCTTTGCCCTCTCCAGCTTCTCCCTTCACCACACCCATAGTGCATGAGAGATTACATAAGGGGCCTCAGAGAGAAGGGGGGGGAGAGAGAGAGAGAGAGAGAGAGAGAGGGTGGTGGGAGAGAAGAGAGAGGGGGGTGGGAGAGAAGAGAGAGGGGGGGAGAGGGGGGGGGGGGGGAGAGGGGGGGGGGAGGGGGGGAGAGGGGGAGAATTGCATTTATGTGGTCCTTGCGCAGCTTTGGGACAAACTCCTTGAATTGGTTTACAGAACATGAAGCACATCAGTGCTGTCTGACATTGTTTACTGGCTGTAGCTTTTGGTACTGTCAATTTGTTCCCTGTGGTGAGTATAACCTGCGACACTGAAAAGGAAGTTGGTGAGCCTTCCTCGCCCAGGAGCATTTCCTGACACATCTGTTGAAAGAGCTGGAATATATAAAATGAATTCTCAAAATTCCTCGTGACGGAGGAGGAAATTGAAGAATGTAACCCAGCAGTGGGGAAAGGTAACTAGGGTAAACAAGACATGTTAAAATATTGGGGTGTGCCTCAGAGTTTCAGTACAAGCAAGTAACATATGAACATTTTCCTGCTTTGGCCTCACGATGAAAATACTTAAAACTCAATTATTTCAATACAGGAGGTGACCAATGATTTGTGCCACACCATCCCCAAACCTCCGACAAAAAAGCTATTGAGGCCTTTCTCTTGGTCTACAGCTATGAAGTTCTATGGGGGTTTTTTTCTAGTTACTTTTTAAAATGTGACCAGGTTCTGTTGTCTATTGACCTGAAAATCTATCTCCTATTGACCTGAAACATCAACTCTGAAGGACACAAAGTGCTAGAGTAACTCAGCAGGTGAGGCAGCATCTCTGGAGAACACGAATAGGTAACGTTTCAGGTAGAGGCCCTTCTTTTTAACATTAATGCTATTTCTCTTTCTGTAAACACTGCTTAATTTGCTGAGTGCCTGCAACATTTGTTGATTTGTACTCCTTACTTATTTCTGTTAATGGTCTGATGCTTTCAGTACATTCCATCTGGGCAATTATGTAATTCCATGCACACCTATTGTAAAGAAAACAATCCAGTTGTGCCACTTATAAGCAAAATTCCCCGACCATGCAACATTCTATATGTCTTATGCACTTATTCTGACGTTATCAGAACTGCCATTCAATGCAAATGCAGTATCTCTATGATTTTGTAAAACAAGAGAAATATGGTCTGTAAACTTCCCTTCAAGTTCATCACCCTCAGTTGTTCTACTAATTTCAATCATGATATGGATTAGGATTAGGTGGTGGGCTCATGTCCAATATTTTGCTTCCACCATACAAGAAATAATTTGTTTCAGTATTGGTGAGTCAGACAAATGCTGAACGAATAATCCATGTACTTTCTGAAATCTTTGCAAGGTTATCAATATTCAGTTCTGCCACTGACCTCATTTAACATTGTGCCTCAGCACATTGTAACTCATGCTTATGTCAATTCTCATTTTGTGCTCAAACACGAGTATACAGTGGCCCCTGTCACATTCTCAGCCATTACCACCATTTAATGACTCCCACACCGCAGCCTACAGCCCACTGGAAACCTACTCTATATATTTGGTGCTGAGATATGTTAATAGCAGGTTACAATCTGAACATGCACCTTCTTGTCGAATTCCACTGAAAAATAGCACTGAAGTGAAAGCAGCTTTTAACTCATCTTAAACTGGTCCCAGGAGAACATTGCTATATTGTTATAATAACAGCCAAGTTATATTAACTTCACTTCACACTCTCACTTCACCCTAAATGATTGAAACAGATTTTTATCAGGTGAAGAATGCTGCATATATACAATTATCCCGAAAAATATTTCTGGATCAAGCACCAAGCTAATATACCCTGGACACTCAATGAAGATGTTGATGATTACCATGGAGCAGGAGAGATTTAAAGAAACATTGGGATGAAATATCACAGCTTTGTGACTTGGTAGCGGAATGTACAACCACCAGAGATGGAGCAATGTAATGAAAATCTAACCCATGGCAAAAGCTAGATGTCTGAAATACGCGCCAAAAAAACTGGGAAACCTCAGCATCTGTCGACAGAGAAATAGTTTACATTTCAGGTCGAAGACCCTTCATCAGATCAACCAGATGCAGCTTTCCATAGATGCTGCCTGATCTACTCAGTTTATCCAGCATTTTCTGTTTTTATTGTGGAGCAATTTAAGTTAGGGAAAGGTCAATCAAGAGACCAAAACTTGAGGCACAGAAATAGAAATATATTGTAGTGATTGAGGCAGTTACTGTAGGTCTCCAAATACTAGTAACTGTTTTTTACAGATGTACCATAGAAAATACCCTAACTGGTTGTATCATTGGCGATTCCACTGCACAAGAACGCAAGAGGCTGCAGAGCATGGTGGAATCAGCCCACTCCATCACAGCTCAGCCCTCCCCTCCATCGAAAACATCTACATGCGTGTCCAGGTGGGGCACAAGGGAGAGGGAAGAAGGGAGATGGGAAAGTTCAAGGTAATCACTGCACCACTGGATGATTACTCAAAGTAAAGGGTCTGTCCTACTTGGGGGTCATTTGAGCCTCATTTAGAAAATTGGTCGACGCGTGGGGGGCGCTTGGGTGATGCGTGCATAGCGCATGGTGTGGCGTGGAATTGCATGTAGTGGCGTGCGGTATCACACGGCACTCCAGGATTTCATAGTGTACCGAAATCCTCGCACGCCACCTGCGTGACGTATCGCTTACGCACGCTGACGCATTGGCGTCGCATGCTGTATCGCGTGGTGACGCATGGTTACGTCACCGTGCGTCAACGTCCGTAAACATGCGACGCCGCGCGCCGCCCACACACAGTCGGCCCGCCTTTTACGCGTCATGTAACCTCTAACCTCGTCCACACAGACCTCTTCCTGGGTTTCTTGCTAGCCTTTGTTGTACTCCTGCCTGGCTGATCTGTAAGTATGAGGGCTGTTGCTAACAGAAGTCTCTGTTGTTGCTGTAGCAATAAAATCTGTAGTTCTTCCATGATGGAGAATAGGGAAACAGTGTATTCTAATGATGTCACGCGCACCAGACGGCTGTGCTAAAGCATGATGACGTGCGGTTTGCGCGCGACCGTCGCACGTCAGTAACTACCGCCCCGTCGCGTAATGACACCCAAGTGGGACAGGCCCTTAACACTGCTGCTGACTGCTGAGGCATTTAAATACAGGCAGCTTACCGGCAATGGATCTTGAGAATCATAACACAGGTGAGAGACAAGCAGGAGAAGGGCAGTATGGGAAAGGAGGAAGTCCGTGGGAAAAATGAGAGAGATAAAAACTATCAGACCACAAAAGTATGAATCAGGCCGGGTTGGGTTATAAACATTCCCAAGGATGTGTGGATTTCTATTTGGATTTCATTCCCCCCCGCATTGAAATCAAAAGGAAACTTGGCAAATGCTTATTGTCCAGTCACAGGCTTGGGTGGGTAGGAAGGAATGACCAGGGTTGCAGTTAGAAACCATTCCCAAGAGTAGATACAAAGGGCAAGAAACTCTAGAGTGACAGGAGATGTTTGGCAGAAAGAACCTGATTCCTGACATGGAACTCTGTGGCATGCTTACATAAACAACATTGTTTAAATAGTTTACTTTAGACATACAGCATGGAAACAGGTTCTTTATCCCACATAGTCCATGGTGACACATTAGTTCCAGGTTTTCCCATTTTCTCATGTACTCCCTCCACACTAGGGGAAATTTACACGACCAATTAACCTTCAAACCTGCACCTCTTTGGGATGCAGGAGTAAACTGGAACACCCAGAGGAAACCCACGCAGTCACAGGGAGAACGTGCAAACTCCACACAGACAACATCCGGGGTCAGGATCAAAACCAAATCTCCAGTGCTGTGAGGAGGCACTCTACCAGCTGCACAACCGTGTGTCAAATCACATCAGTTATCAATGGGAAACATTAATTACATCTAAATGACACCACATTAGTTATGACCGTACTGAAGGATGCATGGATTTTTTTGTCAGATTTGGATTCCCCTGGTATTGAAAACAGAAGGAAACTTGGCAAGTGTGCACAACGCTCTCATAGTTGGAGCAATGGAGCAGAGTTGTACGATTTGCACCACCTAGTTCCTGCTGCTTTAGTTAGATTAGCTTTCTGTGATCCATTATGTAACTTATTCCCACCCTGCCCTTTCCACAACAGAGCAACACACAATTAAAATCTGAATGACCCACTGAGCCATGAGAACGTTCCAGATCATTCATCCAGCATCACATCCTCCTGCTAATGTGACACTTGGCGCTCTGGTCTCTCTCTCTGTATGCACATGTACGCGCGTGTGCATGTGTACAATTATTGGTGTGGATAGAGAAGGGTATTTCGCTCCCAAAATGGCTGTGTTATGGCTCCACATAAAGAAAAGCTTGCATTTCTACAGCACCTTTCAAAATGCTCGAGTGCTTTATGCCAATAAAGTATTCTTCCTGAAGTACGCAGATTAAATCAGACAAATACATAATATTAATTCTGCAGGCACGATTGAATAATATAAATAGAAGGCAGTTATCATGTGCTCAAATTTTAGCTGGAATCAGGGAAACCTGCAAATATTACAAGAAACAAGGAATATTACTGACAGTTTTACCATCCCACAATTCGATTTCATCTGTAGTATGTACCAGTCACACCCTTTAGAATACAAAACATAGGTACAACAGCATAGGAACGGGTCTTTGGACCACAATGTTCATGCCAATCATAATTTCCTCCGCCTGCATGTGATCCATATCCCTCCATTCCCTGCATATCCATGTGCCCATCTAATAAAATTGCACTGTGGGTCAGGCAACATCTTTGGAGAACATAGATTGCGACTTTTGAGGTTGGGATACTAGTCTGAAGAAGGGTCCCAACATGAACCGTCACCAATCCATGTTCTCCGAGATGCTGCCAGATCCACTGAGTTACTCCAGCACTTTGTATCTTATTTTGTAAACCAGCATCTGCAGTTCCTAGTTTCTGCCTATCGAAAAGCATCCCATGCCACTATTGCATCTGCCTCCACCACCAACCCTCTATTACACCACTCTCTGTTGTAATAAACTTGTGACACTCTCTGTGGTGCAGTCAAAGCCATGAAGACATGGTTTTGAGACTTCCAAGAATACATCCGGTCAGAAAGGAGAGAGCCCAAGTCCCCGTCAGGCAGCACAATGATGCCTTTCAACACCAGATCAATACCATGCCCAGTGCACCACTACTCACATGGCTTTACAGCAAGGCTCTTCAGCCAGGATGAAAACAAGCCTCTCAATTATCAATCCCTCTCAGAACTTGAATTTAACTACTTTGTAAGGCAATATTAAATGTATCTACATTGCAGAAATACACATATTTGTGCCCCTTATGCATTTAACATTCACTGGAGGAAAAGCCCTACCTCTACCTTAGGACAGCACAGTGGAGGAGCGGTAGAGTTTCTGCCTTACAGCGCCAGGTTCGACCCCGACTACGGGTGATGTCGGTAAGGAGTTTTTACGTTCTCCCTGTGACCGCGTGGGTTTCTCTGGGGCTTCAGTTTCCTCCTATATTCCAATGTCGTACAGGTTTGTAGGTTAATTGGCTTCTGTAAATTGTCCTTAGTGTTTAAGATAGAGCTAGTGTTTGGTGTCGGCATAGACTCGGTGGGCCAAATGGCCTGTATTCCCACTGTATCTTTAAAGTCTAAAGTAAAGTTACTCTCCCTCTATCCCCCCCACCTCCGCACTCACACATTGCATTTGCACCTGAAATAATATGTTTGAATGAGATCACATCCTCTTACTTATAAGCTCCAACGCATATAAATCACCCATCACAAAAGGGCAAACTCCTCAATAAAGTGTTAATGTAGTGAAAGCAGCACCACCCTGCTGCCCAAAGATCTTATAGCTATAAGATCTTTGCTGCTGCCAAGGCAAGTAGAACAATACCATGCACAAACACACAGAAGTACATCCCTTTCCAATTATGCCCACAATTTAAAACTATCCATAAATTCTAACAGAATAAGATGAATTCCATTTGCCTGCTTTACTGTTTGCCTATTTTACTCTAGAACTGTTCCCCTCCCCCAAAAGACAGCCATTATTCCTCGATGAGAAATGTAATTGTTTTTTAGAATTAAATCCGATGTGCTTTATCCCAATTAACTTCTATACGCTACTGCTATTTTAAATACAGATAATTAGATTTTATTAACCTCTATTAGCCGATGGGAATAAAGACAGTCTAAGCATTTGAATTTATGTTGTGAGATAAATTTGGAAAAGGTTTAGTCTAGATTGACACCATAACTGCAGATGTTAATAAAATAATATTTTATATTTGTAGATGTAGCTCATGTATACATTTCAACAATATTTTCATCTAAACTATTACCACTAAATTAGTCACTGTAAGCAAGTGTAGTCTTCATTCTTTATATTACAACAGCGACTTCTTCAAAAAGGTATTTAATTGGTCGTCAAAACATTTGGGATGTCGCAAATCACAAAATGCCTGGTAGAAACCTTTGTGAAAACAATGCATCGACAATAATAGATTTTCATCCCATTAATGCAATAACACACAAATAAATATGCAATAATGTGTAATATAATGAATGAATAATCAGTAATAGTACCAGACCATAACAGTGAAAAGTCTGTAGTGCAACCAAAACAAAGTCCAGAATAGATCACAGTTGCTGAGGTAGGGTTGTGCTTAGTATTGTACAGTGTTCAAGAGCCTGATAGTTGCTGGAAAGAAGTTTATTTTGAACATGCAGGTCAAAGTTTTCAGGCTCCTGTACCTACCCTGATCGTAGGAGCAAGATAATAGCATAGCCTGAGTGGTATTGATCTGATGATATCAGATGCCTTTTTGAGGCCTTCTGTAGATCCCATCGATGGTGGGGAGGTCAGTATCTGTGATTGACTGATCTTTCATGCCTTCTTCATTCCTGGGTGTTCAAATTACTGAACCAAGCCATGATGCAACCAGTCAGTCTACTCTATACCGCTCATCTGAAGAAGTACGATAGACTATTCGGTGAAAGACCAAAGCTCCTCAATCTTCTACGGAAGTCTGCTATAAAGCGTTGATGAGCTTTCTTTGTGATGTTAACAATGTGCACACCCAGCTTTATATCTTTGAAGCTGTTGACTCTCTTCACCGCCATGCTGTCAATGAAGGGGAGGGATTGCCAGGATTTTGATCCAAAGAAGGTGAAGAAACTGAGATTGATTTCCAAGTCAGAATGATGCATGGACCTCTTGAACCCATCCTCAACCGGTGATGGCACATCTCTCTTCTGAGATGTACAATGAGACAAAACCTCAACTGCTGATGGGAGATTCTCAACATGGAAAAAAAGGACCCCTGGGTCTGCCTAAAACTTGCTGGGGTTCCAGTGCAAGCATCTTTCCACAACTAAATGCTCCAGGGCTTTGTGCAAAGGAACATATAGACGACTCGTGCAGCTACCATCAAAATCGAAAATCTTCCAGCCCTTTCTAACTAAGGAACAAACTTTTCAGCTTGTTTTTTTCATGAAAAAATGTTTTTTTATGAAAAAGCTGATGCCATTCTGATATCATGCAAAGATGCAGAACCGTGAGTCTATTGGTATGAATGGCAATGTACAACGCACTGTTTTGTACTTTTATAACTGTTACAAGTATAATTTTGCAAAATAAAACCTGATGTTGCCCACTGCTACCTTGTGACTGTGCAGCATCCCCTCAGTGCTGGCCAACCCTGCAGTAATCCATTGATATCCCCCCCCCCTCCTCACGTCACACCTGCATTACTCTCTCTTGTGCTCCCCAAACTATTCTCATCTCAATCCTCTCATATGCTCTCTACTTATGCTGCAATTAGAGAATGATGAAATAAGTGTACATGCAAGAGGATCTCAGTTCATTTTTGCTCCTTTACGGCGCACATTTTAACGTGATCTGTTTTAATTAGCCAGACAGTTAGTTACAAACATTGAACACTAATCACCTAGGTTTACTCATGTATTGAGCAAAGCAACAGATGGTCATGCCTGCCTACTTACCAACAACACCAACATAAAAAACAAACACTCACATATGCATAGCACCTTCTATGACATTCCACAAAACAATAATGCGTGTGCGTGTGTCTCCCATCCACCCCCCGGAGGAAGAGCGTGACGCGAGGGAGTGAGCTTCATAGAAAGGGTTCAGAGAACATTTACGAGGATGTTGCTGGGACTCAAGGACCCAGTAGACCTCTGGGTCTTCTCCGTGGATTGTCACCTTATCGTCGTGGAGAAGCTTGTGTGGTCCTGAGAACAATGTCGTCCGGAGCTATGCTCCTGGTGGGGCCACCCATGGCAGTAAGGTCGAGGGGGAGGTCTCTGACAAAGAGCAATCCAACCAAGAGCTCAACAGTGGAACAGGCAGAGGATGATGGCTGACTTTAGTGGAGCGTCACAACGGCTGGGAAGGCGGAAGAAGGCTGCAGCAGAAAAGGGTCACCAGTCATCTTGGACTCTGGGTCCTGACCCAGATCTGTCAAGGACTGTGGGGGGGTGGCTGTCTGTGCACCAGTCACCCCATGTTAAACAAAGACACGCCATGAGAGGACAGTCATACTCGTTTCGAGTGACCGCTGATGATGATTGAAACCTATTTAATACTTTTCCACCAAAGGCATTGGTGCCATGCAGATTTGCAAGTGTAGTCATTGTTGACAGGTTAGAATCAGAGAAACTACTTTGGACACAGCAATCCCCACAAGCAACAACAAAAATAAATGACTAGATTTTTAAAACAATAAAAATGCTGAAAATACTCAAAGTTAAGCAGCAATTATGGAGTGAGAAACATAAGGATTTAGACATGTACAATCCAGAGAACAGAATTGCCCAGTTCTACTAAAGTCATAGAAAGATAGAGCATAGAAACTGCCCACTGATTATCAACCACAAAATTGATGACTGGGGATGAATATCGGACAGGATAGAAAAAGGGGGAAAATTTTTCTTCCCATCTTCATTGAATGGCATAACATTTTTTTTTTTAATTTATCCATCCACATGGGTGAACGTTTCGAAATGTTATTGATAAGAGCACAACTAGAGGTACAAGATCATATTGTTCAGGTGGTAAAACGGGCAGAGTGATGTTGCATGTAATTTAATCATGGTAAGTGTAAGTTGATTCACTTTGGGAGGACAAACAAGGGTAGGACATACACAATGAATTGTGGGGTTCTTGGGAATATTGAGGCACAGAGTATGGCCTTGGTGTAAAATTCCAAGTATACAGTGTGCCTTGAGCAAAACACAAAATGCTGGAGCAACTCAGCAGATCAGGCAGCATCTGTGGAGGAAATGGACAGGCAATATTTCAGGTCGGTAACCTTCTTCAGACTGATGATACTGCGTGCTTTCCCAAACCTTGCTGCCATCTTCAGATAGTGTTGGATTAACAAACTCATAGTATACAAGAACAGAGAGGATATGGTAATACGGCTGTTAAACTGCATAGAATTCTGGTCATACTAAAGGAAAGATGTGACTGCATTGGAGAGGGCGCAGAGGAGACTCATCAGTTACCTGAGATGGAGCATTTCAGTTACGCGGGAGACTGAATAGGCTGGCCTTGTTTTTTTTCGAGTAGAGGAAGTTAAGGTAATGAAAGTCATGGACAAAATTATTGGAGGCGTAGATAGGTGGTTTTAGGAAGCTTTTCCCCCATACCAGAGGTGTCTGGAAAGCATATGTTTAAGGTACGGGGCAAGAGATTTAGCAGAGATCGGAGGAGGAGTGTAATTCCACCCAGAGTGTGCTAGAATCTAAAACACACTACCCGGGAGAGTGGTAGAGGCAGGTACTCTCACAATATTCATGGACTAAGAGCTGGATTCGTATAAGATTATGGTGCTCAGCATTTATCAAAACATTACCTATGCAAGGGCAGGAAAGGGCATCAGTTGGTTTGCAATCCAACAGGCTCATGTTCCCACAGCAAGCTTTCCATTTACATAACTAACAATGTTGTTTTGCTATACAACACTGGTGGGAATTCCATGATTTAATGCATGGTATTTTGGCACTGTGTTACAACACTAACACGTTCCAATCAGCCAGTTGCAAACGTACACAATTTTGCATATTTCTGCTTTAAAACTGATGAAGCATTGGTCCATGGAAGGAAAAGAAAGGGAAGGGGATAGTGTCACTAGAGAGGCAGTAATAATTCAAGTCTCCTAGAATATGCACTAGAGCATTCCTGCAACCCACTTTCACATCCTGTCGATAAAAGGGGGCCAAAATAGAGGGCCAAAAATAGGAAGAATTCTACATTTGAAACAATTATCACAAATTTAGACATTTTGCTTATAATTTCCTTATGGACATCATTAGCGACGCTAATGAAATCCAGACTTCAAACCCTCCAGGCAACACTGGTCATCGTTAACCGACTCATTTTCCACAACCACTCTACATTTCCCTCCTACGCACATAAACAATAGCTTAAATCCTCTCCCCAATGACCACCGCAATTATCATTTTTCCAATTGCTCCTTCTTCAAAATAAATGTTTTTGACAAGTATACATTTAGCCTGAATATTCTACTGAAGAGCAGTAAATATTGCACCCACATGTACCTGAAACATTTTCTTGCTACATAAAGGACTACAAAAAAGGATTGATGCACATCAATGTGTCATGCTTTTTTTAAATATACATATAAATATATAAAAGAGTGGGTGTTCCAACTTGTATCCCCCTTCCAGCTACTTCTGGCGACACTGCCTTAATATAATGTTTTGTTTTATGATATCCTTCGCTCAATAATTACTCCCTTGCTGTTTGGTAAAATGTTACTCTTGGAAATCTGGCTGCCATTTTATCATGAATTACTCTCACCCTACTTGATGTCAACCTTCCTTGTAAAAAGCTATTTGTCAAATTACCGTAAAATTCCAAAAGTATCTGCTAAAGTAATCACCCTGCTGTCACATTTAAACATTCTATAGCAAGAGATCAACTAAAAGGAAAATCAGAGATGTTTGACCTTTTAAAACTAATTTCTCCACTCCTATCCACCTTTTTAACCTCAATGATGTACGTGTATGTATATAACAGTCTCTTTTAGAGAGACACATTGCAGTTCCACGAGTTTCATCATTATCTTGGGGGAGTGCTGCAAATGTTTCCACTCAAATGCCCGAGGCAGTTGCCCATCTATCCCAGAGCTCATCATCAGGAAGGTTGCATATCTCTCTGAGAGAATCAGCCCTGTAATTCAATTTCATGCCACTGTGTCCAATAAAGGCACATTTTAATTTCAGGTTTCTCAAAATTTTTAAACACTTAAAAATACTATTACCAGATTTTCATGCAGGAAGGAACTGCAGATGCTGGTTTAAACCGAAGATAGGCACAGAAAGCTGTAGTAACTCAGCAGGTCAGACTGCATCTCAAGGAATAGTTGACATTTCAGGTCAAGACCCTTTTTCAGACTGAGCATCAAGGGAAAGGGAAACGAGAGAAATGGACGGTGATATAGATCAAATGAATGAAAGAAACGATCGCCCAGTCTCCATTTGGTCTCCGAAGTATAAGAGTACACATATGAACAATGGATACAGTAGATGAGGTTGGAGGAGGTGCAAGTGAACCTCCGTCTAACCCGAAAGGACTGTCGGGGGCCCTGGACAGAGTTGAGGGAGGAGATATAGGGACAGGTGTTGCATCTCCTGCGGTTGCAAGGGAAGATACATGGGGAGGGGTGGTTTGGGTGGGAAGGGATGAGTTAACCAGGGAGCTGCAGAGGGAACAGTCTCTGCGGAAGGCGGAAAGGGGTGGAGATGGGAAGATGTGACTAGTGGTGGGATCCCGTTGGAGCTGGTGAAAATGTCAGAGGATTATGTATTGTATGCGACGACTTCTGGGGTGAAAGGAAAGGACTAAGTGGACTCTGTCCCTGTTGCGACTAAGCGGAGGGGAAGCAAGAGCGGAGCACCGAGGCGACACGTGCGAGGGCCTCATCTATGATGGAAGAGGTACCCATTCCTTAAAGAATGAGGCCTGGTGTGGAACACTTCATCTTGGGTACAGATGCAGCATAGGAGGAATTGAGAGTAGGGGATAGAGTTTTGCAGGAAGCAGGGTGGGAAGAAGTGTAATCTAGATAGCTGTGGGGGCCAGTAAGTTTATAATGGAAGTCAGTCAGGAAATTGGTGGGGAAGTGGATTACCAGATTTTTGTCAATTCTTATCCCCTCTCCAATCCCATCGCCCGTGTTTACTTTTTTGTGAGGTCTCCCCAGTTTCTTTCTTACTCCATTGTGCATTTTGATACAGTTTGCAAGTCATTTCATCCAGCTTTGTTAGATCTGAGACTTTCTAAAGTTTGAAACACCACACCTTGTTGGTTACAATTGCCTCCCGTCCCCCGCCTGTATTCTCAACCACTTTGGCATTTCTTGAAAAACATTCTCTCCCTTATTAACTGGTGCCAAACGCTACACACGCGCACAGCATGTATGGTCGCAAGGAAAATAATTACACTTGTTTTTGAAAGTTAATCTTACTTTTATATGTTTGCAAGTCTGCGAAAACAAAATGCCATAGATTCCATCTCAGACCAAATAATTTTATATCCAAAACTAACAAAGCATCATTTGACATACCCCCAACACAAAAAAAAAAATTACAGCTTTAAACCAGTTGACAAACATCATCACTTCGCTCCTACTTGCAACAATATTTTAGTATATTGCAATCTAGGTGACAAACTAGAACTTTTGAAAAAGATTACTACACAAAATTCACAATATTAAATAATAAATTGGAATCATTAAAGTGGTGTAATAAATCAACACCATGCAAGATACCGACTCTGTTACATATGCTATACTTCAGGCACAATATTTGAAAATAGTTCCCAGAAATAAACTCAAAATCAATTTAATGCAGTTATTCCAAAGCTTTTCTTCTCTCCATTAAAGGCAGATTAAGTATCTTGATGCTTAAAACACAAAAGTGATACCATGTGCAAAAACATATTAATCAAGAGCAGAAGTTCACCACTTGGCCCTCAAGCATGCCGTGCCATTCCATAAATTATGGTTGATCAGACTGTACCTTCAACTCAACATTCCCGTCCCTCACAGTAACCATGCTCATCAAATATCGATCAATGTCCTAAAATGTTTAAAGAAACTGCTCCACTAGAAAGAGATCCAAAGACTCATAACCCTCAAGTAATTGCATCTCTCATCTCTCTCTTAAAGTGTATGAAGAAACTATTGCAGATGCTGGTTTACACCGAAGATATACACAAAAATGCTGAAGTTGCTCAGCGGGGCAGGCAGCATCTCAAGAGAGAAGGAATGGGTGACGTTTCAGTTCAAGACCCTTCCTCAGATTGACAGTCTGAAAAAGGGTCTCAACCCAAAGCGTCACCCAATCCTTCTCTCCAGAGATGCAGCCTGTCCTGCTGAGTTACTCCAGCCTTTTGTGTGTGTATGTCTCTCTCTTGACAGTCTGAAGAAGGGTCTCAACCCAAAGCATCATCCAATCCTTCTCTACATAGATGCAGCCTGTCCTGCTGAGTTACCCCAGCATTTTGTGTGTGTGTGTTTCACTCTCTCTTAATGGCCAATCATTTATTTTTTAATAATAACTCCTCATTCTCAAACAAAAACAAAAAATGTTGGAAATACTCAGCAGGTCAGACAGCATCTGACCAATGTTTCAGGTCAGACATCCCTCAGTTATGATGAATATTCTCTGACCCAAAAAGGTCGACTCTTCATTCTAAATTCTCTCACAATTCTGTTCATACCCAGTCTATTGAGAATTATCAGGATTATTTTTCAGTCAAGTCACATTTCACCCTTTTAAACTCCAGCATATTCAAGGCCAGTTTATCCAACCTTCCCTTTCAGTCTGAAGAAGGGTTTCGGCCCGAAACGTTGCCCATTTCTTTCGCTCGATAGATGCTGCTGCACCCGCTGAGTTTCTCCAGCATTTTTGTGTACCTTCCCTTTCAGAAGGTCTATTAAATCTCTGAACAGTTTCTAATCCATTTAAATCCACCTTTAAATAAGAAAATCAATATTGCACACAATAATCCATATGTGGTTTACTAATGACCTACATAAATGAAGCATAACTCCCTACACTTTTGTATTCAATAAATAATATTCTGTTAGCTTCCCTAATTGGTAGCTATAGCAGTGTACTAAGACTTTTTATTAATTGTATACCAGATTTCCCCAGATTCTCCTCTTAAATGGTCACCATTTAGATAACATCTTTATTTATTTATTTATTTGCCAAAATAGACCATTTCATATTTCCCAGTATCACAATCTCATTTCATTCTATTTTCACACATTTTGAACACAAACATAGAGGAAGTAAACTCATTTTCTCCAACATAAGATGTATATTATAGTTAAGCAATTCCTCAGGAACAAACATACATGCAAATACAGCAGACAACTCAAAAGCATATTCTTCAATTTCAATTACTTGCACTGAAACAAGTCACTGAATTATTTTTCCTTTTCAGTCCCACTTTATTAAAGCAGAAGACACCAACTTTATTTTTAATGTGTTAATGTCTCCGTGGGAGAAATCAAATATGTGGGGGAAAGTGTTTATCTATTATTTTCCACTCATTCTCATCCCCTCCACCTCAGAACCCACCCCTCAAATTAATGGCATTAATCCCAGTCGGAATCAGTTAATTCAATAAATCTGTATTGACCCACATTAATACAAGTTAATTCAAGGCAGTTCAGGCAATTTCCTTCCATCCGCAAAATACATTTTGTAATGTCTGTTTTAAAGCTCCCACAGCAAGAGGAAAGCCTCAAGGCTGTCCTGCAATGCATGTTTGAAGCACTCCCCAGAGTAAAATTAGACCCATTCAGAGAATTCTTTAGAAATATTTCCCTTACAAGAAAAAGAACCATTCAAGGCATGAAAGCAGGTATCAGAATACAATTTCAGGTAGTGAAGGGCTGGTGACAAGACAAGCAAAGTGGAAAAAACAGCTAATGCTGTACATTACAGAAATGTCATGGTTATAGGAGTAGGAAAGATAAATTGCATTTACAGTTATGGGTACTTTTTCACCTTTAGACAGGAAAAGAGGATATTTTATAGGAAATGTATTATCAAGGTTGGACAGCGACTGTGTCCTCCATAATGTTTGGGACAAAGAGCCATTATTTATTTATTTGTAGAAAGAAAGAAAAAATCACATGTGGTTAAAGTGTACATTGTCAGATTTTAATAAAGGCAATTTTTAATAAATTTTGGTTTCACCATGTAGAAATTACAGCAGTGTTTAAACATAGTCCCCCCCATTTCAGGGCACTATATTGTTTGGGACACAGCAATGTAATGTAAATGAAAGTAGTCATGTTTAGTATTTTATTGTATATCCTTTGCATGCAATGACTGCTTAAAGTCTGCGATTCATGGACATTATCAGTTGCTGGGTTTCTTCTCTGGTGATGCTCTGCCAGGCCTGTATTGCAGCCATCTTTAGCTTATGTTTGTTTTGGGGGCTAGTCCCCTTCAGTTTTCTCTTCAGCATATAAAAGGCATGTTCAATTGGGTTCAGATCAGGTGATTGACTTGGACACTCAAGAATTTACCATTTTTTAGCTTTGAAAAACTCCTTTGTTGCTTTAGCAGTATGGTTGGGATCATCGTCCACAGCCAGACATAAAAACAACTTTTTTCCACGAGTAGTAGCTCTACTCAATAACCAAAAATCTGTTGCCTCCTTTTGCTCTGGTATTTTATTTAATTCACATGTTTAATCAATAATGTTTTATTATTAATGCTTAATGTTTTATGTGTCATTCCCAACTGTCACTGTATGTCATGTTGTCACATGCGGGCAGAGCACCAAAGCAAATTCCTTGTATGTGATTACTTGGCCAATAAACTTATTCATTCATTGTCTTGCTGTAGAATGAACCCCCGGCCAATGTTTTGAGGCATTTGTTTGAACTTGAGCAGATAGGATGTGTCTATACATTTCAGAATTCATTATGCTACTACCATCAGCATTTGTATCATCAATGAAGCCGAATGAGCCAGTACCTTCACCAGCCATACATGCCCAAGCCATAACACCCCCACCACCGTGTTTCACAGATGAGGTGTCATGCTTTGGATCTTGGTCAGTTCCTTCTCTCCTCCATACTTTGCTCTTGCCATCACTCTGATACAAGTTAATCTTCGTCTCATCTGTCCACAAAACCTTTTTCCCCAGAACTGTGGGTGCTCCTTTTACTTTTGGCAAACTGTAACCTAGCCAGTGTTTTGCATCTTGCAGTGTAGCCTCTGTATTTCTGTTCATGAAGTCTTCTGCGGACAGTGGTTATTGACAAATCCACACCTGACTCCTGAAGAGTGTTTCTGATCTTAGGTGTTTGGGGATTTTTCTTTATTATAGAGAGAATTCTTCTGTCATCAGCTGTGGAGGTCTTCCTTGGCCTGCCAGCCCCTTTGTGATTAGTAAGCTCACCAGTGCTCTTTTTCTTCTTAATGATGCTCCAAACAGTTGATTTTGGTAAGCCTAAGGTTTGGATGATGTCTCAAACTGTTTTATTCTTGTTTCTCAGTCTCATATTGGCTTCTTTGACTTTCATTGGCACAACTTTTGTCCTCATGTTGATAAACAGCAATAAAAGTTTCCAAACGTGATGGAAAGACGAGGTGCTGAGAGCTCTCTTATACCTGCATTAAAGGAGGCAATTAAACACACCTGAGCAATTACAAACACCTGTGAAGCCATGTGTACCAAACATTATAGTGCCCTGAAATGGGGGGGGGACTATGTATAAACACAGCTGTAATTTCTACATGGTGAAACCAAAATGTATAAAAATACCCTTTAATATAATCTGACAATGTTCACTTTAAGCACAGGTGATTTTTTCTAGATAGATAGATAGATAGATACTTTATTAATCCCCTTATTCAGGGGAAATTCTGATGTCCTTGCAGCACACTAATAAAAATACAACACAGTATTCATAAAGAAATTCAACACCAAAACATCCCCCCACAGTGATTCCCACTGTGGGGGAAGGCACAAAGTCCAGTCCAGTCCAGTCCATTTCTATTACAAATCTCAAATTGTGGAGTACAGAGGCAAATAAATAAATGATGGGTCATTGTCCCAAACATTATGGAGGGCACTGTACCTCCCAGCAGAGTGCGTTGCTGGCTAGTACTTCTGATAAACCTATTCTGAAGAAACAGATTTACATGAAGGAGAACATGTGCAAATGAAGAAAGGATATCATCTCCAGTCATGAGAATTGGATGAGCTCTAATAAAAGTACTTTGAAAAGAGGGTGCAGGATATTATCTCAATTGAGTGGACGTTGAAGGCAAATTGACGTGGTCCAATAAGTTACTTATCAGAGGAATTTGTTGCAAAGACCAATGTAACAACTATATTACATACACAAATCACCCCCTTCCAAAAGAACAAAATGTAACCAGTCAACATTAACAAGTCTGAAGAAGGGTTTCGGCACTAAACGTTGCCTATTTCCTTCGCTCCATAGAAGCTGCTGCACCCGCTGAGTTTCTCCAGCATTTTTGTGCACCTTCGATTTTCCAGCATCTGCAGTTCCTTCTTGAACATTAACAAGTGTCTGCTGGTTGATACACCCTGCTTTTAATCATGCCTCCGGTTTTTTTCCTTGTAGTACCACACAAAATAGAAAATAAAATATCCTCACTAGGCACTTTGATCAGTACAAAACTGAAAGTGACTGAGCTCAAGTAAAGAGAACGACAATGGCAGAAGATTGGCACAGTGGAGTAAACATCATTACAGTTTGTACAATAGTTATCACCCAGGAAAGTTGTCCAAACCTTTCCAATCATCAGCAGAGAAAAATAGAATTCAGTAAACTACAGTAACACCAAACAGTTTATGGCTCCTGCCAAGTTTGCATCGTGATCATCTTGGAATCCTGCTAAAATAGTTACACTATCAACTGGAAACAATGAATGTTTGAAGGTTACAGGAACGCAGATTAAAATAGAAAACAGATATAGCTGGACATATTTCTCATGTCTATGGCACACATGCAGCTAATTACTTGTAAATGATATGCCAGTGATCTTTGCATCACTCAACATCAAAAGTACATTAAGTAGACTTGATGGGTCAAATGGCCTAATTCTGCTCCTATGACATGAACTTATGACCTTATCACTTTAATATCAAAAGTATTACTTAACACCTGGTCTAAGATGGCTTTCCTAGTTTCCCACTGCTGTATATTTTCTCCCAACCAACTGTGCTGATAAATGAGTGTCTGTTACGAAACCACTGCAATCAAAGAATACCCAGAGATTCTGTCAAGTTAGCTGTTGCTAGGGTTATGATCACACAATGGGCATTAGCAACCCATCGTTTAGTGTTAAAGGGCAGGGGGAGCCGAATAATTATCCACGGATTTTGATCTTTATGCAGTGACCCCACCAGTAAGTGGGAATCAGACAGTAGGAAGTAACCAGGTTAGATTTTTAAACGAAATAAACCTCACAATCAATTGACAATCTCTTAGTTCACATTACTGAAGGTGTACTGATCAAGCTACTGGGGAATCAGTGACCAAATAAGTCAAAGTACAATATCACACGTTCAATACTAATGATGATCAACAAAAATGACTGATCAAATTGCATTAAAACAAAGTTAAAACAGACCATTTACAATCTCACTCAATTTAACGTGAACCAGACCACAAACACAGCCAACAGCGAACATGCGGGTGGAGTTATCATATTACACAACTCTGGACAACACTAGAGGCAATGCAATGCCATCATTTGCAAGTAAAACACAGCAAAATGAAAATCACCCATATTCAAAACTATATGGAAAAGAGGTTAAGGCTGGGCAGAGAAGGAACATATCCGATTTAATTCTTCAAATGAAACATTTAAAACCACCCTATAAAGAGACTGCAATTATATAACCATTTAGGTTACACGCATACACGGGTCCATGATACATGTAGGTTTAAATACACATTGGATTAATGTCACTAGCAACAAGTTTATTACACAGTGGCAACGATATCAACAGACAGCTTGGTAATACACAGCCCGTTACTTTTTGAGCAGAGATAGACTTAAACAAACACCCACCCCAACACTAACACCCTCCCTTCGACAGCATGGAACCAAAGCCAAATAACTAGGGAACAGGGCGTTCATCTGAGTGGAGGCGGTCGAAGCAGGGAGCCAAACAAGAATCCTCAAGATCCCCTTGACACCACCTCATCCTCACCCACCCCAACCCCGGACTCTCAACCTCATTCCTCTCCTTCCACCCCTCAGCCTAACTTCCAAATCCTCTCAACCCAATCCTCCACTCCTGATTTCCCCCTTAACTCCCCCTGATCCCTCTCACCTCAATTCCTCTCCCTCAGCTCTGTTCCTCCTCAGCCTAATTCCTTCCTCACCCCAACCCCTGGTTCACCCCTCACCTCCACTCCGATCCCCACTCGCCCTGATCCTCCTCACCCCCACCGATTCCCCTCGCGCTGATCGCTCTCACCCTCAGCCCCATCCCTTCCTCCTCGCCCCCACGATCCTTACCCGGCGGATTCTCCTCCATTCTCGACACCATGACGGAAACAAGGGTGGGTCCGGAGAACCTGGGGACCGACGAGCGCTTTAACCGGCGGCTGAACAGAGTTTAAAGTGACGCTCCGAGCGACCGAGCAACCGTTAGCGCCGTCCGCGACTCCGGCGGCAAAGCCACTACGTCATCCGGTCACGTGGCGTCACCGATTGTCCGCCTCCGGGCCACGTGACAATGTGGGCGGGACCGATGGTCGCCAATGACAACAACAACATGGGCGCCTTTGGTGCCCTGTCTCCGTGGTCTGGCTTTCCCTTTCTAGGGATGTTGCGTGTCCAGCTTTTCTTGTTCATTTTATATGTAACGACGACGAATTACATCAAAGCAGCGCCTTCATTGGTAGAAAGATGCCGATTTGGACACCAAATCTCCGCACGGCAAGATCCCACAGGAATCAACGTGATGAATGGTCATCCCAAACATGGACTAAATAAATATATTACTGAGAGGAACTGCCTTTGACAGCAAGGCAGGGGTTATTGTCCAGATCTGGTCAAATAAGCATCTGAGAGAAAATACTTCAATGATTGGAGTCATAACTTGCTCAAGATAGAGGTGAATTATGTCGTCCCAGGACATGAAGGGTGACGTTGCATTGGAATAGTTCCCTGGGGTCAATCATCTTCAGTTATTTCATCAATTACCTTACTTCCATTAGAAGATCAGCATTCAGGATGTTCACTGATGATTGATCAATGTTCAAGCCCATTTGCAACTTCTTGGCTTCTTGCCTGCGTACAACAAGACTTCGAAGATGGGCTGATAAGGTGCAAGTAATAATCATGTCACAAATGTGCCAGGTAATAACCATCTTAAGCAAGAGAGAGTCTAATCACCTACTCATTATTACCATTGCCGAGATCCCCACCATCTACATGCTGAGGGTCATCCAGGAACTCAACTGGACCACTCACCTAAATTCCATGGTTATCAGAGGTGGTAAGAGGCTGGGTGACTCTCCTCCTGAGATCTCAAATCCTTCCTTATCAGAAATCAGAAGGGTGATGAAATACTTTCCATTTGCCTGTATGAGCACTACTCTAACAATGCTCAAGAATCTTAGTTTACGAAAGAACTGGAGATGTTGGTTTAAATCGAAGGTAGACACAAAATGCTGGAGTAACTCAGCGGGACAGGCAGCATCTCTGAAGAAGGGTCTCGACCCGAAACGTCACCCATTCCTTCTCTCCAGAGATGCTGCCTGTCTCGCTGAGTTACTTCAGCATTTTGTGTCTACACTCAAGAATCTTAACACCTTTCAGGATGCTTGATTAGTATCCCAAACATTCAATCCATCAAAGCACCAGTACGTATCATCTCTAAAAAACACTGCAGTCACTCACCTGATCCACTCAAGACAAACACACGGAGAACCATTATCTGCAGATTCCCCTCCAAATCACATATTTTCCAGACCTGGAAATATTTTGATGGTCCTTCCCTCCTAACAACACCATGGAAGTGGAAGTGAATGCACCAGACAAATGGCAACTGATCATGACCTTCTCAATAGTAATTAGGGATGAGAAAGAAATGTCAGCCTTGCTGTCAATTACTAGATCTCAGAATTAAAAAAAACATCTTTGGTGATGTTCAGTGAGGAGTGTAAAGTCTTCAGGAAACCATGCATTGTTTGTCTGACATTGTTCTGACAAACACTCTTAGACCCGAAACATTGATTGGAAAATACAGCATGGAAACAAGCCCACCGAGTCCACACCAGCCATCAGTCACCTATTCAAGCCAGTTTTATGATATCATACTTTCTCATACACTAGGGGCAATTTATGAAAGTCAATTAATCTACAAATCCGCATATCTTTGGATGTTGGTGACACCCGGAACACCCGGAGGAAACCCATGTGGTCAGAGTGAGGATATGCAAGCTACACACGGTCAGCATGTGAAGTCAGGATCAAACTATCAAGGGGATCTTTGGTCAGTATTAAACACAGGTCCCTGGGGCTGTGAGCAGCAGCTCTGCCAGCTATGCTACTCGGCCGCCTTAACCCCCATTAACTCTGTTTTTCTTCCACAGATATTGCTGAGTGCTTCCAACATTTCCCATTTCAAATTTCCAGTATCTACAGTTTAGTTTTGATTTTCACAAGGAGATGTCAACATATCAAATTTCAATCTGTATGATGTAGAGGCGTTGACAGGCTTTCTTTGTGGTTGAATTAATATAACAATCTCACGCAAGGGGTCTGCCATTTTGGACAGAAATTAGGTGACATTTCTTCAGTCAGAGGGTGGTCAACTGATGGAACTCTCCACCCAGGAGGGCTGTGGAGGCTCAGTCACTGAGTTAATTCAAAACAGAATGGGCAGCACAGTGGTGCAACTGGCAGAGCAGGTGCCTCACAGCACCAGAGACTTGGGTTCAATTCTGGCCGCATGAGTTGCCTGTGTGGACTTTGCACATTCTCCCTGTGACAGCATAGTTTCCCCCAAGTGCCCTGGTTTTTCCTTGCACATCTCATGGGTCACCCCTTGATCTGGGACTTACTGTATAGACTCTCATACATTCTCTCAGCATCCACCCTGTCAAAACAGTCCTTTCAAAATATTTCAAAACGATCACCTCCCTTCCTAGCTCCAACGAGTAGAGGCCCAGTGTCTAATAATACAATAGGACCTTCATTTGAACAGGAAATTGTGTTTTCCAATACGTGGAACTGCAGGCGAAACTCATCAAAACCCAGGCCAATGTGTCCATGTAAGGTATGCTTGCCAAATCTGCCTCATTCCTGTTCTTGTGTAGCTTCCCTTTATTCATATTTGTCACCCCTTCCAACCCCAGTGAACTCTCCGTTAGTCATGAAAGAACGTGACCCCTCACAGTGTTATTAGCTTCTAATAATTTGAACCCCTAATCACTACTTAATGCATAAAGATATGCAGGTACACTCACCCACATCACACAATGATTAGCTGATATGCATTTAAAGACTTTAGAAATGATTTTTTTCATTTATTTATATTTTCACTGTGTATTTGTCTTAAATTGAATCATGTTTTTCTTTGACATATTTATCCGAAGATGTTAAGTGAAATACAATTCCTTTAGCCCTTGTGTGTAGAGGATACAGTTACCGCCTTTATAGAATCAAAACAAGCTGAAATTCAATAAAAGGCAAACCGACAGTGGATTCTTTGTTGCACATTAGTCTTCCTAACAATATAAATAGTCACCATCTGTTCTTTGATCTAGCAAGTTAGAATGTAGGAGTCAACTTAGTTAATGTGCAGGAAATGGTTTTTACCAATTAAAACAGAACACTAGTATAAAAAACAGCTGGACCTGTTTTCGTTTTTCATTATGTTATTCATGAAGCTTCTAAAATATTTTAAAACTCCAGGGGATCATTATCTTTAACCCTTGTTTCCCTCAGCTTTATGTTGTCAGTGTTTTTTGTCTTAAATCATGTTTTTCTCAACTTATTTATCCTAAGATGGTAAGTGAATCCCACATGCCTCTTTCCCCTCTCTCTCATGTCCCACCCTGGTGCACACCTATTTCTCCCACTATCCCTCATTCCCTTTCCCCTCTCCCTCTGAGTCCCTTTCCCAGTCCCTCACTCTGGCTTTACATTTCACTCCTCTTCTCTCCTTATCTGACACTCTTTTCTCTCCTTCTCATCTCTAGCCTTTGTCATTTACTCCATCCATCTGCCAATCAAACCCCCCCCCCCAATCTCACCTGTCCTCACCTGTCTTCACCCATCACGTGCCAGGTTTTGTCCTGCCCCCACTCCTTTTCCAGTTTTCTCCCCCCCCCTACTACAATAGTCTGAAGAAGGGTCCCGACCCACAATTTCATCTGTCCATTTCCTCCAGATATGCTGCCTGATGCAGCCACTCCAGCACTTTTTTTTGTTAACCAGCATCTGTAGTTCCTTGTCTTCCTCAGCTTTTCCCCAGCCAAATTACCTATCCAGCAAAGGGCTAACCAAGTTCACTTTAACCAGGCATTTAACTCAGAAGATTGTTGATTACAGATGTGGCAACATGGAGACACAAGAGACTGCAGATGCTGTAATCAAGAACAAAATATTGGCAGCACAGTGGTGCAGCTGGTTGAGCTGCCCTCTCATACCGCCAGAGACCAGAGTTTGATCCTGAACTCTGGATGCTCCGGTTTCCTCCCACATCCCAAAGACGTGCTGGCCTGTACGTTAAATTTCCTCTTGTGTGTAGAGAGTGGATGCGAAAGTAGGATAACGTAGAACATAAAGACGTACAGATTTGTAAGTAAATTGGCTTCTGTAAATTGTCCCTAGTGTGTGGGATAGAACTAGTATACGGATGATCATTGATTGGCATGGACTCGGTGGGCTGAAGGGCCTGTTTCCATGCTGTATCTCTAAAACTACAACAAAACTAGAGTGAATGGGTGATCGATGGTCGCTATGGACTTGGTGGGCTGAAGGGACCGTTTCTTTGCTGTATTTTTGAATAACAACTAATGATTGGAGAAGCTCAAGGAGTTGAGCAGTGCCAGAGGGATGGTGAACATTTTGGGTTGAGACCGTACATCGAACCTAAGCTATTTCTATAAATACCTTTGCAGTTTGTTGAAGCTGGCTGTACACAAATTGGTTGCTATTTTCCTATACCTCAATAGTGACTGTACTTCATAAGGCACCTCATTGACAGTCTTGGACGCCCTGAGGTAGTGCAGGGTACAATGGAAAATCTGGGCTTTACTTTAAATTCCCGGCATCGCAGAACTTGGCAGCTGTTATGCAAAGATATTTTTAGAAATATTGTTTATTTAAAATGTGGTAGCTTTGGTTTCTGTCCAACCAGTCCCAATCAGCTGCTTTCAGAACCTTATGGTGGAGCTTGCCACATCTGTAATGACCAATCTCCTGAGACTGCCCACTATATACCCATATTGTCTACAATGTTAAATATAGTTTGGGCTTGAATTTTCCAGGTTTTAGCTTTGGTGTTGATGAGGAGCATTTTTTGTGTATATATATAAAGCTTCGGTAAATGAATCAAATATCGGAGCATAATAAATTGCAACTAAATTGGTAATGGCAATATGAATTCCCGATACATTCTAAGCTGACCATTGCCATCTGTATTTCTTCTGTAGGTTCCCTGTTAGTTGGTCTGAAGAAGACTGTCAGAGTGAAGAGGGGTCCTGACCCAAAACGTCGCCTACCCATTCTCTCCACAAATACTGCCCAATCTGCTGAGTTCTTCCAGTGCTTTATTTTCCCTGTAACATCTCTGACTCACAGGTTCTATTAAACACCCACAAGAAAATGTATTTGGTCAATAGTCTATTGAAGATACCTGCACTTCCAAACAAAATGCATGGCTCATGAATTTAACAGTATCAGTGGCAAGAGAAAACGAAGTAGGTGTTTGAGGTAATTATTCAGTTATTATTGGTGAGTCAAAAACATCAAGCCCTATCTACAGTTTCTCTCTCTCCCACACTCCACTGCAAAGGAATAGTCATAGTTGTACAGCATGGAAACAGGCCCTTTAGCCCACTATGCTGACCTTTTTGCTCACCTACACTAATCCCAAAGTCTGTCTAAATGCTCTTAAAGGCTGTGATTGTATTTGACTCCAACCACCTCCTCTGACAATGCGTTCCATATATCAACCATTCTCTATGTAAAAAAAACGACCCCACAGATCCTTCACACCATCCTGTTTTTGATACCCCTACCCATGGGGAAAAGGTTTTGGTTGTCTACCCTATGTATGCCTTTCATAAACTCATTCTTCTATCTAAACATCCCTCTACCTCCTTTGCTCCAGGGGAAAGCACCCCTAGTTTATCCAATCTCTTCCCTTAATTCAAGTACTCCTGCAAAAAAAAACACACAGCACGGGTGTGAGTCAGGCAGCAGCTCTGGAGAACACGAGTAGGCGACATTTCCAGTCAAGACCCTGCATCAGACCCTTCTTGAGTCTGAAGAAGGATCCTGACCCAAAACATCACCTATCTATGTTCTCCAGGGATACTGCCTGATTTCGCATTTTTTGCTCAAGATTCCAGCATCTGCAGTTATTTGTGTCTACAAAAGTACTCCAATATAAGCAAAATCTGGTGAATCTCCTCTGCACTCTCTCTAGCACAACCACATCCTATCTATATTGTGGGGGAAAATCCCAGTATTTAGAGATGAAGCGCTGAGATTTGGGGGTGGGTAAGCAGTCAAAGGTTTCTCAGTGGGTTATACAGCTGGAAGAGATTGCAGAGATAGGGGCCGTGAGACTTTGCATGGATTTGATGAGAATTTTTCAATTGAGGCGTAGTTTTGCCAAGATCCACTGTTTGCTTGTCAGCATGGGAGTAATGCTTGTGCGGAGGTTGGAACTGCAGAAACTAAGATTTAAATCATTAAATCGAGGGGGATTCAGCAGTGAAAGAGCTGACGCAAGGTTGAAGTTGGGCATTACCAGCACCACTGGGACTGTTCCACATTAGTTTAGTTTAGAACTACAGCATGGAAGCAGGCCCTTCGGCCCACCAATCACCAATTCATGCTAGTTCTATGTTATCCTACTTTCGCATCAACTCCTTACACATTTGGTGCAATTTACAGAGGCCAAATAACCTACAAACCCGCATGCCTTTGGGATATGGGAGAAAAGCAGATCACACAGTAGAAACCCACACAATCACAGGGCGAATGTGCAATCTACACACAGACAGCACCTGAGATCAGGATCAAACCTGGGTCACTGATGTTGTGAGGCAGTAGCTCTACCGCTATGCCACCGCGCCGCCCACATGGCAAACTTCAGCTGGTATTTGGTAGAGTTTCTCAGACTGGCCTCAGCATTGCTGGCTAGGGGAGAGAGTAAACCCATCTAACAACTATATTCATTTTCTCACCACTGGACCTGTCACTTAGAAATACAAAAGGATATCAATGTATAATTCCTGATCTCTCCAGAGTTGCCAGATTTTCTTGTAGTACTACTTGTTGAAGCTGGCATTCAATGTTTGTTAATTGCAGGACAACATGCGACATACATGCTGAGATGCAAATCAAAGAACTGCGGGGTTGCAGCATTGCTGTATGCTGAAGGTTGAGGGGGAGTGAGTCAAAGATACAATGAACACCCGTGGCTGGGTTGACATAGGGAGAGTCAAAACATGCAGAGATTTTAAAAGAGTGGCTCGGGAAATATATAGTGCAGATATTCACAGTGTAAAAGTGGAACATAAGAAAATAGGTAAGAGAGTTCCGACCCAAAATGCTACCTATTCGTTTGCTCCAGTGACGCTGCCTGACCCGCTGAGTTAGTCCAGCATTTTGTGTCTATCTACACAAGAAAATAGGAACAGCGTAAAACAGGTCAGGCAGCATCAGTCTGAAAAAGGGTCCCAACATCGTGTGTTCATTCCCTCCACAGATGCTACCAGATCTGCTGAGTTCCTCCAGTATTTGTAGTTTTGCTCAAGGTTCCAGCATCTGCATCTGCAGTTTCTTGTGTCTCCAAAATAGGAGCAGCAGTTGACCATTCAGCCCTTATGATGCTCCACCATTCAATATGATCATGGCTTATCTACCCCCAGGCTTTAACTCCCTTTAACTCCTCCTCTAAAATAGGTGCTTTGGTAGATTATGTTCTAAATTGACGGGGTCACAGAAGATGAGAGTTTTAGTGGAGAGATGTTATTCTGACAGGATGTCTGTGACCAATGGTGTTTGGCAAAGATCAGTGCTGGGCCCCTGCTGTTTGTGAGATACACGTGATTTGGAGGTAGTCTGATTAGTAAGTTTGCAGACAACAACAAAATTGATGGAATTATGGATATTAAGAAAGGTTGTCAAATAATACCCCAAGGGCCTGTTCCTGTGCTACACTGTTTTAATTCTTTCTCCATATCCCTCAATCCCCAATTTACCCCCACCTTAAACACTTTGAGTCATCTTGACTTTGCATCTTTCTGTTGGTAGAGAGAAAATATTTGAACAGAGTGGTGGGGGCTTGCCAGGGGTGGTTGTGCAGGCAAATATGATAGTGGTATTTTAGAGGCTTTTAGATAGGCACTTGTACATACAGGATTGTGGATCACCTTTAACTTGGCTTCATGTTCGGCCTGAGGCATTGTGGGCCAAAGAGCCTGTTCTTGCGCTGTTGCAGTTGGTAGGAACTTACTCTGTGGAAACTGATAGTCAAGCTTCATACATTTCAATGGTAACTGGACTTCAGAAATGCTTTATTGGAATAATCAGAAGGGAAGGTGAGGGGTGCTACAGAAATGCAGGTCTTTCTTTTTTCTGCACCTCACCCATTTAAGGTTGTTAATCTTCTGGCCTTCACACAAAGATTTTTGTATTACTCCACAAAAATCACTCTAAAGTAAACATACATCCACACTCTTGCAATGAATGGCATCAAAAAGAGGACTGATAAGAAAGAACAATTGATAAAAGTGAAGAGAGAGGGAAATTTTTCTGCATTTCGAAGAGATGTACCTGGTCAGAATTTTGATTGATTGATTGAAACATGCCCTTTGACCCATCGAGTCCATACTGACCATCGATCACCCATTCACACTAGTTCTACATTATCCCACTTTTGCATTCACTTCCTACCGGCTTGAGGCAATTTTCAGAGGCCAATTAAAAAGCAAACCCTCACGTCTTTGGGATGTGGGACGAAATCAGAGCACCCGTAGGAAACCCATGTGGTCGCAGGGAGAACGTGCAAACTCCACACAGGCAGCATCCCAGGTCACAATCAAACCCAGGTCAATGGCTCTGTGACACAGCCCCTCTACCATCTACCACTGTGCCATCCCTAATTTTGATTTAAATAATATTATGGGAGCTATTTATATTACCATATGTAGGGGTATTTGTACGTTTGGCATTCATAACCCGGGGACAAACTGCAAGCAGCAAAATTCTTAATTTGGGATGGAGGATTAAAACTAAAAAGGGTTAAGGAACGTTTGGAAAGTGAGAACGGGCTAATAATGGGAAAAAAGCTCATACTTAAATTCTGGAAAAATGCGCCTACACCAACAATAAAAATGTGGATATCAAATATGTTTGAAACACTACATCTGGAAGAGATGAGATTCCTCTTAGCAGGCAAAGCAGACCACTTCCAAAAGACATGGTCTACGTTTTTGGAACTATTATAAGCATAAGGTGCAATAGTAATTTTTTTTAATAAATAAATAAATAAATAGATAGATAAATAAATAAAAGGTGCCAGGATCTGGTAACGGGGTGCAAAAAAAACAACAAAATAACAAAAACAGACTTGGTTGGTAGTCCCCTTTCTGCGGAGTTTAATGTTATAATAGAGCGATTGTTTCTCCTTTCTTTTTCCTTCTTTTCTAGGGTCTTCTTTCTTTCTTTCCTTCTCTAACTTCTTTTCTAAGGGGCTTTCTTTTCTCAACACTCTCTTGCACCTTCACGACTCTTACGCACTTTCTTTACTTCTATCTTTTTCTTAAAGCTCAAAAAATGAAGCGGTACAAAAAATGTATTAAGACATATGTGTTGTGTAGTATTGTAATTTACCGTACTTCTAATTAAAAATAAATAAATAAATAAAAAGAATTTTAAAAAAAAGATTTTTAAAAAAGGAAAGTGAGAAGAGAACAGCTGATTCTAATGGACCCAAGCTGCAGTCTCTTCCAACACATTTTCCATGGTTTCCTGCTGGCTTTTGTCCACTATACCTTTCCCGGCATGTCTGAAACCTCCTATTTTTGGCTTGTATTTTCTCTCTTTTCCTTTATTCCTCTGGTATCCACATAACTCTTCAACATTCATTTTGTCCGGATTCCAAGAAAAGAATCAGGTCACAGTGAACAAACTGCAAAATAAAACAGATGTAGAAAGGCAAAAATAGATTTAGAAATAATTAGCTTATTTTTCTGGGCATCAACTGGCAAGGCCAGCATTGAGTCGGCAGTGCCCATATCCTATTTGCACTGAACATTATGTCGTGATGAGGTATTTCAGAGCGCTAAGGAAATGGAATCACATATGAAAAGCCATTTGGCCTGTTATGCCTATGACAGCAACATCTTTATTGCTAACTACCTATTTTTAATTCTTCAATTTCTTTTTATCTTTTACTTGTCCACTGTTATTATTTTTAATGCACACTCTTAATCTACCATCGCTACCTCACACTTTTGTATGATTGATTGATTGATTGATTGAAAGATACAGCATGGAAACAGGCCTTTCTACCAACAAGTCCACACCAGCCATCAATCACCAAGTCGCACTAGTTCTATGTTATCCCACTTTCTCATCCATTCGCTACATACTAGAGGCAATTTACAAAGCCAAGTAACTTACAAGCCTGCCGACATTGGGGAGTGTGAGGATACTGAGCACCCAGAGGAAACCCACATGGTCACAGGGAGAACGCGCAAACTCCGCGCCGACTACACCCGAGGTCAGGATCCAACCCAGGTCTCAGGTGCTGTGAGGCAGCAGCTCTACCAGCTGGGACACTTTGCCACCCTGTAATTTAATTATTTTAAATTTAAGACTGAACTAAATCACTCTCAAATCACTCACTTTATTTTGTCACATTATGATCACTTTTCCCTGAACTTTTGTTAACTGCAAATTTATTAATTTACCCTTTCTCATTGCACCAATTAAAATAGAATAGTTTAAAATAGCCTGATTCTTGTTGGGTCCTCATGAACAGATCCACACATCTTGTAGGCATTTCTATTAGAGACACACAAGATTGCAGATGCTGCAATCTTGAACAAACAAAACAAACCGCAGGAGGAACTCAGCAGGTCGGGCAGCTCTTATAGAGGGAAATGGACAGATGATAATCTGGACAGATGAAAATAGAAACATAGAAAATAGGTGCAGGAGTAGGCCATTTGGCCCTTCAAGCCACCACCGCCATTCAATATGATCATGGCTGATTATCCAAAATCAGTACCCCATTCCTGCTTTCTCCCCATATCCCTTGATTCTGTTAGCCCTAAGATCTACAGTATATCTAACTCTCTCTTGAATTGGCCTCACTGCCTTCTGTGGCAGAGAATTCACAACTCTCAGGTGAAAGTCCTAAATGGCTTACCCTTTATTTTTAAACCGTGACCCCTGGTTCTGGACTCCCCCAACAGGGGAACTTTTTTCCTGCATCTAGCCCAATCACTTAAGAATTTTATATGTTTCTCTTTATTCCCTCTCATCCTAAATTTCAGTGAATATAAGCCCAGTCGATCCATTCTTTCATCATAATACAGTCCCGCCATCCTGGGAATTAATCTGGTGAACCTACGCTGCACTCCCTCAATAGCAAGAATGTCCTTTCTCAAATTTGTAGTCCAAAACTGCACACAATACTCCAGGTGTGGTCTCACCAGGGCTCAATTCCTTTCGCTATTAAGGCCAACATGCCATTTGCTTTCTTCACTGCCTGCTGTACCTCCATGCCCACTTTCAGTGACTGATGTACAAGGACACCCAGGTCTTGTTGCACCTCCCCTTTTCCTAATCTGACACCATTCAGATAATAATCTGCCTTCGTCTTGCCACCAAAGTGGATAAACTCACATTTATCCACATTATACTGCATCTGCCATGTATCTGCTCAATCACCCAACCTATTCAAGTCACCCAGCATACTCCTCGCAGCTCACACTGCCACCCAGCTTTGTGTCATCTGCAAACTTGGTGATGTTACATTTAATTCCTTTGTCTAAATTAATATATATTGTAAATAACTGGGATCCCAGCAATGAGCCTTGCGGCACCCCACTAGTCACTGCCTGCCATTCTGAAAAGGACCCATTAATTCCTACTCTTTACTTCCTGTCTGCCAACCATTTCTCTATCCATGTCAATACCTTACCCCAAATACCATGCGCTCTAATTTTGCACACTAATCTCTTGTGTGGGACCTTGTCAAAGGCTTTTTGAAAGTCCAGATACACCACATCCACTGGCTCTCCCTTATACATTCTCTGTAACATCCTCAATAAATTCCAGACGATTAGTCAAGCATGATTTCCCCTTCATAAATCCATGCTGACTTTGACCGATTGCTTTCCAAATACGCTGCTATTACATCTTTAATAATCGACTCAAAACTCAAAACTGCGCAGAACATTACAAACGCCCAACTGCCCTCCTTGGATGACATATATAGGGCCCGATGCTTGCGCCGGGCCACAAATATCAAGCAGGACACATCCCACCCTGCCAACCACCTTTTTACTCTGCTACCCTCTGGGAGGCGATTCAGGACTCTGAAGGCTCGCACCGGTAGACTAAAGAATAGTTTCTACCCATGTGCGATAAAAGAGCTAAATTCCAACAGAGAATGCTGGGGAAGCAAAATGTAACTCCAAGAAATGCCGCCAAATTCTTTTAAATTCTTTTAAATTCTTTTAAAATACCTATTTATTTTTTACTAATAAGTGTACATATGTGTTAATGGTTGTCGTGTTTGTATTTTTTTAACCGGAGGAGATGTAATGGAATTTCGTTGCACAGTATTGTGCAATGACAATAAACGTATTCATTCATTCAAGCATCTTTCCCACTACCTATGTCAGGCTAACTGGTCTATAATTCCCTGTTTTCTCTCTCCCTCCCTTCTTAAAAAGTGGGGTTACATTAGCTACCCTCCAGGCCACAGGAGCTGATCCAGAGTCTATAGAACATTGGAAAATGATCACCAATGCATCCACAATTTCTAGGGCCACCTCCTTGAGTACTCAGAGATGTAGACCATCAGGCCCTGGGGATTCAAGGCAAATTGTTGAAGGGAGATAGTTGGTAGAAAGAGGTGAGGCAGTAGAAAAAGGTCGGGCAAAAGCAGGCAAGTGTAGATGAATGCAGGGTTTGCCAGAGAGCAGATCTGTTTGTAAAGATCAATATGTCCATCTGTACATTCAAGATGGACCATGATGAATCCAATTGGGAATGCAGGAGAGTTACATTATCCGAAGAGTGGTGAGAATCTAGGAGTGTTAAGGTGAATAGCAGAGGTGAAGCTAGAATAAGGCAATGAAAAGATAAAGCGAAAGGATGAAGAATGATAGGAGAAGGCAAATAAATTCATAAGTACCAGCATGAACTAAATGGACCGAACGGTTGCCAAGTCATAGAGCAATACAGCAAAACCAACTCCTGAGCCCACCTTGTTAATGCCGACCAAGTCAGCATGCTGTTTTGGTCCTATTTGCTGGCATTTGGGCCATAGCCTTCTAAACCCTTCCTTTACATTTATCTATCCAAATGTCTTTTAAATGTCGTAATTGTATCCACTTCAGTAGCTTCCTCCAGCAACTCATTCCACATACTGACTACCCTCTGCATTCAAAAGTTTCCCTTGAGGTCCCCTTAAATCTCTACCCTCTCACCTTAAACCTATGCCCTCTAGTTGTAGAATCCTCAGCATGTGAGCATTCGCTTTATCCATGCAGCACAGGCACCCCTCAGCCTCCTATGCTCTCAACAACCTTTCCTTATAATTCAAGGTCACAAGCCCAGGTAACATCCAAGAAAGGACAAATGCTGTCGAAGGTTTTGCATTGTGGAACATTGCGATATGTCAATGACGTATTCACTGGATAAGAACTGGCTAAAGGCTCCTGATTGCATGAGAAGGATTTCCCTCCTCTCTCTCCATCACGCTAGGGTTAGTTATGAAACATCGCTCACTGCAGGCTGCAGCCTGCCAACATTGTGAAGGGTGTGAACATTCCCGAAGGCTACTTTGGTTGAAAGCTCTGGAGGAGGAGGAGCAGACACTAGGTCTATACGTCTGAAATCGTCACTGTCAAACAATGCAGAAGTCTTACTCAGCAATGGTGAGGTGTGTTTATAAACCACCCATCGATCAATCTTGTACGGTATTGCAACCAGTGTCGGCGAATAAGTCTCCTGTGGGTATCAGTGTTTACAGAATAGAAACAGGGTGTGGTACTGAGAGAGAAGCTACGAAATCTCTTGTTAATTGTAACACTTTATGGACTTCATCAACTGGAACTATGTCGGACTATATCTATCAGGAATGTTTATCCAGACTCAGTGTCTGCCTACGAGAGGTGGGGGAAGGTTGTTCTTCAAAAGCATTTTGAGGATGTATTTCAATTTCCTGATCTTTGTAAGCAAATTGTAAAATGAAAGAATTCCTTCATTAAAAGGGGGGAATTAAAAGTTATGGCTACAAAAGGAACTGCAAATGCTAAAATCTGGAATAAAAAAACAGAACACTGGAAAAACTCAGTGGGTCAAGCAGCATCTGTAGCGACAAAAGGTGTAATTCAACTTTTTAGGTCGAGACTCTGAGGGTGAAGCAGAATGTCTTACAGGCTGTCCCCGGCTTATGAATGCCTGACTTATGGACACCCTGACATAACAAAAGAGTTCCATATTAAATTCAAAAGTCCGACATACATTAGTTCCTAAGAACTGCTGATCCAATTTCTCCATAGCATTGAGTACAAGAGTCAGGAAGATAGACAAAAAATGCTTGAGTAACCCAGTGCGAAGGGCAGCATCTATGGATAGAAGAAATGGGTGATGTCTTGGGTTGAGACCTTTCTTCGGAGTGAGGGTCCGGGGGGGAGAGAAAGGAGAAATATGGAAGGGTAAGATGTGAAAACAAAATATCAAAGGGGACGAGGATCAAGGAAAATGTAGAGTAAATCATTGTTAGCTAGGGGAAGTTGACAATGAGGCATACAAAGTAAAATTTAATCAGGAGGACAGTCGATCTAGTCAGAGAACTAGAATGGGGGAGGGATGGAGAGAGAGGGAAAGCAAGGGTTACTTGAAGTTAGAGAAGTTCATACTGCTGGGGTGTAAGCTGCCCAAACAAAATATGAGGTGCTGTTTTATCCAATTTGCGTTGTACCTCACTCTGACAGTGGAGGAGGCCCAGGACAGAAAGGGTAGTATGAGAATGGGAGGGGTAGTTAAAGTGTTTAGCAACCAGGAGATCCTGTAAGTCTTGGCGGACTGATCGCTGAACTTGCGCTTGGTCTCACCGATATATAAGAGTTCACACCTGGAACAGCGGATACAGTAGATGAGGTGCAAGTGAACCTCTGCCTCACCTAAAAGAACTGTTGGGGTCCTTGGACAGAATTGAGGGAGGAGGTATAGGGAAAGTACCTGGGGAGGGGGTGGTTTGGATGGGAAGGGATAACCAGGGAGTTGTAGAGGGAATGGTCTCGGTGGAAAGTGGAAAAGGGTGGAGATGAGAAGATGTGGCTAGTGGTGGGATCAAATTGGAGGTGGCGAAAATGTCAGAGGATTATGTGCTGTATGCAACGGTTGATGGGGTGAAATGTGAGGACGTTCTGTCCCTGTTGTTACTGGGGGAGCAAGAACAGAGCTGCGGGTTACCTCATCTATGCTGGTAGAGGGGAACCCCCATTCCCTAAAGAATTAGGACATCTCGGATGTCAGGAAATCATGTTGTTGCTTTATAGGTGTTATGTTGGGCTACATTTGGAATATTATGTGCAGTTCTGGTCACCCCATTACAGGAAGGATATGGGGGCTTCGGAGAGGATGCAGCAGAGGTTTATCAGGATGCTGCTTGGATTAGAGGGTATCATCATCCACTGTATAAGGAGAAGTTGGATAAATCTGGATTGTTTTCTTCAGAACGTCGGAAGTTGAGGAGAGTCCTGATAGAAGTATATAAAATTATGAGAGGCATAGATAGGGTTTTTTCAATGTCAACGACTTGAGGACATCGCATTAAGGTGAGAGGGGCAAAATTTAAAGGAGATATACAGGGCAAGTTTTTTTTTACATAGAGAATGGTGATTGTGCCTGGAATGTGCTATGGGAGGTGGTGGTGCAGGCAGATATGATACTGATGTTTAAGAGGCTTTTATGCACATGGATAAGCAGGGATTGAAGGGAAAACCTGTGCAGGCAGAGGAGATTAAATTAACTTGACATTATACTCAGAACGGATATTGTGGGCCAAAGGGCCAGTTTCAGCGCTGTACTGTTCTACGTTCTATGAACTTGACAGTTCGTTAGGGAAATTCCAGTCAGTCATGGTCCACCCAGAACAGAGGGGAGTGGACTTGGCCAACCTTTATTTTCGAGAAAGGGTTGAGGCAATCTTGGGAAAAAACGAAAAATAAAATTATGCCTGGAGGTGTTTTTCCACTGGTTATGAGCTGCGGTGTAATCAGGTGAACAAATCAGTACAGGCCTGTTTCATTCCTTATTGACTGAAAATGTTCCATCTCACTCTCTGTTCTGACAAAAGCACCCACTAAATATTCATGTTCTATTTCATATTCCTGTATTATTTTCGAACTTGACTTATATTCCGCTTGGTTAGTTTCCAACCCCAATGGCATGAATTCTCCAATTTCAAGTAAACTCCCTGACCCCTTCTCACTCTCTCTCCCCCCCCCCCCCAGTGCCTCACCTTTATTCCACTATTCCTGTCATCCTCCTTCTTCTGCTCATTTCCCACCCCTCCAACTCAGAGTCCCCATTTCTCTTTTATCCCCCCGTCTTTCCCCTCTCCCCTTCCACCCACATTCTGCCCTCTGCTTTACATTTCACTACTCCTCTCCTTATCTGAAACCATTTTAATAATAATAATAATAATAAATTTTATTTATGGGCGCCTTTCAAGAGTCTCAAGGACACCTTACAAAAATTTAGCAGGTAGAGGAAAAACATGTAAGGGGAATGAAATAAATAGTAGAGACATGACTAGTACACAAAGTAAAGACAGAATTCAATACAAACCACAATATGAGGCAATTAATGCACAGATGAAAAGGGAGGGGGACGTGGGGCTAAGGATAGGCAGAGGTGAAGAGATGGGTCTTGAGGTGGGACTGGAAGATGGTGAGGGACACGGAATTGCGGATCAGTTGGGGGAGGGAGTTCCAGAGCCTGGGAGCTGCCCTGGAGAAGGCTCTGTCCCCAAAACTGCTGAGGTTGGACTTGTGGATGGAGAGGAGACCGGCTGATGTGGATCTGAGGGACCGTGAGGGTTGGTAGGGGGAGAGGAGGTCAGTGAGATATGGGGGGGCCAGATGGTGGAGGGCTTTGTAGGTGAGGATCAGGATTTTGTAGTTGATCCGGTGGGAGATGGGAAGCCAGTGAAGTTGTTTGAGGACTGGAGTGATGTGATGCCAGGATTTGGTGTGGGTGATGAGTCGGGCGGCTGCGTTCTGGACCAGTTGGAGTCGGTTGATGTAGGTGGAGCTGATGCCAAGGAGAAGTGAGTTGCAGTAGTCCAGTCGGGAGGAGATGAAGGCATGGATGAGTCTTTCAGCAGCGGGAGGTGTGAGAGAGCGTCTGAGTTTGGCGATGTTGCGGAGATGAAAGAAGGAGGTTTTAATGACATGGCGGATGTGAGGCTCAAGGGAGAGGGTGGAATCAATGATCACGCCAAGGTTGCGGGCCTGGGGAGATGGGGAGACAGTGGTGCCATCGATGGTGAGAGTGGGGTTATTGATTTTGCTGAGTGTGGCTTTGGACCCTATGAGGAGGAATTCTGTCTTATCGCTGTTGAGTTTGAGGAAATTATGTTGCATCCAGGTTTTTATAGCTGACAAACAGGAGTTGATATGGGAGAGGGGGGGGTTGTGGGGGGATTTGGTGCCGAGGTAGATCTGGGTGTCGTCAGCGTAACAGTGGAAGTCCAGGTTGAAGTGGCAGAGTATCTGACCAAGGGGGAGGATGTAGATGATGAAGAGGAGGGGGCCGAGTATGGAGCCTTGGGGAACGCCTTGAGTGACTGTGGCTGTAGCAGAGGTGTGGTTGTGGAGAGAGATGAAGTGGGATCTGTTGGAAAGGTAGGAACGGAGCCAGCTGAGTGCAGAGCCTTCAATGCCGAGGTCTGTATTTTGTATCCATTTCACCTCCAGCTTTGTCACATACTCAACTCATCTGCCAATTACCTCCTTACACCTGAATCCACCTATCACCTGCCAGGTTTGACACCCACAACTCTCTTTACCAGTTTTCACCCCTCTCCTCCACCAGTCTGAAGAAGCATCCTGATCCAAAACGTCACCAGTCCATTCACTCCACAGATGCTGCCTGACCGGCTGAGTTCCTCCAGCACTTTTTTGTTGTGCTCACTATCCAATTCACCTGAACCAACGCTGCTTTTTTCCAGCAGAAAACACATATGTCAGGGGCAGGAGAAGGGAGGTTGACAACTTCGGCAGGCTGAGAGGGTCCTGGGACTGAACCTAGCCTCTTAGGACCTGCCGGCTGGTGGTTAAAAGCAGCAGCCTCCCTCCAACCCAATCCATTGGTATATTTTTGCAACCCCCACCTTACCTCTGTAACTCTTCCACCCTTACAGTACTCTGAGATCTCTGTGCCACTCCAATTCTGGACCCTTGCTTTTTCATGTACTTAACATGCCACGGAGTTGTACAGCACAGAAGCAAGCACCTCAGCCCAATTCATCCATGCCAGACAAGATGTCTTCCTGAACTCATCCCATTTGCCTGCATTTGGCCCGTATCCTTTTTAATACAAGACTTAAATAGTATCGTCAATCTCAAGTACAATAGGTAGAACAAAAAGAAAGATACAGAGTGCAGAATCTCTTCTAACCTCACTAATCTCTTCAACTCCTCATTGTCCCAAAGAATTGTCCCCTCCGCTTTCAAAACTGCTGCTGTCACACCAATATTAAAGAAACCTGGTCTTGATCCCTCCTCTCTCATTAACTACCGCCCAATCTCAAACCTCCCCTTTCTTTCAAAAACCCTGGAGCGTATCGTTGCGTCGCAACTTCATTCCCACCTCCTTGCGTATAACCTACTTGAACCCCTCCAATCTGGCTTTCGCCCCCTCCATAGCACAGAAACTGCTCTCCTCAAAGTCCTCAACGACCTCCTCACCTCTGCTGACACTGGTTCCCTCAACATCCTCATCCTCCTCGACCTGAGCGCAGCCTTCGATACAGTGAACCATAACATCCTGCTCACCAGACTCAAAGACCTCGGCATTGAAGGCTCTGCACTCAGCTGGCTCCGCTCCTACCTTTCCAACAGATCCCACTTCATCTCTCTCCACAACCACACCTCTGCTACAGCCACAGTCACTCAAGGCGTTCCCCAAGGCTCCGTACTCGGCCCCCTCCTCTTCACCATCTACATCCTCCCACTTGGTCAGATACTCCGCCACTTCAACCTGGACTTCCACTGTTATGCCGACACCCAGATCTACCTGGGCACCAAATCCCCCCACAACCCCCCCCCTCTCCCATATCAACTCCTGTTTGTCAGCTATAAAAACCTGGATGCAACATAACTTCCTCAAACTCAACAGCGATAAGACAGAATTGCTCCTCATAGGGTCCAAAGCCACACTCAGCAAAATCAATAACCCCACTCTCACCATCGACGGCACCACTGTCTCCCCATCTCCCAAGGCCCGCAACCTTGGCGTGATCTTTGATCCCACCCTCTCCCTTGAGCCTCACATCCGCCATGTCATTAAAACCTCCTTCTTTCATCTCCGCAACATCACCAAACTCAGACCCTCTTTCACACCTCCCGCTGCTGAAAGACTCATCCATGCCTTCATCTCCTCCCGACTGGACTATTGCAACTCACTTCTCCTTGGCATCAGCTCCACCTACTTCAACCGACTCCAACTGGTCCAGAACGCAGCCGCCCGACTCATCACCCACACCAAATCCTGGCATCACATCACTCCAGTCCTCAAACAACTCCACTGGCTTCCCATCTCCCACCGGATCACCTACAAAATCTTGATCCTCACCTCTGGCCCCCCCATATCTCACTGACCTCCTCTCCCCCTACCAACCCTCACGGTCCCTCAGATCCACATCAGCCGGTCTCCTCTCCATCCACAAGTCCAACCTCCGCAGTTTTGGGGACAGAGCCTTCTCCAGGGTAGCTCCCAGGCTCTGGAACTCCCTCCCCCAACTGATCCGCAATTCCGCGTCCCTCACCATCTTCCAGTCCCGCCTCAAGACCCATCTCTTCACCTCTGCCTATCCTTAGCCGCACGACCTCTCTCTTTTCATCTGTGCATTAATTGCCTCATATTGTGTTTTGAATAGTATTCTGTCTTTACTTTGTGTACTAGTCATGTCTCTACTATTTATTTCATTCCCCTTACATGTTTTTCCTCTACCTGCTAAATTTTTGTAAGGTGTCCTTGAGACTCTTGAAAGGCGCCCATAAATAAAATTTATTATTATTATTATTAGAATATACCATAGTTCTCGGCATTGTAGTGAAACAGTTCTATTGAAACAGTCCAATGTCCACAATGAGGTAAAGAAGAATCAGACAGTGCCACAAGGTATAGAAGTACTGTTCAGAAGCCTGATAACATTGGGGAAGATGCTGTTCCTGAGTCTGGTAGTGCGTGCTTTCAAGCTTCTGTACCTTCTGCCCAATTAGAATGGGAAGAAGAAGGAATTACCATAGTGGTAAAGTTCTTTGACCATGTTCAAGTTCATGTTCAAGTGAGTTTATTATCATGTGTCCCTGGTAGGACAATGAAATTCTTGCTTTGCTTCAGCACAACAGAACAAGATATCATGAAATGCAGAGGGAGTCAGTGGTGGGGAGGATGGTCTATGTAATGGACTGGGCTATTACATCCACAAGCCTCTGAAATGTCCTACTGGCTTGGGCAGAGCTGTTACCAAACCAAGCTGTGATGCAACACTACGGTATTGTGAAGAGGAACCTGAAACATTAACTCTGTCACTCTCATCACAGATAGTGCCGGTCTTGATGAGTATTTTCTATTTTTACTTCAAATTTACAGTTTCCGCCCTTCTTTGCTTCGAAAAACAAAGATAATTAGTCACAGTTTATCCACAATATCTGCTTTTGAAAACGCATTCATATCAAAATGCAGGGTGATGCATTGACAACGGAATGTTATAAATAGGTGTTTATGCTTATATCATTATTATGGTTTTAAAAAACTTAAACTTTATTAATATATCTTGTAAACTGAGTTTAGGGATCATGTTAATACAGTCAGATAATGTCTCTAACAAAGACAGTTAATTAGAACATAGAACAGTGCAGCACAGGAACAAACCATTTGGCCCACAATGTAGGCACCGAATATCATACCAAGTTAAACTATTCTCTGCCTGTACATGATCCATATCCCCCCATTCCCTGCATTTCCATGTTCCTATCTAAAAGCCACTTAAAATCCACTTTCCAGACCCATAATTTCAAGGACAGGTGCCACTACGTAAACTTGCATTTAAAAGTATGCATTTAATGGCAAGCCCATAACCACATCCATGTACAGACTTGGTCCAATTTGGTCCAAGTCCACAGCTTCCTGAAAGTGGCGACATAAGTAGATGGAGTTGTAAAGAAAGTATATGGTATACTTTGGCCTTCATCGGTTCGGGGTATTGAATATAACAGTCAGGAAGTCATGTTGCAACTTTGTTGGACTTTGGTTAGAAAGATCCAGGTATATAATTTGTGAATAGCCAATAAAATATCAATGCAAAATATAACTACATCATACGGGTATGCTCAACATTTCAATGCCGTCCTGTAAAATAACAGATTTGTCACTGGCTACGTGTCATGAACTAGTGAGTTGGATAGAGGCAGTGTTTGTTACCCAAGACAAAAACTCTAGTGCTCAATGAACAAAGTCACTTTACTCAGAAACAAAATCTAAAGCCAACAACACAAGAACTACAACAAATTCTTCAGGGAGATGCAGCGACTGGGACGCATAACTTCTAAATTATCTACATGAAGTCCAATTCAGTCATTTACAGCAAGTAATGGGCAAGCTTGGTTTATAGGGCAATTATCCAGTCATCTATGTACCTGGGGAGAGGGTTTTGCAACAGAGGATTATTGGAGTGAAGGGGGCACTTCCATAATTGCTGTGGAGCATATTATACACAATAAACAGAATAACTCATCTAAAGATTGTTCTGCTATAACACGCATTTCATAAGTTTTAGGAGCAGAATTAGGCCATTCAGCCCATCAAGTCTACTCTGCCATTCAATCATGGCTAATCTATCTTACCCCTCTCAACCCCATTCTCCTGCCTTCTCCCCATAACCCCTGACACTCTTACTAATCAAGAACATTTCAATCTCCACCTTAAAAATATTAATTGATTTGGCTCCCACAGCTGTCTGTGGCAATGAATTCCACTGATTTGCCACCTTCTGACCAAAGAAATTCCTCCTCGTCTCTTTTCTAAAGATTTTTTAATTCTGAGATTATGGTGTCTGGTCCTAGACTCACCCACTAGTGGAAACATCCTCTCCACATTCACTCTATCCAGGCCTTTCACTAATCGGTAAGCTTCAATAAGGTCCCCCCTTCTAAGCAGGCCCTGTGCCTTCAAATGCTCATCATATGTTAACCCAATCATTCATGGGATCATTCTCGTAAACCTCCCCTGTATCCTTTCCAACGCCAGTACATCCTTCCTCAGGCATGGGGCCCAAACCTGCTCACAATACTCCAAATGCGGTCTGACCAGTGCCTTATAAAGCCTCAGCTTTCCATCCCTGCTTTTGTAATGTAGTCCTCTCAAAATAAATGCTAGCATTGCATTTGCCTTCCTTACTACCGATTTGACTTGCAAATGAACTTTTTGGGAATCCTGCACCAGCACTCCCAAGCCCCTTTGCACCTCCAATTTCTGAATTCTCTACCCATTTAGAAAATAGTCTACATCTTCCATTCCACAAATTGCATATAATACAAGTGATGAATTAGGGAACATTGTTTGCATTTCATGGGCCGAATTGGTTATAATGGGATTTTGATTGGGAACTTGAAAACCACTTAAAGGTTACTTTGGAATTTGACAAGCAGAAAAAAGCTGTCATGGGGATAAAAACAGTCTAAGGAAAACAAAAATGTTTCCATGTTACCTCCCTGCCGTAATCAGACACCATTGTCATTTTCTATCAGTTTCACCATGGATGGCTGTTGAAATCCACAAGCAGTCACTTCTATTCTGCCCTACAATACTCTGTTAAGCAATGAAACATACAGGTTTCATATTTTTGGCTTGCAATAATAAAAAGAAAAGTAGCTTTTGAACCAACCTTTATTTTTTTTTATCCTGTGAAAAAAATAATATTGTTATTGCGTATATGAATCTCTCCTGTCCTTAACTCCCTTTTACCCACTGACACAATTGTTTTTATGACACAATTTTGTACAACACAAAATTTCTTAGGAATGCAACTATCGTGTTATAGCAGAACCTGCAGTAAAAAATAATGTCTGAAGTGGAGTGCTGACAAAAACGACAGCAACATCTCTGAGAGGATGCCGTGAGTGAAGAATAGTTACTAAAGGCATAAAGACAATTGCCTGAGTGGCCAGAGAATTACTCAATCATCTCCACCTGCTTATAGGGAGTGCATTCTTGATAGAAACTTTTATTTCTAAATGCGGCCTTTTATAAATATTGTTGCAGTGCACTCTGGGTTGTTGCTAACCAACTTCGCAAAGATTTTGTTTGCTTTCCAAAACCTCCCGTTGTACGAATTGTAAACGGCATTCATTAAAAAGTTGGATTAGTTTAATTTGTCGGAGCTGTGAGTTCAGAATAACAATCTTAGGAATGTAATGAAGAAACCAGGTCTGTCCATGATGGATTTTACAAAGGGACCATTGTGAGTTTAAAAGAACAGCATTAATGTTTCATGCTGTAGTGGAATGTCTAGACTTTAATAAGTTTATTTAGGTTGTATTACCCCTTTGAGACGAGAAATTTAGAACACGATGTCATTTAAATAAATAGCCTTTTTCCTCAATTGGAAATCTAACTGATCTTACAATGGTTCCATGAGATTTTCCAGAGAGGAGCGAATTACAGCTGTCATCTTAAACATAAGAACCAGGAGTTGCTCTCGCCTTCATACAAGGCAGCTTGAGGGAAGATCTGGTAAAGGTGGACAAGATCACGACTGCTTTAGACACGGTTACCAGACAGGAGTTGTTTCCATTAGCAGATAAAACATTTTTTGGCAAAAGATGCAGGAGGGGAGAGAAGAAAAATAATTTTAGTTAGATTAGTTACAATCTGGAATTCACTGGCTGTGGGGAAGGGTCAGACAGGATCGATCAGAACCTTTAAAAAAGAAACCCAATGTGTTGGAGTAATTCAACAGGTCAGGCAGCATCTGTGGAGGAAAATGGAAAGGTGACATTTTGGATCGGGTCCCTTCTTAAATCTAAAGACCTGAAACATCGCCTGGACATTCCCTCCACAGACGCTGCCTGACTTGCTGAGTTACTTGTATTTTGTGGTTTGCTGAAGATTCCAGCACCTTGATCCTTGTTCTATGTGTCTCCTTTAAAAGGGAATTAGACAGATACTGGAAAAAGAGTAATTAGCAGGGCTGTGGGGGTTGGGGAATGGGACTGATGGGGTTGGTATACTATGAGACTTGGCATATTGAGTGGCCTCGTTCGTGCTGTAGCAATTCCAAGCATCTTTGCTTCAATGGTACTTTATTGTCACATGTACCTAGGTACAGTTACATTTCTTTTTTGCACACAGTAAGACTTTTTATCAGCACAATCATATTTAAGTGCAAGAGTATAAGAATAATAGCTTGCACTGTGGCAGTACACAAGAGGTGCCATGTTCCTGGCACCATCTTGCGGCCTTCACGTTCAGACCTACAGTATGTGCATTAGGTCACTGCGTGGAAAAGACTATTCATCCCATCAAGCTGTTACCAGCACTATATATTCCATGTTCTCTATATCCCTTCACCGCTGTTGCTTTTTTCTCTCCTCAGATACTCAGCTATGCTCCACTGTGGGCAACAGTGGCATGGCTGGTAGACCTGGGTTCAATCCTGACCTCAGGTGCTGTCTGTGTGGAGTTTATACGTTCTCTCTGTGACCGAGTGCATTTCCTCTGGGTGATCCGGTTTCCTCCTACATCCCAAAAGACATGCAGGTTTGTGGCTAAATGACCACTGTAAATTGCCCCTCATGTATAGGGTGTAGATATGACTATGAGATGTGAATATGTGAATATGAGATAGCTTAGAATTAATGTGAATGGGTGATCGATGGTCAGCGTGGAATGGCCTGTTTCCATGTTGTATATTTGAATCAATCAATACTAATTCAGCTGCCTTTTAAATATTACTACATTTGAATCTGTCTCCACTTTACTAGCAGCACCTTCCAGATCCTAACCTCTTGCGGAGACAAAAACATTTCCTCTTGTTCATCTTGCCCCCTCTGCTCCTATTTTGCTACAGGCCATGACCCCTAGTTGTTGACCACACTGCCAATGGTAATGGAGCAATTGCTAGCACATATGGTTTTGGTTTAGTGGAGACGGCCTGTTGTTGCTATTTCCTGTGTTTTGTATTCCAAAATCCATTTTTGTCCTCTCCTGTTTCCATTTATCGGAACTGCTGTTTTCCCTCAGGACCAGTGAATAGGAAAACGAGATGACAAGATAGATGTATGTGTTGTGGCGAAGTTGTGCACACAGTTACTAAACATTGCCGAGGAAACACACTTCAGAAGCAAGCCATTTGGCCCTTTAGCACACTGCTTGCATTTTGAACATAGAACGTAGAAAAATACAGTGCAGGAAAGAATTGCAGATGCTGGCTTAAACCGAAGATAGACACAAAAAACTGGAGTAACTCAGTGGGTCAGACAGCATCTCTGGAGAAAAGGAATAAGTGACGTTTTGGGTCGAGACCCTCCTTCAGTCAGGGAAAGGGAAACGAGAGATATAGATGGTGATATAAAGAGATATAGAACAAATGAATGAAAAATATGCAAAATTGTGACAATGATAAAGGAAATAGGCCATTGTTAGCTGTGGGCTGGGTGAAAATGAGATGCAATGAGACTCAACAGGACGACTGAAACTAGTACAATGACTTGGGTGGGGGAGGGACGGAAAGCGAGGGGATGCAAGGGTTACTTGAAGTTAGAGAAATCAATATTCATACTGCTGGGTTGTAAGCTGCCCAAACAAAATATGAGGTGGTGTTCCTCCAATTTGCATTTGGCCTTCACTCTGACAATTTAGGAGGCCCAGGACAGAAAGGTCAGTGTGGGAATTGGAATGGGAATTAAAGTGTTTGGCAACCAGGAGATCAGGTAGGCCTAGGCGGACTGAGTGAAGATGTACAGCGAAACGATTGCTCAGTGTCTACGTTTGGTCTCGCTGATGTATGAGAGTCCACACATTCAACAACGGATACAGTAGATTAAGTTGGAGGAGGTGCAAGTAAAACTCTGGCTAACCTGAAAGGACTGTCAGGGTCAGAATTCTCTAACTGATTTCTCTAACTACATTTTGACTGCTCCACTGTGAAATCTCCTCAAGCTACGCCTACTTTGAAGAATGTTTCCACCTCTCTCTGACGGAATTCAGTGAGGCACTCTCTCACAGAAGGGTCCTGACCCCAAACGTCACCTATCTATGTTCTCCAGGGATCCTGCCTGTCCCGCTAAGTTATACCAGCACTTTTAGACCAAGACTGGGTACAGGAGAAGGATAATGTGGAGCTTAAAGAATACTATGAACCAGTTGTGTGGAATGAACTATGATACACACAGTGAGATACAAACCTTGATTGTGTTAAAGAGAGACAGGGCAGCAACTAAACCAAGCAACAAAATAGTATCGAAACCACAGTCCACGAGAAATCTCAAGTGACTCGTATTCGCTCAAAAGACCTCCCTCCAGGGCTAGAGTAGCATTGTTGTTATCTAACTGAACTGAAATCATGGGTTCAGATCCCAGCATGACTACTGAGAATTTGAACCAAATGCTTTAAATAAATTTGAGATAAAAAGCCAGCATTGTACAATACCAGCTTGTTCACAAATGCCCGTCGGGGGGGGGAATGATTGGAATTGGAACATGAAGACTATTATCCACCCTCAGTAAAGGTGCACTCTTGTGTATAGTCAAGTATATATGTACCTTCATGTATGGTGTTATCTGATCTGTTTGGACAGCATACAAAACAAAGCTTTTCACTGTACCTCGGTACACGTAACAATAATGAACCTAAACCTCTCCTCCGCACCCCTTCCACAAACTCTGATTGTTTACCCCCTTCCTTTCACTCCATTTTCTTGTCCTTCCTTTATCAACCACCCCCCCATCGCTCCTGCCCTTTTCTCTCCCATCTGCATACTATATCTCAATCAGTAACCCCTGCCATTCTTTTGGCTCTCGCCCTCACTTTTTCCCCACTCTGCTCTCCCAATGCCTCCCCCTCATTTTCTCTTGTTACTTCCAGACATTTTAGGAAATGAACAGGAGATTTACAACTGATTCCCTGATGAATTTTCTGTTGGAATGAAAATCATGAGCAAGTTGTTGAAGATATTGTGATCAAAAATGTTTGGCTATGAAGATCAAAGAAAATTGACAGTCCATTATAGTTTAGTTAATTTTAATTTAAAGGAGAGAAAATGCTCCCTGCATAATAGTAAAATCAAAAAAAAAATTGTAAATGCAGACAGGAGACGCAAAGAACTGCAGATGCTGGAATCTTGTGTAGAACAAAAAGTGCTGGAGGAACTCAATGTGTCAGGCAGCAACTCTGGAGGACATGGATAGTCAGGACCCTCCTAATTATAGAATACACTGATCATAGACCACAGATCAGTGTGATCATAGATCAATAATATACCATCACATGATGCACCACAACACTTCATAAACCCTCAGAAATTCATGAAAGGATAAAGTGGCATGATATTTTTGGCAATCCCAGAATATATCATGGAATTAGTCGGAGGAAAAAAATATGTTAAGGATATGTGCTTTCTGAAACACGTCTCACAATCTCAGGACATCCCAAGGCATTGTTGTACCACAGGAAAGATTTCAAGATCAGCAACATGAGAATAACTCAATAATCTGTTGTGAGTGATACTGATTATGAGACAAATGCAGGCTCATTATAACCACCGCCCCTGTCCTTCTGTTGGATAACCTAATTCACCTGAGAGAACAGATAGGGGCTTACAACATAAAACAGGAAACTGAACTGAACAGTATAGCACAGTAGCAGACTCTTCAGCCCAGAATGTCCGTGCTGAACATGGTTTCAGGTTAAACTAATCACCTCTGCCTGCACGTGATCTATATCCCTCCATTCACTGCACGTTTACATATCTGTTGTGTCTATGTAAAAGCCACTATAGTGTCTGCCTCCACCACCACTCCTGGCAGCGCGTTCCTGGCACCCACCATTCACTATAAACAAACTTGCCTGACACATCTCCTTAAAATTTTGCCCCTCCTACCTATCCCTTCCAGTTTATGCCATTTACATCCTGGCAGAAAGGTTCTGTCTATTCCATGCCTCTCATAAGCCACCAATGCTTCAGAAAAAACAATCCCAAGTTTGTTCAACCTCTCCTTAAAAGTAATGTCCTCTAATTCTGTCAAGCCTTTGAATCTCTTTTGAAGGGTTTGCTCTCTGACAGTGTAATAGTCCCTCACTGTCGCACTGGGAGGGCGAAAAAACTGAAATAAACCAGCTATCTATTCTCACTCGGCTGATTTTGTACGGACTTTGGAACAAGGCAGGGTTGGGCTTCAGTCGACATGCCTGGTACTGATCACTCTCTGGATGGACACAGTCTATGAGGTTTGCTGGTACACAGAGCATCAATGTCCATTGAAGGAGGCAAATTTAAAAACTGACTAGGTTTCATCTATGCACTAAAAACGTGACTTAAATAAATCCATTTATAGTATGCAAGGGAGGTACAATGGCACTGCTCATACATCCGGTGCATCTGATCACAGGCGACCCTGGTTCGATCCCGACCTTCAGCAGTCTGTGTGGTGTTTGCACAGTCTGCGTGGTGTTTGCATTTTCTCCTCCAGTTTCCTCCCACATCTCAAAGACATGCGGTCAGGAGGTTTTGTACTGCTGTAAATTGCCCCGAATGTGTTTGGAAGGTGTTGAATCTGGAGGGGGATGTATTTGATGGATATGTGAGGAGAATAAAAAGGGGTTAGTGTAAATGAGTGCTTGGTCAATATCAACTCGATGTATTAAAGGGCCTGTTCTCTTGTGGTGTGAATCTATGAACATATAGGCTTCACTGGCAGAGCCAGAGTATATGCACATCCTTTACCTCTCCATCCATCTCATGTAGGTTGGCTGCTTGAATTACAGAGCAAAATTACACATTCCATCACAACAGACCAGACTCCCCACCCATTGACTCCATCTACATGTCACGCTGCCTCGGGAAAGCAGGCAATACAATCAAAGACTTCTCCCAACCCAACCATTCGTTCTTCTCCCTGCTCCCATCCAGCAGAAGGTACAGAAGCTTCAAAGTGCGCACCACCAGAATCAGGAACAGCTTCTTCTCCTCTGCTATTACAGTTCTGAACGGCCCTTCCATAAGCTAGCCAATTCTCCAAGTTTTTGTTTATTATGGTGTTCGTAGAGTACGCTGTTTACATATCTGTTGTGCTGTTGCAATAAAGAATTCCATTGTTCTATTTTGGAACATGACAATAAAACACGCATCTGTTACACTACAATGCTGAGAATTAGTATCTTTCTCTTCACGCTACCTATTGTACTTGAGTTTGGCTTCATTGTATTTGCATAGTATTATCAGATTTGATCGGATAGCATGCAAAAACAAAGCTTCTCACTGCACCTTGGTACATGACAATAATAAACCTAAACTTAAACGATGGCCAAATTAACATGGAAATTATCAGCAAACCATTTAATCCTCTCACCAGTGGCTAGATGGGTTTGCAACATCTCTCGTCTCAATGCTTGACATTAGGTTGCTTGGCACATCAGCCGTTTGCCTTCATCTAATTACCTCCTGCCCTCAAAATTTAATTTAAAAATACAGCCCAAGTCCAGGCCGACCATCAATCACCCGTACACTAGTTCTACGTTATCCCAGGTTTACATCCTATACACCAGGAGCAATTTACAGAGGTCAATTATGGACATCTTCGGAATGTGAGAGGAAACCAGAACACCCAGTGTTTGCTTCATTCCCCAAAGAATACAGAAAAGGTCTTAAGATTGATTTAAATACTAGTGAAGAAAAATCAGAATTGGGTGTTTAAGCGGCTTTTAGATAGTCACATGGATATGCAAGGAATGGAGGGATATGGGCCAAACACAGCATACATAGGGCATCTTGGTCAACATGTACAATTTGGGCCAAAGGGCCACGTTTCCATGCTGTTTTGCTTCTATATGGATGTGTGCAGGCAGCAATTAGTTTAACTTGACATCATGTTCAGCTCGGACATTGTGGGCTGAAGAGTCTGTTCCTCTGCTGTTTATGTTCTTTCTGTACTACAGTGTCCTCCATAATGTTTGGGACTAAGACCCATCATTTATTTATTTGCCTCTATACTCCACAATTTGAGATTTGTAATAAAAAGAAAATCACATGTGGTTAAAGTGTACATTGTCAGATTTTAATAAAGGCCAATATTATACATTTTGGTTTCACCATGTAGAAATTACAGCTGTGTTTATACATAGTGTCCCCCCCCACCCCCCACCCATGTAGAAATTACAGCTGTGTTTATACATAGTGTCCCCCATTTCAGGGCACCATAATGTTTGGGACACACGGCTTCACGGGTGTTTGTAATTGCTCAGGTGTGTTTATTTGCCTCCTTAATGCAGGTATAAGAGAGCTCTCAGCACCTAGTCTTTCCTCCAGTCTTTCCATCACCATTGGAAACTTTTATTGCTGTTTATCAACATGAGGATCAAAGTTGTGCCAATGAAAGTCAAAGAAGCCATTATGAGACTGCAAAACAAGAATAAAACTGTTAGAGACAAACCTTAAGCTTACCAAAATCAACTATTTGGAACATCATTAAGAAGAAAGAGAGCACTGGTGAGCTTACTAATCGCAAAGGGACTGGCAGGCGAAGTAAGACCTCCACAGCTGATGACTGAAGAATTCTCTCTATAATAAAGAAAAATCCCCAAACACCTATCCGACAGATCAGAAACACTCTTCAGGAGTGGATTTGTCAATGGCCATTGACCTCAGAAGACTTCATGAACAGAAATACAGAGGCTACACTGCAAGATGCAAACCACTGGTTAGCTTCAAAAATAGGATGGCCAGGTTACAGTTTGCCAAGAAGTACTTAAAAGAACAGTTCTGGAAAAAGATCTTGTGGACAGATGAGATGAAGATTAACATATCAGAGCGATGGCAAGAGCAAAGTATGGAGAGAAGGAACTGTCCAAGATCCAAAGCATACCACTTGATCTGTGAAACACGGTGGTGAAGGTGTTATGGCCTGGGCATGTATGGCTGCTGAAGGTACTGACTCACTTATCTTCATTGATGATACAACTGCTGATGATAGTAGCATAATGAATTGTGAAGTGTATAGACACATGCAAAGGATATGCAACAAAATGCTAAACATGACTACTTTCATTTACATGACATTGCTGTGTCCAAAACATTATGGTGCCTTGAAATGGGGGGGGAATATGTATAAACACTGCTGTAATTTCTACATGGCGAAACCAAAATGCATTAAAATGGCCTTTATTAAAATCTGACAATATGCACTTTAACCACATGTGATTTTTTTTCTATTACAAATCTCAAATTGTGGAGTACAGAGGCAAATAAATAAATGATGGATCTTTGTCCCAAACATTATGGAGGACACTGTATATTAGCTTCTTCCTGTTTAATTATTGTTTGATTCCAAATTGAATTAATGGGCTGGCTCAGTGGGACAGTGGTAGAGTTGCTGCCTCACAGCGCCAGAGACCCAGGTTAGATCCTGACTGCAAGTGTTGTTTGTACAGAGTTTGTATGTTCTCCCCGTGACATGGGTTTCCTCTGGGTGCTCTGGTTTCCTGTCACACACTAAAGTGGTGCAGGTTTGTAAGTTTATTGGCTTTTGTAAATTATCCCGAGTGTGCAGGATAGAACTGGTGCACGGATGATTGTAGGTCGGTGCGGACTTGGTAGGCAAAAGTGCCTGATTCCACACTGCACCTCTAAACTAAATTCTAAAGAAATACAATATTTCATGGTTGTTTTCTCCAGAGATTTGTAAACTAATTCCTCATACTATGTACCTCACCACCCCCCAAATGCCTGAACATCATATCAACTTAAATGGCACAAACATAAAACGGCAGTAACTGAGCACAATTCCAAACTACCGTGGCTTTTAAAGGGCCTGTCCCACTTGGCGATTTTTTCAGTGACTGCCGGCGTCAGACTGACATATCAGGGTTGCCGAAAGATTTTGAACATTTCAAAATCCAGCGGCGACATAAAAAATGTTGCGACACTTGAGGAAACATCACATGTCAATGTGTCGTCACGCCGCGACTATTTCTGTGATTTGATACGTCAGTCAATGATGCCGGCAGTCACCGAAAAAGTTGCCAAGTGGGACAGACCCTTATGTATTTCCTAACAATTTGTACAGAGATATAATCTAATGTTTAGGTTTTGTCCCCACTGCCCAATTCTCCAACCAGCAGGAAAAGGTCATGACCTTATTGGTTACTGTTTATATATTTAAAACCAATCAATTACAATTAGCTTTCCAAATACCCAAGAAATATAGCTGCTTTGTGTAATCTCTCTCTGTAATTTAACCCTTGGACTCCAGCCTTTATTCCGATAAATCTCAGCACTTCGCCCAAGGCCACCAGTACATATATCCTTCCTGAGGAGCGGTGCCGGCTTTTGGTGCAATTTAAATAAACTTGTACTCCAGAAACATCGATATAAAGGCCATCATTATCTTCTGTTCATTTTATTGACAGATGTAAACGGATCACCTTTGGCTTACCACACGTTTGGCTTATCACATTTAGATAAAGCTCTCTTTGATACTTTTTCGCATTAAAGTAGATGCTTTCACAAAGTACTGGAGTAACAGCGGCATCTCTGGAGACTATGGAGAGATTACATTTCGGGTCGGGACAGGTATCTCCGGCGAGGAGGAAGGGGTGATATTTCGGGTCGAGACCCTTCTACAGACCGAAACATCAAACGGAAGCATTACCTATCCGTGTTCTCCAGATATGTTGAGTTACTCCAGCATTTTGTGTCTTCTTTTGTAAACCAGCATCTGCGGTTTCTTGTTTGTATGTTTAAAATATATTTGGGTAGGTACAAGGACAGGAAGGGTTCAAAGGAATGTGCGCCATAGGCAGGCATTCAGAACTCCTTCCTCCAGGAAAAACAGTCCCGGCCTGTGCAATCTCTCTTTCTATCTCAGGCCTTTATCCCCAGGCGATATCTGCAGCTCCTGTCTCTCCAAAATGGCTTACATGAGGGTTTCAAAACTCCTTCCACTGACTCAGGGTCAAGATTGATAGTGCAGAGACAACCTGCCCACAGTGATAGAGGACTGAGTCACTGTTGCTGTCCAGAAGTTAATGAAAAGCAGAACTCACCTCAATTTTTTTTACAGGGTTGGGATGTTAAAATATATTGAACAAATCTTTAAAATAAATCTGTCGAGCTGCTAAGACAAAATTGATGATTTGTATTCATGATTTATAACAAACTTGAAAAATATTGAGATTTAAACAGCCTTCTCACCAAAGATATTTTTTTACAAAATTGCACAAACAGATACATTTGGGAAACTGGCTACCTCATAATCGCAGAACCTGTACTGCATAACTTTAATTTACCTTTAACTACATCATGCCACTGAACATCAAGCAGAAAAGCTCTTAATGCATATCCACTGTGTTGCAAATTAAACATTTCAGATCAGAAAACAGCGATTTGTAGATCGGAAAGTCTGCGCTCCAATGTGTCAGAGTCTGCCGATTCTTCAGAGAATGATGCGGGACTATTCAAAATGAAACACATTCTTCAGAGTTTGAGGTCACCTTGTGACAGTGTTCAATCCATGTGCAAATGAAAAGCTTAATTTGTCTTTTAGCGCTCCCCTCTCTGACTGCAGCCTCTCCAACAACCAGAAAGTAGCAAAGTGCACACACGCCGCCCCCAGATTGCACTGTAACCTGAGGAGTTCCAAAGCTTCATTCGCTCTCCACAGACAGTCTCTTATTGTTGTCGTGTTCAGGCTTACAAAGTGCTCATCCTGACTTCTCTCCCCACTGGCTTCACTTGGAGTGCCACACACCGTTTGGAATATTCTTGACGGAGTGCGACTTTGAATTTGCAGTCCTTTTAAAGAAAGGGGCTTTTTCCTATCAGTGCACAGTGACTGCGCACACTCTGTTCTCACCCCAGGTCTGTCTCTCAAAGACAAAGTGGCTCCAAGCTTCACATTGAAAGCCCGTGACTGTGTGGAAAGTACACAGGCGCTCAGTGCTGGCTCGCAATTGCAGACATTGTTCCCTCTGTCACTGCTGTCATCTGATAAAAGCACAAGAGCTGAATTATGAATGATATCCTCCGATGTATTCACACTCTGCATATTCGAATATAGTCCGGTTATTGACAATTAGCAGTGAATGATGAGTAAACGTGAATTTCACAGTCCAGGACTGAATTAACGCAAAGACACCGAGCAAATTAATTAGTGGATCTCAATGTGAACCTTTAAAGAAATAAAACATGAAAAAATTCAATTCATGGTCACCATCCCTTACTGTTGCTCAACTACTCCCCCTGCATCCAGATTCAGCAATGTCCATTTCTCATCCCTCCTCCAAACCTTTTTCCTGTCTCCCCTCCTTTCCATCCCTCCTTCACTTCTCCCTTCTCAATGCCCAAATCCCCATTGACATCCCATTCCCTCAACACCCCCCCACCCATCTGCCCCCTTCAATGTCAGAAAAACATTGGCATCCAACCACACATTACATCCCTTGACACCCAACCATTCCCCTCAATGCACTATTCTCATTTACATCCCATCCTCCATGCCATCATGCAGACTTCACCCCATCCCAATCCCATTGACATACTCACCCTCTACGACCCCTTCCTCCTCTCACTCTCCATCCCTTGCCTCATCTGCCTCCATCCCTCCTCCTGTCACCCGTCTCCTCCATCTATCCCCTTACCCCTCCAGTTCTGACCCCCTCCTCCTCTCACCCCTCCAGTAATTCCCTTATCCCCTCCAGCCCCCTCCTCCTCCACCTCTCACCCCTTCTCCCTCCCTCCACCTGTCACCCCCTCTCCCTCCCACCCACCTGCAGGCGGACGTTCAGCATCATGGAGGCCACCAGGTAGAGGTAGGGGAACTTGAGTCGGAGCCTCCACGCCAGGTCGAAGAAGGTGATGAGGGTGCGGCTCAGGACCTTGGCGAAGTTGCCGTAGGCGAGGAGCGCGGGGCGGCTGCAGGTGAGCGCCAGCTGGAGGAAGCCCGCCATACAGCGCCGGGGAACGGACTGGACCTCCAGGCCTCAGGCCTCGGGCCTCAGGCCCCGGCGCCGCGCATCGCCCGGCCCTCGGCCACGCAGGCCTTCCGCCCCTCGCCCCGCCTACTTCCGCCCGCCGAACTTCCGGGTGGAAGTTGGGGGCAGAAAGTTGGACAAAGTTTCAAAAGTTTGTAGAGGCGGAAAAAAAAAGGAGTGAGGTGGTAGCAAGATGGGCAAAGGCAGCGTTTAAAGCAAACTCAGGGCAAAGCTGTGCGTGAAGCAGCGTCACAATATTACAGAGAAACGCATTTAAATCATCACCTGGCATTTCACTGGTCTCTGAATTAACCTGCTTGAAGCTCTGAGGCAAAGACTTGCCTGTAAATCTGACGAATCTATTTATCTATTGCTTCCTCCAGGACTTTAGTTCTTGGAGCGCAGGACGACAAGGGATATTCTTATAGAGATGTATGAGATCACGAGGGAGATCATGAGATCAGAGAGGTTGGGCAGGTTATGAATTTATTCATTGGAGAACAGGATGTGGGGTGACCTTATAGAATTGTATAAGATCATGAGGTATCCTGGACAATTGGGAGAGGCTGGGCAGACTTTAATCCTTGCAGAGCAGGAGACTCAGGATGATCTTCTAGATCATGAGAGAATAGATAGGTGAACGCACAAAATATTTTCCCCCGAGTAGGATAATCAAGAACCAGAGGACATAAGTTTAAGAAGAGAGGGAAAAATGTAATAGGAACCTCATGGTTAACCTTTTCACACAGAGGGTGGTGAGTATATATAATGGTCTGCCAGAGAGGTAGTTGAGACAGGTACTATAACGACATTAAAAAGATATTTGGACAGGTACATGGATATGAAATGTTTAGAGATACGGGGCAAATGTGGGCAGGTGGGACATCTTGGTCTGCATGGGCATGTTGGTCCAAATGATCTGTTTGCTTGCTGCACGACTCTGACTATGTCTCTGTTCTGAAGATTCACGGTATCTAGTTGCATGTACCTGGGAAGATTTTATTCCATTCTAATAAAACTAAGATATCAGTCTTTTCAATTCACCCTAACTGGGGTACAGTGAAAAGTTTTGTTTCGCCTACAACCCATCCTTTTTAAAAAACTTTTCTGACATGATTTACCCCTCCAAAAATCTCTCCTCTACTACCAGTCTGAAGAAGGGTCCTGACCTGAAACATCAACTGCCCATTCCCCACAAAGATGCTGCCTGGCCAGCTGAGTTCCTGCAGCACGTTGTTTTGTTAAAGATTCCAGCACCTGCACATCCTTGTGTCTCAGTGGAGACATCTTTTGTCACAAACTGAGAGCACACTATTTGTAACATTCAGATAGAATAACAACATATAGTTCCCCATTTACATTTCACGTCCCCTCTCCGTACCTGAGTTGTCTCCTTTTCACTCCAGCCTCAGTTACTTATTCCACCCAATGCAGACCTCCCCCCCCCCCTCTCCCTTATAATCAGTCTGTGGAGAAAGGTCCTGACCAACTGTAACAATTTAAAGATAATTTCCGTAATCACTCTTTAAACCACCAGGTGGAGCGAAATGAGAGAGGGACAGGGAGAGTTTCCTAATTTCAAGTAACACTGCATTCCATTCCCTCTCTCTCTCCACCCCACCCAAGTCGCGCCAGGTTCCCGTTCTCACCCAGCTAACAATGGCCTGCTTCCTTTATCAATAAACTAACAATGGCCTGTTTCCTTTCCTTTTTTGCATATCTTTCATTCATTTGTTCTATATCTCTCGTTTCCCTCTTCCCTGACTAGTATGAAGAAGGGTTACGACCCGAAACGTCACCCATTCCTTCTCTCCAGAGATGCTGCCTGTCCCGCTGAGTTACTCCAGCATTTTGTGTTTTCGGAGCGAAATGAGAAGCGGTGCAGGCAGCTGTGCAGTAACGTTGGGAGCTGATGAGCGGGGCGGGAGGGGGCGCTGTCGGGAAGACCGGGCGACGCTGCACTGCCTTTGGGTGCCACTGGGAGCCGCGATCTTGCTGGGCGCGGGGGCGCTGCAGTCCCGCAGTATTCCGCTCGGGGGAACCCGACGGCGCTGCAGTTGCAGTTCCTTCTTAAACACAAGGCGCTGAAGTCTCGTTGGGTGCAGCTGGGCGCGGGGGCGCTGTCGGGCGGCGCTGCAATACCGATGGGCGCCGCGGGGCGGGCGGCGCTGCAATACCGATGGGCGCCGCGGGGCGGGCGGCGCTGCAGTTGTGGAAGTGTGGGCGGCAGGGTTGGGCTGGACTTCCGTTAGCGAGCGAGCGAGCGAGGCCGAGAGGGAGAGGAGCGCTGGTCTGATGCAGGCGATAAAGTGTGTGGTGGTGGGCGATGGGTGAGTGTCGAAGCCGTCGCTGCTCGTGTCCAGCTTCTTCTACACCGACCCTGGCGCCGCTGCAACTCCTCACACCCACCCTCTCCGTCCCCACCCGCCGTCTGGCCTGCGGCCCCGCCCTCAGCGCGCTCCCCCTTCCCCCCCTCTACCCCCCTTCCTCCCCCCCTCCCCCTTCCTCCCCCCCTCCCCCTTCCTCCCCCCTCCCCTTCCTCCCCCTCCTTTCTTCCCCTCCTTTCCCCTCTCCCTTTCCCCTCTCCCCCTTTCCCCTCTCCCCCCTTTCCCCTCTCCCCCCTTTCCCCTCTCCCCCCTTTCCCCTCTCCCCCCTTTCCCCTCTCCCCCCTTTCCCCTCTCCCCCTTTCCCCTCTCTCCTCCTCCCCTTTCCCTCTCCTCCCTCTCCCTTTCCCCTCTCCTCCCTCTCCCTTTCCCCTCTCCTCCCTCTCCCTTTCCCCTCTCCCTTTCCCCTCTCCCTTTCCCCTCTCCCTCTCCCCTCTCCCTCTCCCTTTCCCCTCTCCTCCCTCTCCCCTTCCCCTCTCCTCCCTCTCCCTATCCCCTCTCCTCCCTCTCCCTTTCCCCTCTCCTCCCTCTCCATTTCCCCTCTCCCTTTCCCCTCTCCTCCCTCTCCCTTTCCCCTCTCCCTTTCTCCTCTCCTCCCTCTCCCTTCCCTTCCTTCCCCCCCCTCTCCCTTTTTTTTTTGCCGCACAGTGTCAGAGACCTGGGTTCGATCCTGACTTCGGGTGCTGTCTGTGAGGAGTTTGCACATTCTCCCTGTGACCATCGACTGCTCCGGTTTCCACCCACGTCCTAAAGACGTGTGGGTTTGTAGGTTAATTGGCGTCCATAAACTGTCCCTAGTGTGTAGAGAGTGGATGAGAAAGTGGGATAACACAACTAATGTGAAAGGGTGATTAATGGTCAACGTGGGCCGAAGGGCCTGATTCCAAGCTGTATCTGTAAATAAAAGTAGCAGTGAGAAGAGGGCGTGGGCCAGATGGTGGGGATCCTTAATGATAGATGCCGCCTTCTAGAGGCAGCGCCTCTTGTAGGTGCAAAAGGGTCCCGACCCAAAACGTTTAGATTCTGGAGTAGTTCCTGAGGATTGGCGGGTAGCAAACGTAACCCCACTTTTTAAGAAGGGAGGGAGAGAGAAAACGGGGAATTACAGACCAGTTAGTCTAACATCGGTAGTGGGGAAACTACTAGAGTCAGTTATTAAAGATGGGATAGCAGCACATTTGGAAAGTGGTGAAATCATTGGACAAAGTCAGCATGGATTTACAAAAGGTAAATCATGTCTGACGAATCTTATAGAATTTTTCGAGGATGTAACTAGTAGCGTGGATAGGGGAGAACCAGTGGATGTGGTGTATCTGGACTTCCAGAAGGCTTTCGACAAGGTCCCACATAAGAGATTAGTATACAAACTTAAAGCACACGGCATTGGGGGTTCAGTATTGATGTGGATAGAGAACTGGTTGGCAAACAGGAAGCAAAGAGTAGGAGTAAACGGGTCCTTTTCACAATGGCGGGCAGTGACTAGTGGGGTACCGCAAGGCTCAGTGCTGGGACTCCAGCTATTTACAATATATATTAATGATCTGGATGAGGGAATTGAAGGCAATATCTCCAAGTTTGCGGATGACACTAAGCTGGGGGGCAGTGTTAGCTGTGAGGTGGATGCTAGGAGACTGCAAGGTGACTTGGATAGGCTGGGTGAGTGGGCAAATGTTTGGCAGATGCAGTATAATGTGGATAAATGTGAGGTTATCCATTTTGGTGGCAAAAACAGGAAAGCAGACTTATCTAAATGGTGGCCGACTAGGAAAAGGGGAGATGCAGCGAGACCTGGGTGTCATGGTACACCAGTCATTGAAAGTAGGCATGCAGGTGCAGCAGGCAGTGAAGAAAGCGAATGGTATGTTAGCTTTCATAGCAAAAGGATTTGAGTATAGGAGCAGGGACATTCTACTGCAGTTGTACAGAGTCTTGGTGAGACCACACCTGGAGTATTGCGTACAGTTTTGGTCTCCAAATCTGAGGAAGGACATTATTGCCATAGAGGGAGTGCAGAGAAGGTTCACCAGACTGATTCCTGGGATGTCAGGACTGTCTTATGAAGAAAGACTGGATAGACTTGGTTTATACTCTCTAGAATTTAAGAGATTGAGAGGGGATCTTATAGAAACTTATAAAATTCTTAAGGGGTTGGACAGGCTAGATGCAGGAAGATTGCTCCCGATGTTGGGGAAGTCCAGGACAAGGGGTCACAGCTTAAGGATAAGGGGGAAATCCTTTAAAACCGAGATGAGAAGAACTTTTTTCACACAGAGAGTGGTGAATCCCTGGAACTCTCTGCCACAGAGGGTAGTCGAGGCCAGTTCATTGGCTATATTTAAGAGGGAGTTAGATGTGGCCCTTGTGGCTAAGGGGATCAGAGGGTATGGAGAGAAGGCAGGTACGGGATACTGAGTTGGATGATCAGCCATGATCATATTGAATGGCGGTGCAGGCTCGAAGGGCCGAATGGCCTACTCCTGCACCTAATTTCTATGTTTCTATGTCACCTATCCATGTTCTCCAGAGATGCTGCCTGACTTGTGTCTTTCCTCATGTTGATGGGTGGGGCTGTGCTCATGATGGACCAGGCTGAGTCCACCTCTGTCTGCAGACAATTGCGTATTCATTAAGAGTTGACTTTTGTTTACATGCTTTCCCTGGCCTAACACACCCAATACCTCACACAATTCCTAGCCTTGCCCTTCACTTTGCCCAACCTGATGATCCCCAATTTTGACCTTTAAACACCATGGGATTGGCTTTGCCTTCAGATGTGTGTATTCATAAGTCTACACTCCCTGGCCTTAACCCACTACCCTCTTTAAAAGCAAGACATTGTCAAGTAGCTAAATCAAAACTTTGAAATACTTTGTAGCATTTTATCAATACATCATTGCCATTTCTAGCAATTTTTTCTATGGCTTGTATAACCCCACGGCTATGAATCAAATCCAGCTAATTAAAACAGGAACGTGTCTGAAGTCTTGTTCACAATCCCACACTTGGTTCAGTGTCTCATAATCGGATCCCAACACCATCTTTACATTCCTAGCTTCTGTTTGTACAGCGGCACTTCACATCTGCTTCCATTTGTGCCTGTTCAGCAGATCAAAGTCAGAACTCTCTCTGTGACCTCTTGTTTTAATTCCTGAATGTTGGCTCTCTCTCTCTCACTCTCTCTCTCTTTCTCTCTGCAATCCCCCCGTGGATCACTTCCACAGCTTCTGATAAAGCACCACGCCAGAGACCCGGGTTCGATCCTGAACTTGGGCACTGTCTGTGTGGAGTTTGCACATTCTCTTATTGATTTATTATGGGGAACAAGGAAATGAGTTGAACAGGTACTTTGGATCCATCTTCCACTAAGGAGGATGCAAACAATCTTCCTGGTATACTAGTGGCTAGAGGATCTGGGGTGACAGAGGAACTGAAGGAAATCGACATTAGGCAGAAAATGGTGTTGGGTAGACTGATGGGACTGAAGGCTGATAAATCCCCAGGGCCTGATGGTCTGCATCCCAGGATATTTAAGGAAGTGGCTCTAGAAATCGTGGACGCATTGGTGATAATTTTCCAATGCTCTATAGATTCAGGATCAGTTCCTGGGGATTGGAGGGTAGCTAATGTTATCCCACTTTTTAAGAAAGGCGGGAAAGAGAAAACGGAATTATAGACCAGTTAGTCTGACATTGGTGGTGGGGAAGATTCTGGAGTCAATCGTAAAAGATGAAATAGCGGCACATTTGGATAGCAGTAACAGGATCGGTCCGAGTCAGCATGGTTTTACGAAGGGGAAATCATGCTTGACTAATCTTCTGGAATTTTTTGAGGATTTAACGAGGATAATGGACAAGGGAGAGCCAGTGGATGTAGTGTACCTAGACTTTCAGAATGCATTTGATAAGGTCCCACATAGGAGATTAGTGGGCAAAATTAGGGCACATGGATAGAAAATCAGTTGGCAGACAGGAAACAAAGAGTAGGGATTAACGGGTCCCTTTCAGAATGGCAGGCAGTGACTAGAGGGTTACCGCAAGGCTCGGTGCTGGGACCGCAGCTATTTACAATATACATCAATGATTTATACGAAGGGATTCAAAGTAACATTAGCAAATTTGCAGATGACACAAAGCTGGGTGGCAGTGTGAACTGTGAGGAGGAAGCTATGAGAATGCAGGGTGACTTGGGCAAGTTGGGTGAGTGGGCAGATGCATGGCAGATGCAGTTTAATGTGGATAAATGTGAGGTTATCCACTTTGGTAGCAAAAACAGGAAGGCAGATTATTATCTAAATGGTATCAAGTTGGGACAAGGGGTCTGGGGGTCCTTGTTCATCAGTCACTGAAAGTAAGCATGCAGGTACAGCAGGCAGTGAAGAAAGCGAATGGCATGTTGGCCTTCATAACAAGAGGAGTTGAGTATCGGAGCAAAGAGGCCCTTCTGCAGTTGTATAGGGCCCTAGTGAGACTACACCTGGAGTATTGTATGCAGTTTTGGTCCCCTAATTTGAGGAAGGACATTCTTGCTATTGAGGGAGTGCAGCTTAGGTTTACAAGGTTAATTCCCGGGGTGGCGGGACTGTCACATGCTGAGAGAATGGAGCGGCTGGGCTTCTACACTCTGGAGTTTAGAAGGATGAGAGAGGATCTTATTGAAACATATAAGATTATTAAGGGTTTGGACACGCTACAGGCAGGAAACATGTTCCCGATGTTGGGGGAGTCCAGAACCAGGGACCACAGTTTAAGAATAAGGAGTCAGCCATTTAGAACGGAGATGAGGAAACACTTTTTCACACACAAAGTTGTGAGTCTGTGGAATTCTCTGCCTCAGAGGGCGGTGGAGGCCGTTTCTCTGGATACTTTCAAGAGAGAGCTAGATAGGGCTCTTAAAGATAGCGTAGTCAGGGGATATGGGGAGAAGGCAGGAATGGGGCACTGATTGGGGATGATCAGCCATGATCACAGTGAATGTGCACTATGAGAAAGTGGATGAGAAAGTGGGATAACAAAGAACGAGTGATCGATAGTTGGTGGTGACTTGATGGGCCGAAGGGCCTGTTTCCATGCCGTATATTTCAAACAGTCAATCACAGGCAGACAGTGTTGACCCTTGCTCCACTCTTCAGGCAGCCCCATCCCTCTAGAATTCGATCTCTTTAACCTCTCCAGACAAACCTTGATATCTTATCCACGTTCTGTAAGATAAAGGGTCTTTTTCTAAAGCACTCTGTCCCTCCCCCTTCCCCCAAGCCCTCTCTCCAAGCCACCCCATGAGTCCAGTGTCCTGTGGGTGCTGGTTCTGACGCTGCGGCTGATGAATGGTGACCCCCTCGGTGCTCTGCTCACTGCCACATAATCTGCTCGCACCGTGTCTATTTATAAAGTTCCTTCCACCAGACTTCTTGGAATGGGTGCACTATCTGTGGTCACATCAGGCAGGCAGTGGTGGGGAACGGGTGAGGTCACTGGCAGATGTGCCTCTGTCAGAGCGGCCTGCGGCGGCACAAAGGCCCATCCAGCCTGGCCCGGCTCCCTCAATGTGGGCCGTCTAACTCCCCTCTGTTCTCTCCCGTCTGCAGCGCGGTGGGTAAGACATGTCTTCTCATCAGCTACACGACCAACGCCTTCCCTGGAGAATACATCCCCACCGTGTGAGTTTGCGTTTCGCGCTTCCGCATCTGGGAGGGGGAGGGGGGTTTGCGGGGCAAGAACTCTACAACCGGTCCAGGGTTCACTGGAGTGGTCGAGCGGAGGGGCAGGGGGTGTGGGGACTTGACTGAGAGACGGGGGAGCTAAAGAAGGGTGGCGGGGGCAAACGAGACGTATTGGAGAGGTGGGGTGCAGACAGTGAGGGAAGGGGGAGGGGTGTAAATAGAGGGAGAGGGGAAGGTGAGGGGGAAGAGCAGTGCACAGGGGGGGTGGGGTGTGAGAGAGGGAAGTTTTTATTTGGTGAGGGTGGGGAAGAGGGGTATGTGGGGTAAGGGGGGGTATGTGGGGTGAGGGGTGAAGCGGTGTGGGCTGTGAGGAGGGAAGTGTATGGTGAGAGAAGTAGGGATACATGGTTGAGGGGTGCGTAGGGTAGGGTGTGAGTGATGCATGGGGTGAGGATGGAGGGGGGGTTATTGCATGATCTCTGGGTTGACAGAGAAGGGTTTGGTGGTCCTTTGTGGTGGTGAGGGAGGAGGGTTTGCCTGCCCCCACCCAGCTGAAGCTGCCTCTCCGCAGCTTTGACAACTATTCGGCCAACGTGATGGTGGACGGCAAGCCGGTGAACCTGGGGCTGTGGGACACGGCCGGGCAGGAGGACTACGACCGTCTGCGGCCACTCTCCTACCCCCAGACTGTGAGTGGCGCCAGCGGGGGAGGGGTGGTGTGGATGGTGGGAAGGGTGGGGCAGAGGGAGGGGGCGACGTGGATGAGGGAGGGTGGGTTGAGAAAGAGGGGACCGTGTGTGGGGTGGGGGTGCTGCAGTGGGAGGGGTGGTGCAGAGAGGGGGAGGTATGTAAGGCGAGGGAGGTGTGGTGGGTGGGGAGGGGTAGCAAGTAGGGAGAGAGCAGCCGGTGTGTAAAGAGCGGGGTGGGTGATGGTTAGGAGAGACATATCGTAGGGTGAGCGAGCCAGGTTGTTGGACAGAGGGTGAGAGGAAGGGGGTGGGAGTTGGTAGGTAAAGGGTGTTGGGGAGGTGAGGGTGGGGTTGACGCTGTGATCGACACAGTGGGCCACAGTAGGCTTCTAGAACTAAGGAGAGAAGAGTGAAATGTAAAACCAGACGGAGGGATATAGGTAGAAGGGGACAGGGGTACGGCATGGGGGGGAAAGGGGTGACATAATGGGACAAATGGAGGAGGGGGGGGGGTGGAAAGAGAGAGAGAGAGAGAGAGAAAGAGGGCTTGTTACTGGAAATTGGACAACTCTTTGTTCACACCGTTGGGTTGTAAGCTACCCTACTGGAGTATGAGGTGCTGTTCCTTCACTTGACCTGCTGGGTTGTTTATTCACCTCGGTCTCCATTTCCCAACATCCTGCTCTTGGTTGTGTTCTGTTGTTGCCGGGCAGGTATTGTAATGACAGTGCAGCCACTCTAGTGGGAGGGGGTGTTAACTTGATCCTTTAATGGTTGTTGTGGATTTCCCCTGCCGTTTTGCATCCTCCTTGCAGTGCAGCAGTGACAAGTGGTTCGTTCTTCGACAGTTTAACCCACACCAAGTATCGTTGCCCCCATCCCAACTTTTGACACCCCTTGTTGTCCATCAGCCCAGAGGTGCCTGTGAAACGCTCCTGCTTGATATTAATCCATAGTTCTGCAATCGGGGGGGAAATTCCAGATGCTGGAAATCTGAGATCAAAATTTAAAAACCTGTGGTATTGAACGGTTCACAGAGTCATACAGCACAGAAACAGGCCCAGCTCGTTCATGCTGACCAAGATGCCCCAACTCAGGAGATACAAGGAATGGCAGATGCTGCAATCTTGAGCAAAACGCTTGAGGAACTCAGCGGGTCGGGCAGCATCTGTGAAGGGAATGGATAGAGGATGTTTCGGATCAGGACTGAAGAGGGGTCCCAACCTGAACAATTTGCCCGTGTCTTTCCCATATCCCTCTGAGCCTTTCCTATCCGCATACTTTTTAAATGTTGTTGTACCCGCCTCATTTACTTCCTCTGGCAGCTTGTTCCACACATCCACCACCGTTTGTGATGATTACAAAAAAAAAACGCAAAGTGCTGGAGCAGGCTTAGTTTAGAGATACAGTGCAAAACAGGTCCTTCAGCCCATAGAATCTGTGCTGACCAGCGATCCCTGTACACTAACACCATCCTACACATTAGAGATCATTTGCAATCTTTACCAAGGCCAATTAACCTACAAACCTGTGCATCTTTGGAGTGTGGGAGGAAACTGGAGCATCCGGAGAAAACCCATGTGGTCACGGGGAGAACGTGCAAACTCCGTACAGACTGTACCCGCATTCAAGATCGAATCCAGGTCCCCGGCACTGTAAGGCAGCAACTCTACCGCTGCACCACAGTGCCACCCAGCACCTCAAGAGAACATGGATAGGTGACGTTTCAGGTCGGGACCCTTCTTCAGATTAGACTGTTTCCTCTGAGATTCTGGGACGGACCTTATCTGTGGAAGATAAACTTCCGCTTCCCTTCTGAAGTCCTGGAACTGATATTTCTATGTTGTCCCACTTTCCCATTCACTCCCTACGATTTTACAGAGGCCAATTCACCTACAAACCCAGCAAGTCTGCGACGTGGTAGAAAACCCATGTGGTCAAAGGAAGAAAGTGCAAACTCCACACAGACAGCACCCGAGGTTGGGATCAAATCCGGGTCTCTGGTGCTGTAAGGCAGCGGCTCTTCCTGCTATGCCACAGTGCCACCCACTTAGCTAATAACGTAAAGGATAAACATGGAGAAATGTGACGAGAGTAGGTGGGCATTGTTCATGAGTTACGCCAAAGAGGTGGTTTCCGTGCTGTATGACTAACATCCTCAAATTCTTTGTTACATTCAAGCCCTGTGGAAAGTGTGAGTCTGGCTCTTTGAACCTCTGATACAGACCTGAGATTCTTTTCTGGTGCAGGCAGGGCTGGAGCGGCGTGTTGCATGTTGCAACTTGCAGCCCCACCTACACCTTTACGGGAGAGATTGTTTGAGTGACTGGCTATCCAGTTTATTTTCAGGGTGTGTAATCTGGCTGAGTTCTTAATCCTTTTACACAACCCAGCAGTATGAATGTTGATTTCTTTAATTTCAAGTAACCCCTCCATTTCCTCTCTCTGTCCCTCCCCCACCCTGGTCGTCCTCACTGTTCCATTGTTTGCATCCATATATCCCTTCGTAATCACCTCTTCCACAGCCAACAATGAACCATTGTGAGCTCCGCTCCACCTTTACTTGGTCATCTGATTTGTTCCGAACTTTTTCATACCTCTGGTTTCCCTCTCCCCTGTCATTCGATCTGAAGAAGGGGTTTGGACCTGAAATGTCACCTATTCCTTTTCTCCAGAGGTATGCCTGACCCGCTGAGTTACTCCTAATCCTTTTAACCAGGTTTAGCAGCAGTCGGGATGGCAGCTTGGGAGCCGTGATTCCCGGAAGTGGGAGAATCTGGGATCACAGGGCACAGCCTCAGAATAAAAGGACGTACCTTTAGAAAGGAAATGAGGAGGAATTTGAGAGGGATAGATCAGCCATGATTGAATGGTATAGACTGAATGGGCCAAATGGCCTAATTCTGCTCCAATGACTTAGACATGTGCATTCAGCTTACATGGGGATGCACTGCCCATATTATTACCGCGTCTTTTTGTTTTTAGAGATATAGCACAGAAACAGGCCATTCGTCCCACCAAGTCTGCGCCAACAAGCGATCACCCCGTGCACAAGCACTATCCTATACACTAGGGACAATTTACAGATGCCAATTAACCTGCACGTCCTTTGAATGTGGGGGAAAAACGGAGAAAACCCACGTGGTCACAGGGAGAACGTGCAAAATCTGTACAGACAGCACCTGTAGTCAGGATCGCAGCGAGGCAGCAACTCTGCAGCTGCACTACTGTGCTGCCAAAGTTATGGTGACTCATTCTGAATCAGCTGCTGATTGGGTTTCTCTGCAACTTTCTTTGTGCAGGGCACCCATTGCGTGTGGGGGGGTGGGGGGGGGGGAGGCGGATGGGGATAGAGATCGTAATCTACAGTGATTCTGTCTGTCTGTTCCACTACAGGATGTCTTCCTGATCTGCTTCTCGCTGGTCAGCCCAGCTTCCTTTGAAAATGTCCGTGCCAAGGTGAGTGCCAACTCCTCCCTCCACCATGTCAGATGCTTCTGTTACCGTCTTACCTGGGTGCTGCTGTAATTAAAAGTGGGGGGGTATATGTAAGAGACTGATCAAATATTTAAGTGGCTTATGTACCCACAATGAGTTCCACAAGGGTCGTTGCTGGGGCTGTCTCTCTTCTCATTGTATATTAATGATTTGAATAAAGAGATTGAAGGCTTTGTGGCCACGTTTGCAGATTATGCTAAGATAGGGGAGGGGCTGGCAGTATAGAGGAAGAAAGGACTCTGCAGAAGGAGTTGGACAGGTTAGGAGAGTGGGCAAGGAAGTGGCAGATGAAATTCAGTGCAGCAAAGTGCGGAGTCATGCATTTTGGTAATAAGTATAAAGGCGTAGATTATTTTCTAAATGGCGAGAGAATCCAGAAATGGGAGATGCAAAGGGACTTGGGAGTGCTGGTGCAGGACAATAAATTAATAACCCCAATAGTACTGCAAAAAAAACATGTGTCTTTAATACAACCTAAAATAGTCCATTGAGGGTAGTGTTGCGCAGTGTTCAAGCGCCTGACTGTTGTCAGGAAGAAGCTGTTCTGGAACCTGGTGGCCACAGTTTGCAGACTCCTGTATCTTCTTCCCGATGGCAGGAGTAAAATGAGAGTGTGTCCAGGGTGGTGTGGGTCTGATGATGCTGGCTGCCTTTTTGAGGCAGCACCTCCTGTAGATTCCTTCTATGGTGGGGAGGTCAGTACCCGTGATGGACCAGGCAGTGTCAATCACTCTATAATCTTCTTTGTTCCTGGGCGTTTGGGTTGCTGAATCAGCGAAGGGTCTGCATAAGGATAGTTTAGTTTTGTTTATTATCACGTGTACCGAGGTACAGTGAAAAGCTTTTGTTGCGTGCTAACCAGTCAGCAGAAGGACAATACATGATTACAATCGAGTTATCCACAGTGTACAGATACACGATAAAGGGAATAACATTCAGTGCACGATAAAGTCCAGTAAAGTCCGATTAAAGATAGTCCGAGTGTCTCCAATGAGGTAGACGGGAGGTCAGGATTGTTCTTTAGTTGTTGATAGGGCGGTTCAGTTGCCTGAAAACAGCTGGGAAGAAACTGTCTCTGAATCTAGAGTCAGTGGAAGGGAGGTTGGTTTATGTAATGGTCTGGGCTGTGTCCACAATTCTCAGTAAGGTTGATGATTTTACTTTTTTCCTCACCTCCCACCCCAGTGGTATCCAGAGGTTCGGCACCATTGCCCAAACACACCCATCATCCTGGTGGGCACCAAGCTGGATCTGCGAGATGACAAGGACACAATTGAGAAGCTGAGGGAGAAGAAGCTGACCCCCATCACCTACCCCCAGGGCCTGGCCATGGCCAAGGAGATCGGTAGGTGCCCTTCCCCTGCGGCGGCCTCACTCTGCCCGCTCCCACCACTCGCCACTGGGGGCTGAGATGAGCCCCGGCTGCACCACCGATGGGGAGCAGAGAGTATTAACATGGAACAGGCCCTCCGGCCCTCAATGTCCATGCTGAACATGATGCCAAGTTAATCTAATCTCCTCTGCCGGCACATAGAACATGGAACACTATAGCAAAGGAACAGGCCCTTTGCCCAACAGTGTCTGTGCCGAACATGTCACTAAGTTAAAATAATCTCTTATCCCTGCACACCGAGCATTACAGCACAAGTACAGGCCCTGCGGTCCACAATGTCGGTGCCGAACATGATGCCCAGTTAAACAAATCTCCTCTGCCTGCACATGGAACAGAACAGCACAGGAACAGGCTCTTATTCCTGACTAGAGAGCACAGCTTTAAGGTGAGAGTGGCAAAGATTTACGGTGAAGTACAGGCCAAGAGTGGTGTATCTGGAACGCTCAGCCAAGGGTGGTGGAGGAGGAGGAGGAGGAGGCAAATACCACAGTGGCATTTAGAGACGGGATGTGCAGGGAATGGAAGGATGTGGATCACGTGCAGGCAGAGGAGATTAGTTTAACTTGGCATCATGTTTGGCACGGACATTGAACCCGGGTCCATGGCGCTGCAAGGCAGCAACTCTACAGCTGTGCCATTGTGCTGCCTCTATAATTGAATAATTGAACCCCTACAGTTCACATGCTGAGGTTTATCACTTTAACATTTGAGGCCTCCCTTCCATGAGGTACGTTATCTCAGACACTTTCAGCCTCAATCCATCAGTAATCTGAGTATGTGCAGCAGCTTTGAGGCTGTGAGGCAGCAAAGATGAACAAACCCCCTCAGTTTATTTAGAAAATAGCCCGTGGCAGCTCACAGTACTTTCACTGGAATTTAAACAATTTACAGCTTTTGACCTTATTCACGATTGTTTTCACTAAACTGGGTGACACAATAAGACATAAAGTGCTGGAGTAACTCAGCAGGCCAGGCAGCATCTTTGGAGAACATGGATAGGTGATGTTGCGCCACTGTGCCGTCCACTGGGCCCGTTTCGATGCTGGACTCTTCTATGTTTTGTGCTTCAGATGGGGCATCTTGGTTGGCATGGATGAGTTGGGCTGAAGAGCCTGTTTCCGTGCTGTGTGACTCTATAACTTGTTTTAATGTTGCTGTTGTGATCTGTTTGCTCCCCCAGGTTCGGTGAAGTATCTGGAGTGTTCGGCTTTAACTCAGCGAGGCCTTAAAACGGTTTTTGATGAAGCCATCCGTGCCGTTCTGTGTCCCATTCCTGTAAAGAAGAAGAAGAGAAGATGTTTTGTTTTGTAACTCTCCTTCTCTTGCCAGTTTACCAAGCCCACAGCATTGATTCAAATATGCCAATATTTTCCCTGCATTGTGATTACTTTTTCCCTTTAGAATTGCTATTGAGCAGATACCGTCTAATTATTTTCTGATACTTACTAAGCAATGAAATAGGATCAATTAAACAACCTAGCATTTGCTCCCTCTCCCTTCCCTACCCCCTCCCGCTCTTTGCCTAATTACGCTCTTCGTATTTAAATTGCCAAATTATCCTCTATAACTAGATGCAACACTTCATTTGCACTGCAAACACTAAATCATAGAAGGATTTGCACCTTGCCGTCATCTGGTACTGTTTACAACTTTTCCAGAACTCAAACCATTACTAGCGTAGGATCTATTCCCGACATCTCAGGATCACTCCAAATTAACCGTCAACACAAGCTGGAAGTAACTGTGTTGATGTAGAATTACCTAGAACAGCTCTGACGGTGTGAACAGATTTGAACACTTCAGAGGCGACAGGTAGCTTTAGTTGGGCCTGTTATTTTTCTCTCCATAATTGCATTACATGCTAACCACATTACCTTGCTAGCTGGAAGTTGGCACAGATGCTTTATTGATGTAAGCGTTAAGTACGAGTTAATCATGTCTGCTGCTGCGTTACTTAAACTTAAAACTAACATGTGGTAGGTCTACGCCAATTACTAACTAATAAAACTAGGATGTGCTCCTGCTTTGGAGGTGTGCTTCAGAGTTTCACATTGAACCAAGCGTTTCAGTATTCTTGGGCGGATGCAGAGAAGGAAAACATGCTAGACTTTGAAGGACTTGCGCGTGTTTTTGCTGAATTCTATATTTTTAGTGAAGATACAAGCAAGGTGGTGACAAAGGCAGGAACAGATACTCGGGTTTAAAAAGAATGGTTCTTTGAAGGCATTGGATCCTAACGAGCTTCTGATTTGTATCTTTACCGGATTTTTTTGTGTATGACATATGTTTCTGAAATGGTTAACCACACAACTATGTGTGTGCCTAGTAGAATTTCATTTTTAAAACAGTAAATTTTAACTTTGAGTTGTCCCGCAGTGTCGTTCCCTGTTTTGAATGCAATGAAAGTGTTATTTTCATAAACTGGAAATTAATTACTGATGACAAGATTGCAATTTTTTGTTAACACTTAATTCTGTGACAAATGCTAACGTTACTATATATATCTTCAGCAAAGGAGCATTCTTATGCCCGTGGTTTTTATCCCTCCGTGACTGCAGATCTTAAAATATTTCCTGCTTCAATATTGAGAAACCTTAAAGACCAAACTTCTGCACGGAGTTAAAGGAACACCTTGCTTGTCCTTGTGCTTGGTTTAATTCTACCATAGACGCCTTATCTAAAATGTACATAATCCCAATGTATTTTCTACTTAATTTTTCTAAAGGTTTTGTTCTGTGCATGTTACCCATCTGTTCTGGAACAGTGGATTCCACCGATGGGGAGAGGAACAGCTGGTAACAAAAATTAATCTGCTTTTTATATAAACAAGTGTTAAAATGTTGAAAAAAGAGGAAGTTTGCTTACATTCTCAATCACTGTTCTATGTTTACTGTGTGATTTAAATAAATGGTGACTACGTTGATTGGTTAGAGATTTGCATGTGATTTATATTGTCAGCAATACTTCTGTTCAGTAAGACATAAACCAAATTTCTCCACTGTGCCTGATGTGTTTACCGCTGGCCCAGCTACGTGACAGGAGGGGGTACCTTTTGCGTGAGTTGTTTGAGTCAATGCCTTGGACAAGAGAGATATAGGGAGGAAAGGTCAGAGGTAAGTGGCTTGTAATAGTCTCACAATTAAGTGTTGAGATAAGGAAGATAAAATGTCTGAGGAAAGTACAGTGGCCTCCATAATGTTTGGGACAAAGACCCGTCATTTATTTATTTCACAATTTGAGATTTGTAATAGAAAAAATCACATGTGGTTAAAGTGCACATTGTCAGATTTTAATAAAGGCAATTGTTATGCATTTTGGTTTCACCATGTAGAAATTACAGCAGTGTTTATACATAGTCCCCCCCTATTTCAGGGCACCATAATGTTTGGGACACAGCAATGTCATGTAAATGAAAGCAGTCATGTTTAGTATTTTGTTGTATATCCTTTGCATGCAATGACTGCTTGAAGTCTGTGATTCATGGACATCACCAGTTGCTGGGTGTCTTCTCAATTGGATTCAGATCGGGTGATTGACTTGGCCACTCAAGAATTCACCATTTTTTAGCTTTGAAAAACTCCTTTGTTGCTTTAGCAGTATGTTTGGGATAATTGTCTTGCTGTAGAATGAACCACCGGCCAATGAGTTAGCATTTGTTTGAACTTGAGCAGATAGGATGTATTTATTCACTTTAGAATTCATTATGCTACCACCATCAGCAGTTGTATCATCAATGAAGATAAGTGAGTCAGTACCTTCAGCAGCCTTACACGCCCAGGCCATAACACCCTCACCACCGTGTTTCACAGATGAGGTGGTATGCTTTGGATTTTGGGCAGTTCCTTTTCTCCTCCATACTTTGCTCTTGCCATCGCTCTGATATAAGTTAATCTTCATCTCATCTGTCCACAAGATCTTTTTCCAGAACTGTGGTTGCTCCTTTAAGTACTTCTTGGCCAACTGTAACCTGGCCATCCTATTTTTGCGGCTAACCAGCAGTTTGCATCTTGCAGTGTAGCCTCTGTATTTCTGTCCATGACGTCTTCTGCGGACAGTGGTCATTGACAAATCCTCACCCGACTCCTGAATAGTGTTTCTGATCTGTTGGACAGGTGTTTGGGGATTTTTCTTTATTATAGAGAGAATTCTTCTGTCATCAGCCGTGGAGGTCTTCCTTGGCCTGCCAGTCCCTTTGCGATTAGTAAGCTCACCTGTGCTCTCTTTCTTTTTAATGATGTTCCAAACAGTTGATTTTGGTTAGCCTAATGTTTGGCTGATGTCTCTAACAGTTTTATTCTTGTTTCTCAGTCTCATAATGGCTTCTTTGAATTTCATTTGCACAACTTTGGTCCTCATGTTGATAAATAGCACTAAAAGTTTCCGAAGGTGATGGAAAGACTGGAGGAAAGACTAGGTGCTTCTTCTTCTTTCGTGCGGCCTAAAGTTGTTGGATAACTTGTTCTATTTGATCTTCCGTTTGTGCACATCGAGTTGATTGCATTAGTCGAAACAGGGCGGACCATGTGAAGGTTGCATGTGAAGGTTCCACCCCACTAGGTGCTGAGAGCTCTCTTATACCTGCATTCAGGCGGCATTTAAACACACCTGAGCAATTACAAAAACCCGTGAAACCATGTGTCCCAAACGTTATGGTGTCCTGAAACGGGGGGACTATGTGTAAACACAGCTGTAATTTCTACATGGTGAAACCAAAATGTATAAAAAGCCTTTATTAAAATCTGACCACATGTGAGTTTAACCACATGTGAGTTTTTTTCTGTTGCAAATTGTGGAGTACAGAGGCAAATAAATAAATGATGAGTCTTTGTCCCAAATATTATGGAGGGCACTGTATGTTCTTGGATCAATCGTTAAAATTAGTTGAGGGAGCAAGCTGAGACGGGGGTAAGACCACAAAAGGTTGACAAGCAAGAATATGACACATGGCTCAATTGAGCGAGTCAAGAATGTTTAATATAGAACAGTACAGCATAAAAACAGGCTCTTCGGCCCACAATACATATTGTGCCAGACATGGTGCTAAGACCGTTCTTTTATTTGCCTGCACGTGATCCATACCCCTCCATATGCCTAGCCAAATGTCTTACACACCTTTATTGTATCCGCCACCACCAGGCACTAAATGTCCTCTAAAAAAAAACCTTGTCTTGCTCATCTTTAAATGTTGTCCCTCTCACTTTATAGTTATGCTAAGTATTTGATTCTTCCGTCTATCTGGTCTCCCCACAATCTCTGGCATTCGCATGTATATATATATATTTAATTGTCATTTGTACAGCCTATAGAAGATGAAATTTGTGCTTGCTGCAGCATTGTAGGCCTATAAACATAATACAGGGATAATATCAAATAAACTGAAATACAATAAATTAATTACATTACTAGTGCAAAAAAAAAACAAAAGTCCTTAGTTCATAGTTGAGGTTAGTTCCCCGTGCAGGTTCCAAGTGAGGGTTGGACAAGTTAAGGGCTAGAGACTGTGCTCTGGTTTGTAGCAAGAAGTTGAGGGAGGGTGATGTGACTTGTTGAGTTGCAATTGTGAAGTTCACAAGTGACGAACTGTAGCTGAAGCCTCAACACCTTGTTAGCTGAAAGGTTGCTGAGTCGGTGAAGATTGGCCATTTTAGAGACTGAGGACAGGGCTCCAAACCCTCAATTGGTGGAATTTACAGATGATGAATTGAGGTTGGTTTGTTGCCAGAGAGATGTCCATGCTTGAACCCTGGTTACAACTTGCTTTGGATTGTGCTTTGTTGCCTGATCTGAGCTATTGGGGGAACAAGTTAAAAAAGATGAGGAGCAATTTCTTTAGCCAGAAGTGGATCTGTGGAATTCATTGCCAAGATTTGGGTTTTTTTTAAAGTGGAGATTGACAGGTTCTTGATTAGTAAGGGTGTCAAAGGTTACAGAGAGAAGGCAGGAGAATGGGGTCGAGAGGGAAAGTTGGATTGGCCATGATTGAATGGCGGAGTTGACTTGAAGGGCAATATGGCTTAATTCTGCTCCTGTGACTTACATGTCAGACCAGGGAATGAGCTTTGTTTAAAAAATGTCTTAATTTTGTTCCAGAAGAACTTTGACATAAACAGCAAGTTAAATTTGCATTTGTTGCTGTGAGATTTAAGTGAGTGGATGCTGATTGATTGCCTTTCTTTCTTTGGAGAGCTAATTAACAGGTTAAATGGTCTCGGACACGTTATTAGTCTCCAAAGTCAGTGTCGCAGATATAATTTTGCCGAGTGTGTTTGGATGATAGTATGCCTTGCCTCTCTCTAGTTATGGTGTAGAATTGTTTGAAATTCTCCACACACAGTTCCAATATAAGGTAGATACAGGTTTACCCCCAAGAAATGGTGTGGTTTGGTTTATTGTCACGTGAACCAAGGTACAGTGCAAAGCTTTTGTTGCGTGCAAACCAGTCAGTGGAAAGACAATATATAATTACAATCGAGCCATCCACAGTGGACAGATACAGGAGAAAGGAAATAATGTGAATAACATTTAGTGCAAGATAAAGCCAGCAAAGTGCGATCAAAGATAGTCCGAGGGTCTCTAGTGAGGTAGATAGTAGTTCAGGACTGCTCTCGAGTTGTTGGCAGGATGGTTCAGTTGCCTGATAACAGTTATGTTACAATATAACCATTGGTTGGAGGAGGTGGGAAAGTGTTTATTTCTGGTTCTGAATAGTTTTTACAAGCAAGGTTAAAAAAGATAGAGGGATACGGGCCAAATGCAGATAAATGGGAATGCCAACTTGTTCGGCACAGACAAGGTGTGCCAAATGGCCTCTGTCCATGCTGTGTAGCTCTATGAATGTAATCCAAAGGTATAGGCAATTAGTACATGACCACTCTCTTAAAGCTTTAGTAAAATCAAGCACCTGATTGAAAAGTTTAAACTATTTGCATTATTTTTTACTACACCGCCTGAGGGGAAACAATAGTTCGCTGTGATTGGTGACTGCGAATGTGTTTTACTCCCTCCATTCTCCACTCTCAGTCAGTGGAATCAGTTTCACAATGAAGGCAGCACAACTATCAGCTTAGGAAACAGTTAGAAACAACTTTATTTTGTACATTAGCTGAAATGTAAATAACCTCCATCACAGAATATTTACAGAGCAATGATTAAACATCAATAGGCAACACATCGTGAGAATCCATTCCAGGCATTCATTTAAAAGCTTTGTGACTTTCCAATAGATTCTGACACTGTAGCTCTGAATGATAAGCAAACTTCTCTTGATTACTTACCTTAAATGTTAATAGCAGATTACAACATCAGTGCTTAACAACTCCATTTTGTTTTAAATGGATTATTTGGCAAATCAAGAGATCATTGGATTGAGTTGTGGAGGTGGTTTGTTTCAGGGTGGGATGTGCCAACCAGCTGCCCCTGGTGTTAGTGGTAGCAGCTGAGCTACGAGCCAGCATCAGCTCCCGGCATGCCTGACACTTGTGTAAAAAGACACAAATGCAAAAACAAGGCAGGAGCCCACCAACTCAACACTGTCCCCAGCAGCTGCTGAGATATTTAATCAGCAGGCAGGCTGGCTGACGTGGACAAGAGACGGCAGATGCTGGAGGAACTCAGCAGGACAGGCAGCATCTGTGGAGGGAAATGAACAGGCCATGTTTCAAGTTGGGATCCTTTTTCACACTGGTGCCTTTTATTTTCTCCTCACAACCATACAAAATGACCACAGATCAGCCCCAGCTCCTAGATAGTTGGCTCCTGTAAAGTCTGATCAGTGTCGGGACATACAGTCACTGGCACCTCACGCCAGCAGCAAATGGCTCAATCCCAACCTCAGTATCTGGGGAGTCCCCTCTCTCACACACAAGCGTAACATTTATTGCCACCGCACCGTGACCTTTGTGGCCAATTATGGTCACAGGAGTTGAGGGTTAACCTTTACCCGTGGCTAATTGACTAATTTATTAATGTTGTTCTGTTAAGACAGCATTACCTTTGCTGTAATATTTCAACAACTGGGGCGAAGACAGTCAGCGGGAAAGGTTGTTGTATGTGGGGCTTGAGAGCTGTCACACAACACAGGAACAACACACTGACTTTGCCTGCTGCTTGAAGCCACTGCAGCCCCCACCATATAAACCTGTCTCCTTCATCCACACAGTTATTTACAGAACTACCACAGGTTCAACAGAGCACCAGATGGTCGACAGAGTACCACTTGCTACCCTGCAAATATCTCCACACTCCTCACAAAAGGGAGGTGAACAGGGGCACAGCTCTCAATGCCCCATTTAAGGGGGTGCAGGACGCAATCCACACACCTGATACTAGACTCCCTCACAGTCTCAACTTCCCAGCAAGACGGATGCTTCACTGCCTCACAGGAAGCCCCAGTCACTGATCACTCAGCCATGGGCACAGAGTACGCCCCGTCCCCGACAGGCAGAGGAGGCTGTGCACAAACAGCTCACGGCTCCAAGACACAGGCTGATTATCAATAACCATGACAACTGCTGCTCCTGTAACTTCACTGACTACCATCACACACCAAAGGCTTCCAGCAGCTGCACATTTTTTTTTAAACAGCTGATTAGATGTTAGAGATACAGCATTGAAACAGGCCTTTCAGCCGGAGTCCACGCAGACCATTGATCAGCCCCTACACAAGCACCATCATAAACACTAGGGACAATTTTACCGAAGGCAATTAACCTACAAACCTGCACATCTTTGGGATGTGAGAGGAAACCGGAGTATCCAGAGCAAACCCACGTGGTCACAGGAAAAGCGTACAAACAGCACCCGTAGTGCAGATCGAACCCGGGTGTCTGCTGTGCCACTGTCACCCCCATTAGTTTTGTTTGCCAATTATACACAAGGCGGAATAGCCCCGAGGCTGGGCTGTTCTTGAGCGTAGTTTCCAGTGAACAGTCCTAAACAAGATCTGAAAAAGCTGAAGATCTTTTCAAAAGGCTGGAGTAACTCAGCGGGACATGCAGCATCACTGGAGTGAAGGAATGGGTGACGTTTCGGGTCGAGACCCTTCTTCAGTGTCTAACCCGAAACGTCACACATTTCTTCTCCGTCCCGGAATACCATGGCTAAATTGAGGAAATCTCAGTCCATATTCATCTCTCCTTCACTGATTTCACTCAAAATTTTACAAGTTAAACTATCCACATAAACGCTCCGGTCCACTTTGAAAAGTAGATATATTTTGGCCTGGATTTACTGCAATGGTTCTCATTAGAAGAGCTCTTCAGGATGAATAAAAATGGATCAGATCCATCGTGTTGTCTAAAGTAAACATGCTTAATAATTCAGTACTGTTTTTAAGCGTCCTTGATCGCAGATGGAAGGAGTCCGCACTGTCGATGTATAAACATGCTTGCTGGGCAGGAGCGGCTGTGTGTAACGTTACTCCGCTCCCTCGCCCACAGATCAGCTTCAGCCGGGTCGAGGGCTGGATGCAGTTAGACTGGCAGGGGGTCAGTGGCCGCTGGGCCGTGCGAGGAGCAGAGGACGGAGGGGGTCTCTTTGCACAGCTGTTGCAGCACCTTCAACAGCAGGTCCGGCATGTGATCCGTTATCATCTTGGGGCTGATGAGGATACTGGAGAAGGAGGAGGCCTCACGCCACACAGCATGATGCTTCACCTGGGAAAAATACAGGCTGGACGGGGAGAGGGAGAGGGAGAGAGAAAGATCAATAATTAATTCAATGCAGGGTGAGTGATCATCAGTGTGGGTAACAAAAGTATTTTAAACACCGTGTTTAGACCCAAAGTGCTCAGCGGGCAGTGAGTGCTGTGTACAGCAAGTTATCAACCCAGAGTCAGAGTTGTACCGTGTAGGAAGGAACTGCAAATGCTGGATTTACACTGAGGATTGACACAAAATGCTGGAGTAACTCAGCGGGTCAGGCAGCATCTCTGGAGCAATGGAGTGGGTGACATTTGAGGTCAGAACCCTTCTTCAGACTGAGAGGTCGGGGGTGGGGGGGGAGATAAAGTGGAGGTAGGCCAGAATAAATCAGAGCCAGCAACAGATGACCTCAGGAAGGGTGGAGCCCATAATGACCCTCCCAGTTCCACCTTTAGTGGAGGGTTCTGAATCGAAATATCACCTGCCCTTTTCTCCAGAGATGCTACCTGACCCACTGAGTTTCTCCAGCATTCTTTGTCTGAGTCGTACAGCACAGAACCAGGCCCTTCGGCCCATCATGTCTATGCTGACCTTTTTGCCCAACTACAGTGATTCCACTTGGTATTGGTTTATTATAGTCACATGTAGCAAGATACAGTGAACACATTGCTACAATGCTGAGAACTATATTCTGCACTCTGTATCTTCCCCTTTGTTCTACTTATTGTACTCGAGTTTGAACTGATTATATTCATGTATGGTATATCTGATCACTTGGATGGCATGCAAAACAAAGCTTTTCATTGTAAGGGTCCACCACTGATTTTCCACCAACTGGTGGTTGGGCACCTCCTATAATCCTGTCAAAATTACGAGAGTTCACTTAAAAATCCTCCCGGAATGTGGCCCCCAGGCTGGGTGAGGGGGTCGATTTTGACCTCATCGGGACTTCCGCGGCCAATCTGCTGGTTGAGTGCCCTTGCAGCCGGGCACAGGAAGATGGCAGATCCGTTCCCTTAGCCGACTTACGACCGAATATGCGTGCCGATATCTCGGCTGTCGGCAGCCTAGGTGGACCATTCTGGTACCATTGGACTCCTCTGTTGGTCGGGCAAAACGGATAATCCAGAATGGCACTGGTATCAAGGGTGCCGAAAAATTGACGGTGGACCTGTGCCTTGGTACATATAACACCAAACCTTAATCTCGTGTTATCCAGGGAAATCATACCATTTGCTCGTAATAAGACCACATCCAGTTCCACAAAGGTTCCAACTAAAGTACTGTCATGTGCAAAAGAAATGAAGGGAGCAACCCAACTTTCAGCTGCACACAAGTAGGAACGGCTGCGAGCGGAGGAACTGGATCAAACTTACTGGGCAGGGGCAGGGGCAAAGATGGAAGCTCGTGGGAAACCACATACAGGGCGACACAATGGCGCAGCGATAGAGTTGCCGTCTTATAACGCCAGAGACCCAGGTTCAATCCTGACTATGGGTATGGAGTTTGCACGTTCTCCCTGTAACCTTTGTGGGTGTTCCGGTTTCCTCCCACACTCCAAAAACCTGCAGGTTTGTAGGTTAATTTGTTTTGGTAAAACTGTAAATTGTCCCGTGTGTAGGATAGTGTTGGTGCACGGGGGATCGCTGGTCGACGCAGACTCAGTGGGCCGTATGGCCTGTCTCTGCGCTGTATCCCTAAGTAAGTCTAGATACGTTTAGTCCTTAACCAGTGATCCTGAGACAACTTTTAATTCCTGCCTGGAAGATGGTGATCCCAATTTCATTTGTCACTGTGAGTGGAGCAACGGGTCGAGCTGCTGCCTCAATGACACCAGATACCCGGGTTCAATCCTGACCTCGGGTGCTGTCTGTGTGGAGTTTGAACGTGGTCCCTATGACTGTGTGTTTCCTCTGGTTTCCTCCCACATCCCAAAGCTGTGCAGGTTTGTAGCTTAATCTGTGAATTGACCCTAGTGTGCAGGGAGTGGATGAGGAAGAGAGATCATGTAGAACTGGTGTGAATGGGTGATGGATGCTCGGCGTGGACTGGGTGGGCCGTGCTGTAACTTTCACTCACCATCCGTCCCTGCGCTCCTCCATGATGTGAATGATCTTTCCCGGCAGAAAGAGAGGCGGACCCGTGAAGGGGGAGTGGGGAGGGGGGGAGTGGGGAGGGGAGGAGTCGGAGATGCTGCCGTGGGATCCGGAGCGGTCCGCCCGCAGGCTCTGCTCGGCCAGGAGCGGCTGCGCCAGCTGTGCCCGGTGCTCCTCCTCCATCTCCGTGGGGAACCTGTTAGGATTGCCGCCGCAAACCTCGTACCAACAGCCGTGCAGCAAGATCTGGTACTGGAGGCAAGGAACACGACAATTAGTGCAGCATCATCTCCCTCCGATAGACCGCACGGTCCCACCATCATGGAGAATACTTCCTCAGCTCGGCCTGTCTCACTGGCCCCTATTCCTTCTCTCCAGGGATACTGCCTGACCCGCTGAGTTATTCCAGCATTTTATGTCTTCGGTATAAACCTGCATCTGCCATTCTTTCCTGCACTCCATGTCCCTCGACAATTTCTACAGATGCACTGGAGAAAACAGCCAGAAACATTGCAGCCCTACCCGAGACCGCAAGTGTAGAGCGGGTAGAGCCGCTGCTTCATAGCTCCAGAGACCAGGGTTCAATCTTGACCTCGGGTGCCGTCTATGTGGAGTTTGCAATTTGTCCCTCTCACTGTGTGGGTTTCCTCCCACATCCCAAAAATGTGCGGGTTTGAAGGTTAAATGGCCTCTGTAAATTACCCCTAGTGTGTAGGGAGTGGATGAGAAAGTGGGATAACATAGAACTGGTGTGTGAACGGGTGGGCGTGGACTGGCTGGGCCATCTGCTATATGTAGCTCATATGCCACCAGCTCACGAGAGCAAAGAGATTTTGCTTACCGTGAATCTTCAACCTCTTTGTCAAGAGCGTTAAGAAGAGAAGACAGTGACATTGATCAAGTCCACGTTGACCATCGATCACCCGTTCACACTAGTTCTACATTATCCCACTTCCTCATCCACTCCCTACACTTCAAGGGCAATTTACAGAGGCCAATTAACCTACAAACCTGCTCGTCTTTGGCATGTGGGAGGAAACTGGAGCACCCGGAGAAAACCCACACGGTCACAGGGAGAAAATGCAAACTCCACACGGACAAAACCCGAGGTCAGGATCGAACTCGTGCCTCTGGCGCTGTGTTTTTGCAGGCACAGACCATGCAAGCTCCGCACAATAGCTTTTCTATTTTCCACTGCATTAATTACTTGTCTGTGTCTGTCTATCTGTCTGTTCATTTATATCTAGCCATTTATTTATTGTTTATTTATTTGTCTGTTTTTATATTTATAACAAATAACATTTGTTGTTTACCATGGGTTTTACAGAGTATCATGCTCACATATCTGTTATGCTGCTGCAAGTAAGAATTTCATTGTTCCATTTGGAGACATATGACAATAAAACACTCCTGACTAGACTGTCTACCCACCCCCTCGAGTGAATGCATGCTCCCAGCTCCATACCTTGGGTCGGTTGCAGTGGGCAACTATCCGTAGTATCTTGTTCTTCAGGTCCTGTACGTTCGGGAGACTGAGCCTGGGAAGGAGGAGGTTAGAATGAGCATCACGACAGACGCACAGGACAATGCGAGCGGCAGCAGGTGGGATGCACACTGACCTTGGAATGAGATCCTTTCCCAGGATGATGGACAGAATGAATCCTCTGCTGTGCTCAGCCAGAGCCTCGCTGGAAGACAATATTCATTTCCCCCAATTAGAAACAGGCTTTTACTTTAGAGATACAGCATGGAAACAGGCCCCTCATCCCACCCAGTCCCCGCCTGCCAATGATCACCCACACACTTAATCCCACCCCGGTCATTCCCTCATCTCCCCTCTCCCGTCCGACAGAAGGTACAGAAGCTTGAAAGCTCGCAACACCAGACTCAGGAACAGCTTCTTCCCCTCTGTAATCAGGCTTCTGAATGGTCCTTACACAAGCTAGGGTACTGTCTGATTCACCTCAACCCCACTGCGGACATTGGACTTTGTCTATAGAACTGATGCGCTACAATGTTGAGAACTATATTCTGCACTCTGTACCTTCCGCTTTGCTCTACCGATTGCACTCGAGTTTGACGTGATTGCAAGCCCGTGATCAGGTGCCTCGCAGGAGCGAGTCTCAGTGCCTTACCTGAGCAGGCCGCCGGGCGGTGAGAAGGCGTAGCATCGCAGCTGGGGGAAGGAGGAGTGAAGCAGGATGGCGAGGATGGAGGCTGCTCCCGCTCCCAGACTGTGGCCGGTCACCACCAGCCTGTACTCCTGCAGACAGACAGACAGAGAGAGAGAGAGACAGGCTCACACCCAGAGCAAGAAGGGACACGCAGTGGGGGTTAACCCTACGGGTCAGGCAGCATCCCTGGAGAACGTGAATAGGTGACGATTCGGGTTGGGACTCTAGTTTTAGTTTTTCGTTTAGTTTTTGAGATACAGCGCGAAAACAGGCGCTTTGAGCCGCTGAGTCCGCACCCACCAGCGATCATCCCGCTCACTAGCACTATCCTACACACCAAAGGACATATTACAGTCTTTACCAAAGTCAATTAATGTCAAACCTGTACATTTTGGAGTGTGGGAGGAAAACGGAGTACCCAGAGAAAATCCACGCGGTCATGAAGAGAACATACAAACTCCGTACAGACAGCACCCGTAGTCAGGATTGAACGCGGGTCTCTGGCGCTGTTAGGCAGCAACTCTACCGCTGTGCCATTGTTCTTCAAACACCCAGCACAGTCAGTCCTGGTGGACCAGCAACTCCAGGCTGTTTAGTTCAGAGATACACCATGGAAACACGCCCTTTGGCCCATGAGTCCACGCTGACCATCGATCAGCCGTTCACACTAGTTCTATGTTATTCCACTTTTGCATCCACTCCTTACACACCAAGCGGCAATTTACCAAGGACCAATTAACCTACAAACCTGCACATCTTTGAGATGTGGGAGGAAACCGGATCACCCGGAGGAAACGGGGAGCGATCACAGGGAGAACCTGCAAACTCCACACAGACAGCAGCCGAGTTCAGGATCAAACCCGAGGTAGCGGCTCTACCCGCTGCACCACCGTGCCGGCCCGTTGAGTGGCTGGACTTTAGCAGCAGGTGTCAATCATGTGCAGTGCAGTGCGAACACAAGGAACTGCAGATGCTGGATTATTTAAAAAAACACAAAGTGCTGGAGTAGCTCAGCGGGTCAGGTATAAACTCTGGAGAATGTGGATTAGTGATGTTTAGGGAACTGAAACATTCGGACTGATTCAGACAGGCACATGGATATGCAGGGAATGGAGAGGCAAGTAGGCAGAGGAGATTAGTTTATTTTGGCATCATGTTCAGCACAGACTTTATGGGTGGAAGGGCCTATTCCTGTGCTGTACTGTGCCAAGTTCTAACTTTCAGAATAAAGAATATCATAAACAACTCCATTAGTACAGGGAAGTACAGAGGTTAACATTCCACTTGTTCGAGGCAACTCCCCTTAAAGTTTTCTGAAAAAAACTGGTTTAATTATTTACACACAATTAATCGAGATAAAATCTCGAGCACACTCAGGTTGCAAGTACAAGATCGGGAAGCTAGACCGAAAATCCCAAGAAACTTGAAATACCAGCAATGGCTGCCTCACCAACAGTCTGTCTGTCTTTTCTTTCTTAGGTAGATAAATATGCTGGAGAGACTCAGCGGGTGATGCGGCATCTATGGAGGGAAGGAATAGGTGACAGTTCGGGTCAAGACCCTTCTGCAGTCCTTTCTTTCTTTGTGTTTTAATTATATGTGTTAAATGTATGTTTTTAGTGTTCTTCAGCTAGTTTTATGTGGGGATGGGGTTGGAGGAAACTTTTTCTAATATCTTACCTCGACAGAGATGTGATTTTTTTTCCATATCCTATCTACGTCCGCACTGGGGCCTAACATCGAGGAGTTGGCGGCATTTGCTGGAGACCGACTTTTGAGAGCTACCACCGCGTTCACCTGCGGACTAACCATCACGGAGCCCACGATCCCTTTGCCAGGGGTCGACCTCGGAGCTCCAACCGTGGGTGTTTGAGGACTTGACATCATGGAGCCTGCGGTCTCTGGTCAGAGACCGACTTCGGGAACTCTAAGCCACAGCAGTTGCGACCGCCCCAATGCAGGAGTTTCGATCGCCCCAACGCGGGAGTTTCGATCGCCCCAACGCAGGAGTTTCGATCGCCCCAACGCGGGAGTTTCGATTGCCCCGACGGATGGTTCGACTGCCCTGACCGCGGGAGAATAAAGAGGAAGAAGTTGGAGTTTTTTGCCTTGCATCACAGTGAGGAATGTGGGGAATCCACTGTGGTGAATGGTTATGTTAATATTTATGTAGTTGTGTGTCTTGTTGCATTTTTGGGCTGTATGGCATATGACTGTACCTTTATTGGTAAACATGACAATCAAAGACCTTTGAAACCTTTAAGGAAGTGTTGGTTTAATGTGTTTAAAATGGGGAAACAGACTTTGATTGTTTCCTTTTGTTACTCCCGGATGGGAGAGCTGGAGACTGGAGCTCTTAGATTACAGGTAAATCAATCAATCAATTGAAGGAGTGGAGAGAAGAGATTTGTGTTTTTAATCCCCCAAGTTGCTGAGATACAACATGCTCTCTAAGAGATAGACACAAAATGCTGGAGTAACTCAGCGGGACAGGCAGCATCGCTGGAGAGAAGGAAAAGGTGACGTTTCGGGTCGAGACCTTTCTTCAGACTAAGAGGCCAGGCACTCTAAGAGGATGTGATTACAAATTATATAGCAGTTTTCAAAAGGCATTTTAAATACAGGATTGTGGGGAAGGATTAACTGGAAACTAGTTTAGTTTAGTTTAGAGATACGACGTGGAAACAGTCCCTTCGCCCCACTGACTCCACGCTGAGCATTGATCACCCATTTCTCAACCACTCCCTCCACCCTTGGGGCAAGTTACAGCGGCCAGTCAGCTCACAAACCACTCGTCTTTGGGTGGAAACCGGAGCACCCAGAGGAAATTCATGAGGTCACAGGGAGAACTTGCAAACTCTACACAGACAGCACCCAAGGTCAGGATTGAAACTGGATCTCTGACATCGTGAGGCAACAGTTCTCCAGCTGTGCCGCCGCCGCGCTGCCAGGGGTGGTGATGGATGCAGATACGATAGTGGCGTTTAAACGGCTTTGAATCGGTGCATGGATATGCAGGAAATGGAGGGATATGGATCACGTGCAGGCATATAAGAGTTGGGCTTGGCATCATGTTCGGCACAGACAACGTGGCTGAAGGGCCTGCGCCTGGGCTGTCCTGTTCTTTGTTCTATGCATAGCAAGATCCCACAAGTGGCAATGTGATTCTAACTAGATTTTTGTTTTTATAAACAAAAGTGGTTAAGTATTAAAATATTATCTGAAGGGTCACTATCTATGTTCTGCAGAGATGCTGCCTGACCCGTGGAGTTACTCTGGCACTTTGCATCTTTTATTATCTGCCACGCTGGAGCCAATGTCCCACCTCCTCGACAAACCACTGTGTGAATTTTTACATTCGCCAACCCAAGGATAAGATTATGTCCAACATTCAGCACTGTGGTGTAAGTGAAGGCACGGTCTGGGCTTCTGGAACCAGTAAGTGGCGATAATGCTCACCCTGAGCTATTGCTAAGGAAGGAATGATTCTATTGAGCATTTGTACAGCGGGGCTGGATTCCAGGCTTTGTGCCGACCAGCCCCGGCAGACGAAGCCAAGAGAAGCAACAAGCAAGGACACGCAGAACAATTCACAGCATTTCCAACCAGGAAACGGCGTTTATAACAAGTGGATATCCTGGCTTCACGTAGAAGACAGTTAAAGTCAGATGGTCTTTGTTGGAATTGAAACTTGATTTCCCCACAGAGAAGTTAGAATTTATCAGCTTCTGCCTCATACATTCAAATACGCATTTCCAGCTATTCTGAGAACAGTTAACCCAGGCAGGTTAGAGTGGGCAATGGCTTAAAAAGTGTATTCTTAAGAGACTAAGGGCATTCGGCACGTCTCCAACGACTCCTACAAACTTCTCGCACTTCTACAGAGACACTGCATCAATAGACGATAGGTGCAGGAGTAGGCCATTCGGCCCTTCGAGCCAGCACCGCCATTCAATGTGATCATGGCTGATCATCCCCAGCTGTGTTGTGGAACAGTTCTGCCCAAGATTGCACGAAATCGCAGTGAGTTACAGATGTAGCCCTGTCCATCACACAGAGCAGACTCCCCTCCATTGACTCCACCTGCACTTCATGCTGCCTCAACATCATCAAATACCCAGTCATTCCATCTTGTCCCCACTCCCGTCTGGCAGAAGGTACAGAAGCTTGCAAGCGCGCGCACCACCAGACTCAGGAACAGCTTCTTCCCTTCTGTCATCAGGCCTTTGAACCGTCCTTCCATAAGCTAGAGTACTGTTTGACCCTCGAACCAATTACAGACATTGGACTTTGGCTATAAAACTGACACACTACAATGTTGAGAACTATATTCTGCGCTGTTTCTTCCCCTTTTGCTCTATCTATTATATTTGAGTTTCACATGATTGTATTTACAGTATTATTTGTTTGGATAACATGTAAAACAAAGCTTTTCACTGTACCTCAGTACACGTGACCATCATAAAGCTAAACATGAACCACTCACCGGAACAACTGCGAAGGCTTGGCTTAAAATCCCGTCATTCATCAATTTCTTGTAAATGTAAGTAGCAGCCTGGAGGATGCCCTGGAAAGACACGGTTTATCGAGGGTTAATTAACTGTGGCGTCCTCTTCCAGCACAAGGCTGGGCCAGAGGTCTGCAAGGGACGAACAAGGTTTAAACATAAAGTGTTGGAGAAACTCAGCGGGTCATGCAGCATCTGTAGAGGGAAAGGACAGGCGACGTTTCGGGTCGGGACCCTTCACCAGACTTCAATCTGCAAGGGTTGCTTGACAGAATAGCAGGCAATAGGACACGTAGTGCTGGAGTAACTCAGCGGGTCAGGCAGCATCTCTGGAGAACATGGACAGGTGACGTTTTGGGTTAGGTCTCTTGCTCAGACTGTTCTTTCCAGAGAGGGCGAGATTAGAGAGGTTAAGGTGAGTAGTCAAGATGGTTGATGCCGTGCCGGCAGTTTGAAAGAAAATGGTCCAGAGAGGGTAGAAAGCCGGCAGGGGGGGGATCCAAGAGGAAGGGGAATGCTGGAGACAGGATAAGGGGTGGTCACTGGGAGGCGAGTTCTCCTTACCAAAGGAGAAGGCCTGGAGACAGAGGCGACGGAAGAAGAACTCTACATCATGGCGGGCCCAGAATTCATTGAGGTGTGGGTGGAGGGGTACAAAGGCAAGGTCTCTGTTGAGGGCCGACCATTCTGCATCAGAAAGAGGGAGGTCGGGGGCGAAGGTGAAAACACAACAGGAGTGAGGGCAGGGGGTCAAAGCAAGGCTCGGGAGGGAGCCACAACACATAGTAAAGTGAGTAAGATCCAGGACCAAGAACCCAGCAGTCTGGGCTGTTGATCACAGACATAAGCTCTGGGAATTAGAATTTGATTCATTCAACCAGTCTGAGATGGTGAACCATGAAACCAGGAAATTGTTACCAACATCTGGTTTACTAACATCCTGTAAATCTGAGCCTGTACAGAACATAAAACTGTGCAGCGCAGGAACAGGCCCTTTAGCCCACAATGTCCATATTAAACATGATGCCAAGTTAAATCTAATCTCCTTTGCCTGCACGTGATCAATTTCCCTCCATATCCATGTGCCTCTTAAGCGCCACTATTGTATCTGCCTCCTCCACCACCCCCCCCCCCCACCACCCCCCCCCCCCCCCACCCCCCCCCCCCCCCCCACCCACCCCCCCCCCCCCCCCACCCCCCCCCCCACCACCCCCCCCCCCCCCCCGGCACATCTCCTTGAAACTTTCCCCCCCCTCACCTTAAAGCTCTGGTCTTTGACTTTTCCACCCTGCATTTGCAGTTCCTTGTGTCGCCAGTTAATGGAAACCTCCCAGTGCTCTCTGCTGACCCCTGCTGTGTGGATGTTGCCTCTCACCCTCTAAGACACCGCCCGACTGAGACCCTCAGCAAATAGTTGTACAATGCACCCCAAAGGCAGTCAAACGGTAGTGGGAATTCAATTTTAATTCATCACGTTTAGGATAAAAGTAGCTTCAATAATAGGCGAGCTTGAAAGGAGTTAGATGGCAGCACCATCTGCGGGGGGTGATGGTGTGGCTTTGGCGTGATCCTGTTTGGAGAGGGGAATGTGTCACCTGTGTGTGCATCTCCTGCTGTGGCTGCCTGGGCCTGTCCTTGACGCAGACCATCCCACAGCTTCCACAGGTCAAGCTGCCTCTGGCCGTTGGATTGGGGAGTGGGTTGCTGTAACCATTGACCAACTTGTGACGTTGGTGCCTGGCCTCCAGGGTCTTGCATCACGCTGTCGTGGTGCCTCAAACCCGCCTGGAGGTCCTTTCTCCACCTCCCCCAGTCCACAGCAGCCCCTCCCCAGTTGTCAGTGGCCAATGTTAACATTTGTCATATCTGCACCGCGGGGCTGCAGACTGGTGCAGTGTTGCTGCCTCACAGCGCCAGAGACCGACCCAGGGTTCCATCCTGACTACGGGTGCTATCTGTATGGAGTTTCTACGTTCTCCCCGTGACCGCGTGGGTTTTCTCTGGGTGCTCCGGTTGCCCCGTGGCAAACATGATGCCAAGTTAAACTAATCTCCTCTGCCTGTCCAGGATCCATTTCTCTCTATTCCCTGCGCCTATTTAAAAGCCTCTTAAACACCAATACTGTATCTGCCTCCACCACAACCCCTGGCAGCACGTTCCTGGCATCCACCACTCTGCAATAAAAAAAAACTTTAAATGTTATGCCTCTCATCTTAAAGCCATGCCCTTTAGTCTTTGACATTTCCACCTGAGAAAAAGATTCTGAATATCCACCCTATCAATGCCCCTCATAATTTTATACACGTCCCTCAAGTCTCCCGCAACCTCTGGTGTTCCAGAGAAAACAATCAAAGCTGATCCAACATCCCCTGATAGCTAGTACCCTCTAATCCCAGCAGCATTCTGGTAAACCTCTTCTGCATGCTCTCCCTCCAGTAAAACACTAATTTACTCTAACTGTTCCTCTGCTTGATCTTATACACCTGTGCATGATCACCGCTCATCCTCCTGCACCCCAAGGAATAAAGTCCTAGCCTGCCCAACTTCTCCCTATAGCTTAGGCTCTCGAGACTTGGCAACAGCCTTGTAAATCTTCTCTGCGTTTCCAGCTTAACAACATCATTCCTATAACAGGGTGACCACAACTGAACGCAATATCCAAATGTGGCCTCACCAAGGTCGTCTGCAAAACTGCAACATGACGCCCGAACTTCTATACTCACTACTCCGACTGATGAAGGCCAATGTGCCAAAAGCCTTCTAAACCACCTTGTCTACCTGTGTACTTAATTCCAGCTTGACAACTTCATTCTCATGGGATAGTCAGTACAGATCGAGCGGAGAACTTACCTTGTGTGCCACACATTCTCCCGTCACCCCTGTGATGTTTAACGTCTCACAGTTTGCACACATGTCGGTCAGAGCATCCTGTGGGATAAAGCAAACATTAGAGCAGCTTGGAGCTGGAGCAGGAACACACTCCTCTGTCCGTGTGTGCCCCGACTCGTTATTGACACCTTTTTAGACTTTACTTTAGACGTTAGATAATGCAGTGTGGAAACAGCCCCTTCAGCACACCGAGTCCGTGCCGACCAGCCATCACCCATTCACACACTAGTTCTATGCTATCCCACTTTCACATTCACTCCCTACACACTTGGGGCAATTCACAGAGGGCAGTTAACCTACAAACCCGCACGTCTTTGGGATATAGGAGGAAACCGGAGTGCTTGGAGGAAACCCATGCAGTCACAGGAGAATGTGCAAACTCCACAGACAGTACCAGAGGTCAGGATCGAACCCGGGTGTCTGGCACTATGAGGCAACGGCTCTACCTGCTATGCCGCTGTGCACGGCACTGGGAGCCACAAGAGGGAGCTAGTGAGTCATAAATCCAGCATGACATACAAGTGGTTCACTGAGGAGGCCCCGGGGTAAATGGGGAGGATGATTCCTCATCACACTGAGGGGCAGCCACACACAATCCCCACGATAGGGTTAGGGTTGCATAGGATAGAAGTAGTGTATGGGGTGATCACTTATCAGCATTGACTTGGGTGGGCTGAAGGGCCTGTTTCCAGGCTGTATCTCTAAACTAGCCCAATGGGCGAGCAAGATAGCAGTGCCCTTTCTCTAGCAGCCTCAGCCGAACACACTTCAAGACTGTCGCTCACACAATATCAGGAGAGTGGAAACTCTGTCTGGATTTCTTTGCGGCTTGGTTTGTGGTGCGGCAACAGGTGTGTGTGTGTGTGTGTGTGTCTGTGTCTGTGTCTGTGTCTGTGTGTAAACAAATACATACATAGAGGCCAGACATCACCCACTCACTACAATGCCACCTCCAACATTTGCACAATTGAAGACACAAGCTGCTGCAGATGCTGGTTTATAAAGATAAGACACAAAATGCTGGAGTAACTCAGCGAGTAAGGCAGCATCTCTGCAGGACATGGGAGGGTGACGTTTCCAATCAGGGTCCTTCTTCACAGCCTGAAGAAGAATCCTGAAACAAAACGTTGCCTATCCAAGTCCTGTTGTTCTTTACACAAATGAAGCTTTAGAAGCCACGGGGAGACTCACCTCCAGGGAGAGTGTTCCCCGCACCGCCACCACCACTGCCTCCATCTTGTGATCCAGTGCCACAAAAAATGGAATTTCGTAGATCTGTATCATGGGGCAAAAATAAAATGTGATACTTTATAACTTGCGCCAACTTCCTCCTCCCCCCCACCCCCCTACCACCCCCCCCACCCCACCCCCCCCACCCCGCCCCACCAATCTCCGGCTCCCAATCCCTGCCCCCTAACTATCTCAGCCTCAAATGCCTCTTCCGGCAGCTCGTCTCATATTCCCACTACCCCCTGTGTGAACAGGTTGCCCCTCGTGTTCCTACTAATTATTTCTCCTCTCACCTTACACCCATACCCTCTGGTTCTTGATTCCCCTACTCTGGGTAAAAGACCCTGTGTCTATTGCCCTCGTCAGCTTGGAGCACTCCCTGCCCATTTCCGGGCAGCGCTGAGGTCTCTCGCTCCCTCTGTGGGCCGTTACCTTATTGTGCAGGCTGACATGAATGAAGTCACGGTGTTGCAGCCCCGTGGTCTGGAGCATGGAGCTGAAGTTGCACTCCAGGCAGTCCCCACCACCCTCGGGCGGATCGGGAGCTTGGCTTCTGCAGCTGCAGAGGGAATTAAATGCAGCAAGAGAGCTCAGGGCCTGCAGCCCAGCGTTCACAGGATCACTGTAAACAAAGCACACCTTTCCCCCTCCCTGCCCTGGCAGGGAACTCAGCACCACCACCCCCCCCCCCCCACCACCCCACCCCACCCCCTCCCCCTCCCATCCCTCAATCCCGTGCCCCCACCCACACAAAGGAGCCACAAGGCAGGACTTTATCAAAACCTTCAAAAAGCTGCACAGTGGCACAACAGCCTCACACTGCCAGAGACCTGGGTTCAATCCTGACCTCGGCTACTCTCTGTGACCACGTGGGTTTCTTCCAGGCGCTTCTGATTCACACCTCAAGGACGTACAGGTTTGTAGGTTAATTGGCCCTAGTGTGATTAGGGGACCGGTGGTTAGTGTAGACTCGATGGGCTGAAGGGCCAGTTGCCATGCTGTATCTTTCAATCAATTAGCGTCACAGAGTCAATACCGCACATAACCGGCCCTTCGGCCCAACTAGTCTATGCCAACCAAGGTGCCCCATCCTCAACCAAGTTGACAGATATAGTTAGGGCCAGCATCAGGTGTGACCTGCACAGCGTGCTCCCTATGTAGCACAGTGCAGCACACAAACAGGCCCTTCAGCCCACCAAGCCTGTGCTGACCAAGGTTCCAATCTAAACAATCAATATTGTACGATACCCTAGAAACGAGAAACTGCAGATATTGGTTTGCAAAAAAACAAGACACAAAGTGGGTCAGGCAGCATCTCTGGTGAACATGGATATGTGATGTTTCGGGTCTTCACCCTTCTTCAGAAAGGTCTGAAGAAGTGTCTCGACCCCAAGCATCATCTATCCATGTTCTCCAGCGATGTTGTCTGACCCACTGAGTTACTCCAGCACTTTGTGCCCTTTTCTGTACCATAATCTCCCTGCTAATGTCCCGGCTGTGAGGACAAGTTCTCGTGTGCCTTCTTTATAATTTTTCTATCTTTGCTTGATGTGTGAATGGGCCCTTCCTGTGTCTTACGTTGCATATAATGACCATTTTTTGACAGATGTGCTGAGTTTATTTTTTTGATATAGAACATAGAACTGCATAGCACACATACAGGCCCTTCGGCTCAAACAGATATACTCTGTTCAATACTTGTAGGGACAACTAATTTAACACAAACTCTGAACTCGATGCAGGGAGAAGCACGTTTACACGATTCGCTTGGCTGCTAGGTTTGACTTGGGAATTGGCAAGATGTTAATTTAACTCTTCCCTCCCAGGGCTACCTGCATCTTTGGAAATGATGGACAAGTCGTTGCATAACATCATGTTTTGTAACATCCTTCATTTCTCAATTCAGAAAAGCTTTAACTGATTATCTCCACACCCCCCCGGCAGGCATTGTGCATTGCCTTTTGGCACAAGAGCAGCTTACATTTATGTACCGCGTAGCAATATTATCTTCAGTTGGAGACGTTCCCTCCCCCAGACATGCCCCCTTCCTTTTTATTTCTCAGAGTTATAGTCATACAGTGTGGAAACAGTCCCTTTGGCCAAACTTGCCCACACCAACCAACATGTCCCATCTCCACTAGTCCCACCTGCCTGCGTTAGGCCCATATATCCCTCTAAACCTGTATTATCCATCCACCTGTCTAATTGTTGCAATAGTACCTGCCTCAACCACCTCCTCCGGCAGCTCATTCCATACACCCACCACCCTTTGTGTGAAGATTCCTATTAAATCTTTCCAACTTCTTGATTCCCCTACTGGGCATGAGACTGTCCAATCTATTCCTCTCATGATTTTAAACATTTCTATAAGATCACCCCACATCCTCCTGCACTCCAATGGAATAGAGTCCCAGCCACCTAAACCTCTCCCTATAACTCCGTCTCTAGAGACCTAGTAACATCGTCGTAATTCTTGCTTCGTTTGAAAGAAACATTAAATCAACACCTCAGAGACAAAAAAAGAGGCATACACTGGAATCTTGAGTAAAACACAAAGTGCTGGAGGAACTCAGTGGGTCAGGCAGCATCTGTGGAGGGAATGGAGAGATGAGGTTTTGGGTTGGGATTCTTTTTCAGGTTGGGGGAAATCAGTCTGGAGAAAAGTTCTAGCTCGAAATGTCACCTGCCCTTCCCTCCACAGATGTTGCCTGACCCACCGAACTCCTCCAGCACTTTGTGCTTGTGTTTTGTTTTCAAAATCAAAACCTCAGTTGCTTTCCCAAGGGAGTTTGACAGAGCGGGGAAGTTCCAAGGTGGACGTGGCCCAGACCATCACACAAACCAACCTCCCTTCCATTGACTCCATTTACACCTCACGCTTCCTTGGCAAGGTCACCAACATATTTAAGGATGAGTCTCACCCCGGTCACTTGCTGTTCTCGCCTCTCCCATCGGGCAAGAGGTACAGAAGTGTGAAACTCATACCTCCAGATTCAGACAGTTTTTTATTCTCAGTTGTTATCAGGCAACTGGACTGTCCTCTCTCCAACTAGAGAGCGGTCCTGAGCTATCGTCTACCTCATTAGAGACCCTTGGACTCTACTGGACTTGTACTAAACGTTATTCCATTTATTCTGCATCTGTATACTGTGGAGGGTTTGATTGTAATCATGTATTGTCTTTCCGTTGACTGGGTAGCGCACAACATTTTGCTGCACCACCATAAACTGAACTAAACTAAACTGATATTTATACCTCAACCCTATCGGGCAGGTGGGACTAGCGTAGATGGGGCATCTTGGTAGTCATGGACGGGTTGGGCCGAAGGGCCTGTGTCTGTGCTGTCTCACTCTACAAGCAGGGACTCACCACCAGCAGCCACAGTTCAGCTTGCAGAGGCCAGTCAGCGGGTGACTGAAGATGTAGAGGGGCCAGCCGTAGACTGCAGCAGCAAAGCGCATGTAGTGGGCCGCGGTCTCCAGATCCCCATCCAGCTCCTCCGCCTGTGGACAACAATGAGGCCATGCTGAGACACACACAAATGAACATGATGCGCCACCATGCTGAGAACTACACTCTGCACCCTGTATCTTCCCCTTTGCTCCAGCTAATTTCGTTTTTAATTATTTTAATAGCTTTTAGAAATACCGCATGGAAACAGGACCTTCAGCCCAGAGTTCACACTAGTTCCATATTATCCCACTTTCTTAATCACTTTCTTAGCCATAGAGGCGCAGTTGGTAGAGCTACTGCTTGACGGCGCCAGAGATGTTGGGTGATGTCTGTGTGGAACTTGCACGCTCTCCCTGTGACCGCGTGGGTTTCCTCTGGGTGCTCTGGTTTCCCCCCGCATCCCAAAGACGTGCATATTTGAGGGTTAATTGGCCTCTGTGTATGGGGAGTGGATGAGAAAGTGGAATAACATAGAACTAGTGTGAACGGGTGGTCGATGGTCAGTGTGGACTCGGTGGGCCGAAGGGCCCGTTTCCAGGCTGTATCTCTAAACTAAAACTAACCAAAACCAGACTATCAACATTTGTAAATACATGTTTTTCTCCCCACGTGGAGGTGGGACGTCGGACTGCTTTTATGTTTGACTGTAAACTTACAGTGGCTGCTGGCTGTGGGTCCAGGCAAGCCTCGTCGTCCAGCCTCCGGCTCTGCTCGATCTTGTCCTGCTCCAAGTGCAGGAGGGAGAGGCCTGCAGCAATGTCACCAGCGACCAGGTCAGTATCCTGCCCACCGCCACCAAGAGGGACACAAGAGAGAGAACAGATGACAACAAGATCCAGTCACAGCATTCCTTCATTTCTATCTACACCTCGCGCTGCCTCGGCAAGGCCACCAACATAATCAAGGACCAATCTCACCCCGGCCACTCCTTCTTCTCCCCTTTCCCCATCGGGCAAGAGATGCAGAAGTGTGAAAACACACATCTCCAGATTCAGCAACAGTTTCGTCCCAGCTGTTATTATGCAACTAAACCATCCTCTCACCAACTAGAGAGCGGTCCTGAACTCCCATCTACCCTTGGATTATCTTTAATCGGACTTTACTAAACTTTATCTTGCACTATCCCCTGTATTCTGTATCTGTACACTATGGACAGCTCGATTGTAATCATGTGCAGTCTTATCACTGACGGGGTAGCACACAACAAAAACTTTTCACTGGACCTAGGTACATATGACAACAATGAACTAAACTACTAAAGGGCCTGAGATACAGAACCGTCGATCTACAAGTTCTATTTAATTACTTCCATCATAGCCATGGAACCTATATGAAGAGTAGTGCCCACAATGGTGACCTTGAAACAACTGGATTCATATCAAAACCTATGATATTGTATCATATAAAAGAAAGACACTAAGTGATGGAGTGACTCGGCAGGTCAGACAGCATCTCTGGAGAACACGGATAGATGACGTTTACGTCAGAAAACCTTCTTCAAAGTGTTTGCCATTAACTGTATACCTTCCTCTTGCATTCAAACTCCCAAAGGTCAACGTTTGACGAGCTTTCAGAAATATTTCCAACATAATTTGCTGTTATTTAAAAAAAACAAGTTAAATTAACTTCCCTGAATATGATCCGCATATGACAATATAGCCGCCTATCCATGTACTCCAGAGATGTTGCCTGACCAGCCGAGTTAATCTATCACTTTGTATCTTTCTTTTATATTTGCTTTCTTTTCTTTTAACTTCTTTTGTAAACCAACATCTGCAGTTCCTTCTATCTACATTGCCTTCAGGGAGGGACATCTACCACGTTATGGTTCAATGAAATGATCTGCCATGTTGTGTTCATAGCATCACACTGCACGGAAAGAGGCCTTCGACCCTATTCATACATGCCCACCAAGATTCCTCAATTAAGCAAAGAATATAGAAAAATACAGCAGCCACAGGCCCTTCGGCCCACATTGTGTTGCATTAATACGAGCTCTATATCATGTGCAGGAAGAGGAGATTATTTCAGTTCAGTTTAGCTTAGTTTATTGTCACATGTACCGAGGTACTTTTTGTTGCGTGCTAACCAGTTAGCAGAAAGACAATATATGATTACAATCAATTGGTCTAGCTCAGACATAGTGGGCCAAAGGGCCTGCTCCTGTGCTGTACTGTTCTATGTCCTACAGAGCACCCACAGTCATACAGCATAAAAACAGGCCCTTCAGCCCAACCTGTCCTTGCGTCCAAGATACCCCAACTAATCTTGTCCCATATGCCCATGTTTGGTCCATATTCCTCTAACCCTTTCGTATCCATGTACCTGTCCAAATGCCTTTTAAATGCTGTTATAGTACCTGCCTCAACTACATCCTCTGGCAGCTCGTTCCATATACCCACCATCTCTGTCAAAAAGTTGCCCCTCAGATTCCTATTAAATCTATCATCTCTCACCTGAAACCCATGTTCTCTGGTTCTTCATTCCCCTACGCTGGGTAAAAGATTGTATGTGGAAGATTGCAACCTTCACGTGGTCCGCCCTGTTTCGACTAATGCAATCAAGTCGATGTGCACAAACGGAAGATCAAATAGAACAGTTGTCCAACAACTTTAGGCTGTGCACGCCACACGAAAGAAGAAGATTCACACAATCAATTCCTCTCACGATCTTTACACCTCTATAAGATCACCCCTCATCCCCATGCGCTCTAAGGAATAAAGTCCCAGCATGCCCAACCTCTACCTATAGCTCAGGTCCTCGAGTCCTGGCAACGTCCTCGTCATCCTCGTAAATCCAGCTCAACAACATCTTTCCTATAACGGGGTGACCAAATCTGAACAGAATACTCTAAATGTGGCCTCACCAATGTCTTGTACAACTTTAACTTAACCTCCCAACTTCTATACTCAATACTGATGAAGGCCAATGTGCCAAAAGCCTTCTTGACCACCCTATCCACTTGTGACGCCACTTTCAAGGAACTATGTACCAGCATTCCTAGATCTCTCTACTCTACGACACTCCCCAGAGTCCTGCCATTCACTGTGTGGGTCCTGCCCTGGTTTGACTTCCCAAAAAGCAACACCTCTCTCTTCTCAGTATTAAACTCCATTAACCATTCCTCAGCCCACCTGCCCAACCAAGCAAGATCCTGCTGCAATTTCTGACAACCCATCTTCATCATCTACAATCCCACCCATTTTAGTGTCATCTGCAAACTTGCTAATCATGCCGTGCTCCTTCTCGTCCAAATCATTGATACACAGCAATGGCAAACAGCAATGGGCCCAGCAACGAACATTGAGCTGCACCACTAGTCACAGGCCTAGAGTCCGGAAAACAACCTTCAGTCAATACCCTCTGCTTCCATCCTCGCCTTGGATCTCATGCGATCAAACCTTCCAGGGCAGCCTATCAAGCAAAACGTCAAATGCCTTGCTGAAATCCATATATACATCTACAGCTCCGCCCTCGTCAACCTATTTTGTCACATCTTTAAAAAACTTAGATTTGTGAGACACATCTCCCACGTACAAAACTGTGCTGACTATACCTAATCAGCCCTTGTCCATCTAAACAAGTGCATAAATTCTAGGAGCAGAATTAAGCCATTCCGCCCACCATGTCTACTCCGCCATTCAATCACGGCTGATCTAACTTTCTCTCTTAACCCCATTCTCCTGCCTTCTCCCCATAACCCCAGTTGCATATATATTGAGTTCTGGAGTATAGAATTAGAGGGCAGTGGTTTAAAGGAGGAGAGATTTAATAGGAAGCTGAGGGGGGGCATATTGTTGCACCAGAGGCTGGGGACTGACCATGAAGAAGGTGCTGAAGAGCTGTCCAATGTGGGTGAAGGCTGTTTGGGTGTCAGCGTCCCTGGCGATGCAGCAGCAGAGCAGCTTCAACCTGTACTCCCAGACGCGGGCAGCCAGCGAGCGGGCCGTGTACAGCAGCTGCCCCGACTCGCTGCTCTCCAAGTCCCACCCGCCTCCCGGCAACGGCCGCTTGGGTTTGCCCAGAGGGTCGAAAACAACGAGGACAGCGATCACCGTGAACAGCAGGAAAATCCAACTGCAAAACGCAGACGTTTGCCAGGGTTAGTGACAAATTGACATTCCTCAAAAATATTCCTTTGTAAATTCCACTGGAGCACAAAACCATTGTACATTCTACACGAAGTCCCCCAATCCCCGAGTCAGCAGAGCCAAGGATCAAGGTGTTGGAGTAACTCAGCCGGTCAGGCTGCCTCAGGGCGGCAGCGGGTAAAGCCGCTGGCCTCACAGCGTCAAAGACCCAGGTTCGATCCTGACCTCGGGTGCTGTCTGAATGGAGTTAGCACATCTTCCCTGTGACCGTTTGGGTTTCCTCCGGCTGCTCTGGTTTCCTCCTACATCCCAAAGACGTGTGGATTTGTGGGTTAATTGGCCTCTGTAAATTGTCCCGGGTATGTAGGGAGTGGGTGTTCAGCGGGGACTCGGTGGGCCAAAGGGTCTGCTTCCATGCTGTGTGTCCAATGTGAGGATCAACTGTCCATTCCCTACATAGATGCCGCCTGACGACTAAGTTACTCCAGCACTTTGTGTTTTGCTCAACATTCCAGCATCTGCAGTATCTTGTGGACCCAAGGATCATGTCCTATTCCAAGTAATCGTAATTGTATTGCATGTTGTAGATGATACTACCGTGTGCCACCGTGCCAGCCTGGCTGTGCAAGACTTTAGAAACACAATGTGGAAACAGGCCCTTCGGCCCATTGGGTCCATCCCGACCAGCGATCACCCCATACATAATCACTGTCCTACACACTAGGGGCAATTTACAAATTACAGGAGCCAATTAACCTACAAATGTGTACGTCTTTTGGAGTGCGTGCGGAAACCGGAGCACACGGAGAAAACCCACGTGGTCACAGGGAGAAGATACAAACTCCACACAGACAGCAGGATTGAACCCGGGTGTCTGGCGCCATAAGGCAGCAACTCTACCGCTGCACCACCCTCAATGGGCGGGAAGTTAAATTAATGCTGAACAACTTGCATGCTCGTGTAGGTCGAGTTTAAGCACATTCTTACCTTGCAACGACAGCGATAGAGATCGTATTGATCAAGGTGGCAGGGCAGCCCTGCCTTTCATCATTGATCAAGACAGCACCCATGATCGCCCAGCCCAGCTCGGGTAGATAGAGAGCAGTTCGGACATAGATCAGAACAGGGAGATGTCGTCGAGGGCGGAGATTGGTGATGGTTCCTGCAGATGGAATGTGTCAATGAAATGAATAAAACAGCAAAAACAATAACAGTGTCTATGGTAGACATAGTGCTGGAGTAACTCAGCGAGTCAGGCAGCATCTCCAGAGAAAAAGGGTAAGTGACGTCTCGGGTTGGGTCAAAAGAAGGGTCCCAGCCAGAAACTTTACCTATCCATATTCTCCAGAGATGCTGCCTGACCTGCTGAGTTACTCTAGCACTTTGCGTCTATCTTTGGTATAAACCAGCATCTTCAGTTCTTTGTTTCTAAAAACGGACAATTTTTTTCAGTTTTACTTCTATATTCACAGTCATATTGCTGGAAACAGGCCCTTCGGCCCAACTTGTCCATGCTGACCAAAAAGCTCCATCAACGCTAGTCCCATATGTCTGTGTTTGGCCCATATCCCTCGAAATCTTTCCTATCCATTACCTATTCAAGTGAGTTTTAAATGTTGTGATGGTACCTGCCTCAACAGGTCATTCCATACACCCACCACCCTCTGTGAAAAAGCCTGAGTTACTTGGAGAGATTGGGCAGGCTAGGACTTTATTCCTTGGAACGCAGGAGGCTGAGGGACAGATAAATTCATGAGGGGATTAGATATGGTGAATGTACAGTGTCCATTACCCAAAAACTGAAAAACATTTTGCAGTTCACACTTTCTATTTTATCCCACTTTCTCATCCACTCCCTACACACTAGGGCCAATTTACAGAGGCCAATTAACCTACAAACCCGCGCGTATTTGGGATGTGGGAGGAAGCCCACACGGTCACAGGGAGAACTTGCAATTTCCACACACAGTCAGGTGCACAACCCAAGGTCAGAATTGAACCCGGGTTGTAAGTTTCTTATAGAAACTTACAAAATTCTTAAGGGGTTGGACAGGCTACAAAACTTACAAAATTCTTAAGTGGTTGGACAGGCTAGATGCAGGAAGATTATTCCCGATGTTGGGAAAGTCCAGAACTAGGGGTCACAGTTTAAGGATAAGAGGGAAGTCTTTTAGGACCGAGATCAGAAAATCATTTTTTACACAGAGAGTGGTGAATCTGTGGAATTCTCTGCCACAGAAGGTAGTTGAGGCCAGTTCATTGGCTATATTTAAGAGGGAGTTAGATGTGGCCCTTGTGGCTAAAGGGGTCAGGGGGTATGGAGATAAAGTAGGGATGGGATACTGAGTTGGATGATCAGCCATGATCATATCGAATGGCGGTGCAGGCTCGAAGGGCCGAATGGCCTACTCCTGCACCTATTTTCTATGTCTCTGGCGCTGTGAGACAGCAGTTCAACCCGCTATGCCACCCTCAACCCGCTATGCCACCCGTGTCACCCTCAACCATGATGATTCTACAAATGAGCAAATAGATAAAGCATTCACCTTGCATACTAACACATACTATGACAAACAGGATAATAATGATGGCAGCCAGAAGACCAATCAAGATGAAAAGATAGCTGGGGAGAATCCTTCCATGTGTACAGTCAAGCTGCCCTCTGTAGGTCAGGTACAACACCAGGATCCCGATCCACCTGTAAACCAGAGCATAACGTTAGCCAGCATCCAGCACAGCAGCAGCTTGGGAAGCTTCTTAGTGTCATCACGTCACCTTTAAACCTGCCAACAGCACACAACTGAACAGAGAGAAAGGGGCCAGAAGTAACAGCGGCAAGAAATAAAATACAAAATACAAAATGACATTGGACACAAGGAACTGCAAATGCTGGTTTACAAAACAAAGACACAAAGTGACGGAGTAACTCAGCAGGTTAGGCAGCATCTTTGGATAGGTGACTTTTCCAGTCAGGACTGACTGGTGGAGTGGGAGAAGTTCCATAGCCTATCCCGCTGGGCTACTCTCAACGATTGACTGCGGTTCAGACAATTGACAATAGATAATAGGTGCAGGAGTAGGCCATTCAGCCCTTTGAGCCAGCACTGCCATTCAATGTGATCAGCCATGATCATCCCTTATCTCTATATACCTTTCTTATCCACACGTGTCCAAATGTCTTTTAAAAGTCATGATTGTATCCACTTCTATAGCTTCCTATGGCAGCTCGTTCCAGATACAGACTTCCCTCTGAGTGAATAAGTTGCCCAAGGTCCCTCCTAAATCTCCCCACTCTCACCTTAAGCCTGTGTACTCTAGTTTTAGATGCCTGTGAGGGTTCACTTTATCCATGCCCCTCATGATCTTGTACACTTTTATAAGGTCACCCCTCAGCTCACTCCTACACTCCACTGAAAAATGACCCAGCCTATCCAACCTTTCCCTATAATGGGCCTGTCCCACTTGGGCGATTTTTCAGCAGACTGCCGGTGACTGTCAAGTTGCCGGCAATCGCCTGAAAAACCGGCAACTGGAACGGCGACTGTCAGAGTGGAACACACACACACAAACACATCACTTCCTTCACCAACCCGTGTGAATTTTTTAGACAGAGCTCTCCCCTCTTGCCCTGTCTAAAAAGTTAACACGGTGCAAAGCCAAGGTGATACAGACACACACCGCGTTGAACAGGAAGGTTGGCGCTGTAATTAAGACGGCTAAAGCACAGTTGGTTCTGAAAACTACTGCTTACCTTTTTTTCCCCCCCCAATAAGCAATGAAATTCACTGCTCAGCACCGGCTACACCTACGAAAACCGAGAACCTTCGACCCCCTGGCAACCCATTAGGACCTCCTGGCGACCCACCTACGGCTCGAGAATTCTCGCTACTCTCCATGGTGGGCTCATTCTAGTCACCGCTAATTTTTCAACATGGTGAAAAATTCACGGCGACCATAATGAAGTTGCCAGAATGCGGGAACTCCTCACGACCATGAAGGTGACTCCCCGGCAAACACCCGCGAACATACGGCGACTGCATAGTCTCCTGCAATCGCCTAAAAAGTCGCCTAAGTGGGAAAGGCCCATTACTAATACTTTCATGCCTGTAGATGTTCCTTTAACATAGTGACCTCACCACTACTAACCACTCCCTATATCACAAGTATAAATGTAACCTCCCCACCCCTTGATCTCTCTCTAGCTCGTGTGACGGACCACGTACAGCTAGTGCAGTATTGTTTGTGAGTTAATAATAATAAAAGCAGTAAAGACAACTGTGCGTTATTGAAACTCTTTACATGGTGTCAGAAGTGGGATTCGAACCCACGCCTCCAGTCGGAGGCCCGGGGGAGAAAGAGCCGGCGGAGGCTGAGGCGGGGAAATAGCGGTGGAATCGGGTGTACGGGCAGGCGAGCTAGAGAGAGATCAAGGGGTGGGGAGGTTACATTTATACTTGTGATATAGGGAGTGGTTAGTAGTGGTGAGGTCACTATGTTGAAGGAACATCTACAATGCCCAGCTAATATACTGGTGAATCTCTTCTTTCCAACTTAATGACACCCTTCCTATAGCTGGGGGACCACCACTGCACACAGTACTCCGTGTGTGGTCTCACTAACAACTTGTATAGCTGCATTATGATGTCCCCACCTTTTGTACTCAGTACCCTTCCCTTGAAGGCAAGCACGCCAAATGCCTTCTTCACCACCCTGTCCACTCGATTTTTCACCAGTTGCCGTGCAAGTCCTATCTTGACTTGACATTGCAAAGAGCAACTGCTCACATTTGTCAGGTTCGCTGCATTCCAATCTGCAAGAACAGCTCTGAAATCTATTACTGAGGAAGACATTTCTAAATCGCTTCCTGCACACCCACCATTTTGCAATATATATATAAAGTCAGTTGTGAGCAGAGGGATGTGGGTTCGCTAGTCGATCCACATGTCTAAGGAAGGCAATGGCTGGAGGCACTGGAGCAGCCTGGGACTCGTCTAAATCGGGCACCGCTCCTGAGAACTAGAGCGGGGCTGGACTTTGAAAACGCTGCCAAAACCTGTCGCCTCTTGCATTCGGGATCAATGGAAGATTTTTGAACAGTTGCTAATTGGGGGTGTGTTTAGGCATGGCACTATTTTGCTGGATGGTAAGAAAATAAGTTTACTGTGCGTTTGCACATGATAATAAATAACCATTGAACCAGTGTGAAATAGTTATCCATTAATGAGGTTCGGCTACTAATCCAAAAATGGCTAGTTCAAACACGACCAGTAACCTCACTTCCATTGTTTGGAAGAAAGTGTCCAGGTCTCACAGTTGTGGGGAAAGACAGTTGTCACAATTAAAGCTGTCTAAAGAAGGGTCAGGACCCGACACATCACCTATTCCTTTTCTCCAGAGATGCTGCCTGACCCACTGAGTTACTCCAGCATATCGTGTCTATCTTCACAATTAAAGCATACTTCTGCTCCAAAGATTGAAGGTACATCAGAATCTAACCCATGTTATGAGCAACAACATTCAGCATCCGAGTGAAATCTTGCACTGAACATCCACATTCCCCGCTAGCACAACCTACACCTCCCCCACGCTGGGTTACAGGGGAGGGGGGGGGGGTATCTGGGGTTCGGGGGCCACCCCACTCTCACCACAAGACCCACGGGGTATTTGGGGTTTGGGGGGAGGGGTGGTGGTTCAGGCAGGGTGGGGCTGAGGGGGTCGCAGGGTTCAGGGGGTATTTGGGGTACAGAAGCCGCCCCGTTCTCACCACATGACCTACAGGGGTATTTGGGGGTGCGGCAGGGAGTTCAGGAGGAAGTTGGGGGGTTTGTGGAGTGTTAGCCGTACACAGTCCACCCCACTCCCTCCACACAACCCGCAGGAGTATTTGGGGTACACGATAGGGGGTCTGGGGAAGGTTGTGTGGCTCGGGAGTATCTGAGGTTCAGGGGGAGGTGGGGGGTACTGAGGGAGATATTTGAGGTACAGGGAAAGGGGGGCATAGAGGGGTTTCGCGGGTACAGAGGATACACGGGCCGTCCTGCTCCCACTGTACAACCCACAGGTGTATTTGGGGTACAGGGGAGGCATGGGAGGGGTCGGGGGGTACAGAGGGGAGTGTCTCAGGGTTTGAGTGCCACAGGCAGCCCCTCTCTCACCACACGATCAGCAGGTGTAATCGTGGTACAGGGGAGGGTTCAGGGTGAGGTTGAGGAGTATTAGGGGTACGGGGTACAGAGAGGATGTCTGTGGGTACAGAGGGGGGTGGTGGGGGTTACAGGGGAGGTGGGGGTACAGGGGAGGTGGGGGTTACAGGGGGGGGTGGGGTTACAGGGGAGGTGGGGGTACAGGGGGGTGGGGGTTACAGGGGGGGTGGGTGGGGTTACAGGGGGGGGGGTACAGGGGGGGTGGGGGTTACAGGGGGGGGGTGGGGTTACAGGGGGGGGGGGTACAGGGGGGGTGGGGGTTACAGGGGATGTGGGGGTACAGGGGGATGTGGGGGTACAGGGGGGATGTGGGGGTACAGGAGAGGATGTGGGGGTACAGGGGGATGTGGGGGTACAGGGGGGATGTGGGGGTACAGGGGGTGTGTGTGGGTACAGGGGGGGGGGTACAGGGGGGGTGGGGGGTATAAGAGCCACCCACAGGCTAACCCGCTCTCACCACACGACCCGCAGCAGCAGCTCGAAGGCCCCGGGAAAGACCAGGTCGTCCCCGGCCAGGGACCAGCGCCTCCCGAACGCCACCAGCGCCGGCATGTCGCCGCCCTCACTGCCCGTCACCCGGCGGCTGAATCCCGGCCCCCAGCAGCGCGACCACAGCAGGGAGGAGGCGCCGCCATCACAGCCCAGCGCTCCCGCCCCCGCCCCCGGACACCGCCGCCCCGCACAAACGTTCCGCCCAGACACTCGCTCCACCCTCTCTCCCCACCCCATGCACAACGATCATATCACCTTTGTGTCGTGTCAGTTTTAAGTTGCTAAATAACTATTCCTGGACGTATGCTTAAAATGGAGCCCTCCTTTTGTAATTCCAGCCTCATTAAAGGACTGAGCAGGCTCTATAACCTACTTTAAAAACATAATTTGTTACTGCTGTCATCTAGGAATCAGAGCAACCAGATCCCACGATAGGAATGAGAATCATAATAGTATAGTATAGTATAGTATAGTATAGTATAGTATAGTATAGTGTATCTTTATTGTCATTTTCCTGAGTACTCACATACCCAGAGGAAACAAAAAAACGTTGCTCAGCCAGTGTCCATTCAGTGTGCAGTAAAAAATAAATAGAAATAAAAATACATATTTCATGAACAAATTAAACACTCTACTCTCTACTAAACATCAACAGGCGTTCCGATCGGCAGCGGCACGACAGTGGCTCTGCTGCAGTGTGTCCAGGTTGGTGGTTGGTGCGCGATACTTTGGCAGGGGGCAAAGTCCGTTTATCAGTCTTATAGCCTGCGGGAAGAAGCTAAGGAGCATCCTGCTGGTTTTGCAGCTAATGCTCCTGTACCTCTTCCCAGATGGCAGGATGGAGAATATGTGATGCGATGGGTGGTAGGGGTCTTTGATGATGGAGATGGCTCTGCTGATACATCTCTTCCTGTATATGTCCAGCAGGAAAGGGAGTGGAGCACCAATAATCCTGCTGGCGGTCTTCACAATCCTGTCTAGTTGGTGCCGTTCGTACGCCTTGCAGCTCCCGAACCAGGAAGTGATGCCGTAGGTTAATGTGCTCTCGATTGTCCCCCTATAAAAAGTTCGTAGGTGTGTAGTGGGGAGACCTGCTTTCCGTAGTCTTAATCAAGTTCAAGTAAGTTTGTCATGTGTCCCTGGTAGGACAATGTTTCTTGCTTTGCTTCAGCACACAGAACATAGTAGGCATTGACTACAAAACAGATCAGTGTGTCCATATACCATTATCAGATCTTAGAACATAGAACACGGAACAGTGCAACGTAGGAACGGGCCCTTCAGTCCACAATGTTTGTGCCGAACATTTTGTCAACTTAAACTGGTCTTATCTCCATGTACATGATCCATATTCCTTGCATTTCCACGTGCCTTGCTAAAAAGCCTACCTCCACCACCACCCCTGGCAGTGCATTCCAGGACCCCAGCATTCTCTGTGTAAAATAAATTGGCCTGCACATCTCAATTAAACTTTATCTCTTTCACCTTATAGCTATGTCCTTTATTGTTGGGCATTTCCACCCTGGGCAACAGGTTCTGACTGCCTACCCTATCTGTGTCTCTGAGGCAGCATCTATGGTGTGAAGGAAATAGGCAACATTCCGGGTCGAGGCCGAAACGTTGCCTATTTCCATCGCTCCATAGATGCTGCCTCACCCGCTGAGTTTCTCCAGCATTTTTGTCTACCTTCAATTTTCCAGCATCTGCAGTTCCTTCTTAAACAACTATCTATGCCTCCGATAATTTGATATACTTCTATCAAGTCTCCCCTCAACCTCCAAGGTTCCAGAGAAAACAGTCCAAGTTTATCCAATCTCTCCTTGTAGCTGAAATCCTCGAATCCAGGGAGCATTCTGGTAAACCTCCTCTGCACCCTCTCCAAAGCCTCCACATCCTTCCTGTAATGGGATGACAATACTCCAAATCTTGGTTGCATGTGAGCATTTGAATTAGAAATATGAGCTATTATGAACTCAAGTTCTGGAGTTTTTCTCAAGACATCCATTGGTGGTGTAGGACATGGCATATTAATGTGGATAGAAGACTGTCCTCTAGCTAATGTAGAGTAGGCATACATGGGTATTTTGCTGGTTTGCATGGTATAATAATCAGTGAACCACAGGGATTTGTATTGGAACCTCTGCTTTTTACAATTTATATTTAGGTTTGTATTTATTATTGTCGCATGTGACAAGGAACAGTGAAAAGTTTTCTCTAGCATGCATCCACTAGATCAGATATACCATACATAGATACAATGTAATTCAAACTCAAGTAAAATAGGTAGAACAAAGGGAAATACACAGAGTACAGAATATCGTTCTCAGCATTGTAGCGCGTCAGTACCAGAGACAAATTCCAATGTCTGCAATGGGGTAGAGGTGAATCAGACAGTATCCTAGCTTATGGAAAGACTGTTCAGAAGGTTGATAACAGAGGGGAAGAAGCTGTTCCAGAGTCTGGCGGTGCACGGTTTCAAGGTTCTGCCAGATGGGAGCAGGGAGGAGGAACGACTAGGGTGGGACAGGTTTTTATGTTGGCTGCTTTCCCAAAGCAGCGGGAAGTGTAGATTAAGTCAATGGTGAGGAGCCTGGTCTGTGGGAAGGATTGGGCTACTTCTACAACTCTCTGCAATTGCTCACGGTCTTGGGTGAAGCTGTTCCAAAAGTAATCTGTGACGAAACCTTTCTTTGATGCATCGGTAGAAATTTGGAAGAGTCACTGGAGACATGCCAAATTTCCTCAGTCAGCAGAGGAGTATAAATGGATGAATGCACAAAAGGTGCAGTTGCTAAATTTGCTGATGATGCAAAGATAGACGCAGTGGATACGTCCAGTCTGTCCATATAGACATCCCACACATTCCAGGGACCAGTCAACATGTTGGGACTTGCTGACACTATAAAGTTCCCTTTTTTCTTTGAACAGAGTAATGCCATCAGCAACATACATGGCATTTACAGAATCGATCTACATATACGTATAAGAATTGCACCATGTAACTCATTATATTGCTACGGCCTGTTCGCCTGCATGAGTAGAGGTGCAGAAAAATAACTCTCAAGCTTTTTTATTGAATAAAACACTTCTTAAGAACCATATTATTGCACTATTATTGTTTTTATGTGTATGTATGTGTGTCTACCCATTGAACATTTTTTTGTTTATTATATTGTTTACAGAGTACCATAGTTACATACTCTGTTGTGCTGCTGCAAGTAAGAATTTCATTGTTCTGCCTGGGACAGAGGACAATAAAATACTTTTGGCAGGTTACAATTTCAGAGACATATCCCACACTTTTTGTCTTTTCACTTTGTCCAACCATTTGCCTCTTTACCTGTATCCACCTATCATTTAAAAACGAATAAATGCAGATGCTAGTTTGCAAATGAAGACACCACAGTGCTGGAGTAACTCAGGGGATCAGGCATTGCTGGAGAACATGGATAAGTGGCTTTTCAGGTCCCAACCCGAAACAACACCTATCCATGTTCTCCAGAGATGTTGCCTAACCCACTGAGTTACTCCAGCACTATGAGTAATGAGGAAGGGTTAGTTAGCAGTCTTGTTGTGCGTGGCCCCTTGGGCAAGAGTGACCATAATATGGTTGAGTTCTTCATTAGGATGGAGAGTGACATCGTTAATTCAGAAACAAGGGTCCTGAACTTAAAGAAAGGTAACTTTGAGGGTATGAGACGTGAATTGGCCAAGATAGACTGGCGATTGATTCTTAATGGGTTGATGGTGGATATGCAATGGAAGACATTTAAAGACTGCATGGATAAACTACAAAAATTGTTCATCCCAGTTTGGCAAAAGAATAAATCAGGGAAGGTAGTACATCCGTGGATAACAAGGGAAATCAGGGATAGTATCAAAGCGAAGGATGATGCGTACAAATTAGCCAGAAAAAGCAGCATACTGGGAGAAATTCAGAGACCAGCAGAGGAGGACAAAGGGCTTAATTAGGAAAGGAAAAATAGATTATGAAAGAAAACTGGCAGGGAACATAAAAACTGACTGCAAAAGTTTTTATAGATATGTGAAAAGAAAGAGATTAGTTAAAACAAATGTAGGTCCCTTGCAGTCAGAAACAGGTGAGTTGATCATGGGGAACAAGGATATGGCGGACCAATTGAATAACTACTTTGGTTCCGTCTTCACTAAGGAAGACATAAATAATCTGCCGGAAATAGCAGGGGACCGCGGGTCAAAGGAGTTGGAGGAATTGAGTGAAATCCGGGTTAGCCGGGAAGTGGTGTTGGGTAAATTGAATGGATTAAAGGCCGATAAATCCCCAGGGCCAGATAGGCTACATCCCAGAGTACTTAAGGAAGTAGCTCCAGAAATAGTGGATGCATTAGTAATAATCTTTCAAAACTCTTTAGATTCTGGAGTAGTTCCTGAGGATTGGCGGGTAGCAAACGTAACCCCACTTTTTAAGAAGGGAGGGAGAGAGAAAACGGGGAATTACAGACCAGTTAGTCTAACATCGGTAGTGGGGAAACTGCTAGAGTCAGTTATTAAAGATGGGATAGCAGCACATTTGGAAAGTGGTGAAATCATTGGACAAAGTCAGCATGGATTTACAAAAGGTAAATCATGTCTGACGAATCTTATAGAATTTTTCGAGGATGTAACTAGTAGCGTGGATAGGGGAGAACCAGTGGATGTGGTGTATCTGGACTTCCAGAAGGCTTTCGACAAGGTCCCACATAAGAGATTAGTTTACAAACTTAAAGCACACGGCATTGGGGGTTCAGTATTGATGTGGATAGAGAACTGGCTGGCAAACAGGAAGCAAAGAGTAGGAGTAAACGGGTCCTTTTCACAATGGCAGGCAGTGACTAGTGGGGTACCGCAAGGCTCAGTGCTGGGACCCCAGCTATTTACAATATATATTAATGATCTGGATGAGGGAATTGAAGGCAATATCTCCAAGTTTGCGGATGACACTAAGCTGGGGGGCAGTGTTAGCTGTGAGGAGGATGCTAGGAGATTGCAAGGTGACTTGGATAGGCTGGGTGAGTGGGCAAATGTTTGGCAGATGCAGTATAATGTAGATAAATGTGAGGTTATCCATTTTGGTGGCAAAAACAGGAAAGCAGACTATTATCTAAATGGTGGCAGACTAGGAAAAGGGGAGATGCAGCGAGACCTGGGTGTCATGGTACACCAGTCATTGAAAGTGGGCATGCAGGTGCAGCAGGCAGTGAAGAAAGCGAATGGTATGTTAGCTTTCATAGCAAAAGAATTTGAATATAGGAGCAGGGAGGTTCTACTGCTCATCTCTTCAACTCCTCATTGTCCCAAGGAATTGTCCCCTCCGCTTTCAAAACTGCTGCCGTTACACCAATCTTAAAGAAACCTGGTCTTGATCCCTCCTCTCTCATTAACTACCGCCCAATCTCAAACCTCCCCTTTCTTTCAAAAACCCTGGAGCGTATCGTTGCGTCGCAACTTCATTCCCACCTCCTTGCGTATAACCTACTTGAACCCCTCCAATCTGGCTTTCGCCCCCTCCATAGCACAGAAACTGCTCTCCTCAAAGTCCTCAACGACCTCCTCACCTCTGCTGACACTGGTTCCCTCAACATCCTCATCCTCCTCGACCTGAGCGCAGCCTTCGATACAGTGAACCATAACATCCTGCTCACCAGACTCAAGGACCTCGGCATTGAAGGCTCTGCACTCAGCTGGCTCCGTTCCTACCTTTCCAACAGATCCCACTTCATCTCTCTCCACAACCACACCTCTGCTACAGCCGCAGTCACTCAAGGCGTTCCCCAAGGCTCCGTACTCGGCCCCCTCCTCTTCATCATCTACATCCTCCCCCTTGGTCAGATACTCCGCCACTTCAATCTGGACTTCCACTGTTACGCTGATGACACCCAGATTTACCTTGGCACCAAATCCCCCCACAACCCCCCCCTCTCCCATATCAACTCCTGTTTGTCAGCAATAAAAACCTGGATGCAACATAATTTCCTCAAACTCAACAGCGATAAGACAGAATTTCTCCTCATAGGCTCCAAAGCCACACTTAGCAAAATCAATAACCCCACTCTCACCATCGACGGCACCACTGTCTCCCCATCTCCCCAGGCCCGCAACCTTGGCGTGATCTTTGATTCCACCCTCTCCCTTGAGCCTCACATCCGCCATGTCATTAAAACCTCCTTCTTTCATCTCCGCAACATCGCCAAACTCAGACCCTCTCTCACACCGCCTGCTGCTGAAAGACTCATCCATGCCTTCATCTCCTCCCGACTGGACTATTGCAACTCACTTCTCCTTGGCATCAGCTCCACCTACATCAACCGACTCCAACTGGTCCAGAACGCAGCCGCCCGACTCATCACCCACACCAAATCCTGGCATCACATCACTCCAGTCCTCAAAAAACTTCACTGGCTTCCCGTCTCCCACCGGATCACCTACAAAATCCTGGTCCTCACCTACAAAGCCCTCCACCATCTGGCCCCCACATATCTCATTGACCTCCTCTCCCCCTACCAACCCTCACGGTCCCTCAGATCCACATCAGCCGGTCTCCTCTCCATCCACAAGTCCAACCTCCGCAGTTTTGGGGACAGAGCCTTCTCCAGGGCAGCTCCCAGGCTCTGGAACTCCCTCCCCCAACTGATCCGCAATTCCGTGTCCCTCCCCATCTTCCAGTCCCGCCTCAAGACCCATCTCTTCACCTCTGCCTATCCTTAGCCCCACGTCCCCGTCCCTTTTCATCTGTGCATTAATTGCCTCATGCTGTGTTTTGTATTGAATTCTGTCTTTACTTTGTGTACTAGTCATGTCTCTACTATTTATTTCATTCCCCTTACATGTTTTTCCTATACATGCTCAATTTTTGTAAGGTGTCCTTGAGACTCTTGAAAGGCGCCCATAAATAAAATGTATTATTATTATTATTACTGCAGTTGTACAGGGTCTTGGTGAGACCACACCTGGAGTATTGCGTACAGTTTTGGTCTCCAAATCTGAGGAAGGACATTATTGCCATAGAGGGAGTGCAGAGAAGGTTCACCAGACTGATTCCTGGGATGTCAGGACTGTCTTATGAAGAAAGACTGGATAGACTTGGTTTATACTCTCTAGAATTTAGGAGATTGAGAGGGGATCTTATAGAAACTTACAAAATTCTTAAGGGATTGGACAGGCTAGATGCAGGAAGATTGCTCCCGATGTTGGGGAAGTCCAGGACAAGGGGTCACAGCTTAAGGATAAGGGGGAAATCCTTTAAAACCGAGATGAGAAGAACTTTTTTCACACAGAGAGTGGTGAATCTCTGGAACTCCCTGCCACAGAGGGTAGTCGAGGCCAGTTCATTGGCTATATTTAAGAGGGAGTTAGATGTGGCCCTTGTGGCTAAGGGGATCAGAGGGTATGGAGAGAAGGCAGGTACGGGATACTGAGTGGATGATCAGCCATGATCATATTGAATGGCGGTGCAGGCTCGAAGGGCCGAATGGCCTACTCCTGCACCTAATTTCTATGTTTCTATGTTTCTATGGAGTAGTTCCTGAGGATTGGCGGGTAGCAAACGTAACCCCACTTTTTAAGAAGGGAGGGAGAGAGAAAACGGGGAATTACAGACCAGTTAGTCTAACATCGGTAGTGGGGAAACTGCTAGAGTCAGTTATTAAAGATGGGATAGCATCACATTTGTAAAGTGGTGAAATCATTGGACAAAGTCAGCATGGATTTACAAAAGGTAAATCATGTCTGACGAATCTTATAGAATTTTTCGAGGATGTAACTAGTAGCGTGGATAGGGGAGAACCAGTGGATGTGTTGTATCTGGACTTCCAGAAGGCTTTCGACAAGGTCCCACATAAGAGATTAGTATACAAACTTAAAGCACATGGCATTGGGGGTTCAGTATTGATGTGGATAGAGATCTGGCTGGCAAACAGGAAGCAAAGAGTAGGAGTAAACGGGTCCTTTTCACAATGGCAGGCAGTGACTAGTGGGGTACCGCAAGGCTCAGTGCTGGGACCCCAGCTATTTACAATATATATTAATGATCTGGATGAGGGAATTGAAGGCAATATCTCCAAGTTTGCGGATGACACTAAGCTGGGGGGCAGTGTTAGCTGTGAGGAGGATGCTAGGAGACTGCAAGGTGACTTGGATAGGCTGGGTGAGTGGGCAAATGTTTAGCAGATGCAGTATAAAGTGGATAAATGTGAGGTTATCCATTTTGGTGGCAAAAACAGGAAAGCAGACTTTTATCTAAATGGTGGCCGACTAGGAAAAGGGGAGGTGCAGCGAGACCTGGGTGTCATGGTACACCAGTCATTGAAAGTAGGCATGCAGGTGCAGCAGGCAGTGAAGAAAGCGAATGGTATGTTAGCTTTCATAGCAAAAGGATTTGAGTATAGGAGCAGGGAGGTTCTACTGCAGTTGTACAGGGTCTTGGTGAGACCACATCTGGAGTATTGCGTACAGTTTTGGTCTCCAAATCTGAGGAAGGACATTATTGCCATAGAGGGAGTGCAGAGAAGGTTCACCAGACTGATTCCTGGGATGTCAGGACTGTCTTATGAAGAAAGACTGGATAGACTTGGTTTATACTCTCTAGAATTTAGGAGATTGAGAGGGGATCTTATAGAAACTTATAAAATTCTTAAGGGGTTGGACAGGCTAGATGCAGGAAGATTGCTCCCGATGTTGGGGAAGTCCAGGACAAGGGGTCACAGCTTAAGGATAAGGGGGAAATCCTTTAAAACCAAGATGAGAAGAACCTTTTTCACACAGAGAGTGGTGAATCTCTAGAACTCTCTGCCACAGAGGGTAGTCGAGGCCAGTTCATTGGCTATATTTAAGAGGGAGTTAGATGTGGCCCTTGTGGCTAAGGGGATCAGAGGGTATGGAGAGAAGGCAGGTACGGGATACTGAGTTGGATGATCAGCCATGATCATATTGAATGGCGGTGCAGGCTCGAAGGGCCGAATGGCCTACTCCTGCACCTAATTTCTATGTTTCTATGTGTCTTCCACAAACACTTGCCAGACTTTGCCCCACTTCTACCTCTCTTCCAGCTTTCTCCTCCCAACTACAAGTAGTCTGAAGAAGGGATCTGACCCAAAACATCACCTATCCATGATCTCCAGAGATGCTGTCTGATCCATCGAGTTACTCCAGTATTGTGTGTCTTTTTTAAGTAAACAGGCAACTGCGGTTCCTTGTGTCTACAGAGACCACTTGGGGTGGGAGTTTGGCCAGTGCTACTTGTGTGCCAGTGGATAAAAGCTAATCACACTTCCCATTTTCAACGACAACTGTTTTAGTTGTACACAATGTACCCGCAAGTGCACATCAGATTATTTTTATAATACAACTAGACCAAGTCACTCGGGAGGCCTGGTCCCCGAACGCAATATTCCACCACTCACCCGTAATCCCCAACTGCGCAGGCACGGCTGACATGTTCCCGTTGTGATGCCAGTGATCGCTGTTGTGACGCGAGTCACAGCAACCCTCCCCAAGTGCGCCTTGCCATCCCTCTTCCTACCCCTATCCTCCTCCATTCCCCCTCATCCCAAGCACTTCCTCCCCCTCCTCTTCACCCTCTTTTCTTTCCCCTCTCCTCCTCCCCTCCCCCACTCACCTCCCCCACCCTTCATAACCCCTCTCCCCTCCCTACCCCCCCTTGCCGTCATTTTGAGGTGGAGGCTGCTGTGTTTTTTAAAACAGAGCTTTTTAATGTAAATGAGATCCCATTGTGAGGTGGAACACTGCTGACGGGCAGTTTATGTAAATGAGATCCCATGGTGATGTCATACGCTGTTTACGGCCAGTGCAGATGGAAGAGTTTTTTGTCAAAGTAGTTTTGTAAAGTTTAAAATGCGAAGAACTTGTAAAATACACCATCAATCTGAACTAAACTTGATACAACACATCACAGGACAATGGTAAGGTGGGCCTCCCGACTCCACACATCAGCTTTCCCGACTCCACACAGCGGCTTCCCCGACTCCTCTTGTAGACTCAATCAGGACTACTTGTGAATTCAGCCCCGCCTCCGGGGTTTTATTCTCCAGTGGGTGCCGGTAGGGGCGTTACCTTCATTGTGACTGACAGGCGAGAAGACCAATCTGCTGATCTCATGATTTTTAAACCTTCATAACTTTTGTATAATTCCACCGATCGGAACAATACTTGGTGCGCTTGGAGCAGAGGAAACGGTGAGTAAGGTGGCAAAAAAAGATCTTAGCGATAAAGGGCACCGTTTTTGCGCAATTTAAAAAAAAAAAAGCAAACCAGAATAGGTCAAGATGAGAGTTTTAGTAATAGTATAACATAACATGTGACTTTAGTAATATTCAGTGTGTACCTCCAAGAATTACACCCTATGAGCAATTGAACCGCACCTACATGGCCCGTTGTGGATAAATGGAACTAGTTTGGATGCGGCCTTTTGGTCAGCATGGACGAATCAGGCCAAAGGGCCTGTTTCCGTGTTGTTTTACAATGTTTATATTGTTAGGTTATTAGTATTGGAAGAGCTGGAATTATCTACCTGAAGTAGATTCACGGTAAATCTTGTTCTGCAAGTTTTCTTGGTCGGCATGGTCAGTTTAACATATTGGATATCTTCCAGCTTAAAAGGGCACACAGTGACTCTGTTATTTGAGGGACTACATCTTTGACAGTGCATCACTTCCTCATTAACTAAAGCACAGGTGAGAAGTCTCAACAACAGAGATGCCACCATTGAAGCAAGGCCGACACCTTGCATGTTTTGATTTTAGATTTGAGACATGGTGCAGAAACAGGCCCTTTGACCCACCGAGTCCACGACGACCAGCGATCAACCCATATATCAGCACTATCCTACACACTAGAGACAATTTACAATTTCACCTAAGCCAATTAACTTACAAACCTGTACGTCTTTGGAATGTGGGAGGAAACTGGGGCACCTGGAGAAAACCCATAGGGTCACAGGGAGAACGTACAAACTCCATACAGACAGCACCCATGATCAGGATCATACCCGGGTCTCTGGCACTGTAAGGCAGCAACTCTACTGCTCTGCCACCGTGCCACCCATTTAAATACCAGCAGATGTTGGTTTATACCAAAGATAGACACAAAATGTTGGAATAGTAAGAATAAAGTCACATTTCAGGTCGGAACCCTTATACTGTTTGGTTCACTCCAAGACTAAAGTATTGTCCAACTTCTTTTCATGTTACAAAGTAAGTTAGTCCATCGAGTGTTACACAATTAAAAGCTGTAATTATCAATAAATCTGGCAAGAATTTTATTCTTCCATTTTGGGAGTTATGACAATAAAACACTCTTGACATACTATTTGAAACCACTTTCAAGGCAATCGTTCATTTGAACAGAGACGCACGAACTGCAGATGCTGGAAGTTTGAGGAAAAACAAAGTATTGGAGGAGCTTGTCAGGCAGCATCAATGGATGGAATGGACAGACAACATTTCAGGTCGAGACCCTTCTTCAGACCGATCATCCATTCAAATGGATAAGCAGAAATTCAGCAAGGTCCTAAATAAGCATCAGCCATTAAAGCAAGAATCACACTGAGACTGAAAATAAAACTTAAATTATGTGCAGCCTAACCATATGTGAACATCACAAAACTCTTTGGGAATTTACGGAACGAAAATCCATTCAAACAAATTAAAAATAAAGAACCAAGAACTGAGAGTTGCTTAATATTTCCACTCAAACTTTACAATGTTTACCATTACAAACAAGGTAGTATGAATGGACACTGCCAAGGAAAATAGAATATAAAATGAAGTGATTGTACCAAATTTAAATATATAGGTAAATGACAAAACCATTTGTCATGTTTTTGATCTAGGATACCTCGTTTTAAAATTTATTGTACTTTGTGTTATATGAAAAGCGTATAACTTCTATCACTACAGTTTAAAGCCTTACTACAACATCAGTGGTGTAAACTTTTGAATGAGGTAGAGACAAAATGAATACTTTAAGAGATTCAAACACTTGCAGCCTCCCAGTGTAAGCAGGGGGAAGGGGGGAGGGATTGGGAGGAATGAAAGAGATCTTTAGGATGGCAAAAAAATTCCTTCCCATAAAGCAACTACCGGTATATAGTTTAGTTTTGAGATACAGCATGGAAACATGCCCTTTGACCCACACCGATGATCAATCACCTGTTCGCACTAGTTCTATTTAAAAACAAGGAGACAGAAGATGCTGGTTTATAACAAAAGACGCCAAGTGTTGGAGTAACTCAGCGGGTCAGGCAGCATCTCTGGAGAATGTGGACAGGTGACATTTTGAGTCAGGACTTCCCCATTCTTCAAGCAGCTCACAACTTTGCTAGCTACGTTGAGATGAATCGTAGACAAATGATGTGCAAGGGAAAGGTTTTCATAAAATGTTTATTGGGCAGTATCACAAGATATCATGCAACAGCTCAGTGTAAAAAAACTACAAGATAACCCTCTCAAATGTTTCAAAAGTATTAAGTGGTGGTCGAGGTCATCAATTCTAGGTGATTTGTTCAACAAAATAAAAATCCCAAGATCAAACTCAAAGCCATATGGTCCCTTGAATACTTAACATTATGCTGCCCAAACCACTTTCCAATCAGTAATATGCACATCCAATGTAGTTAGGTTTACTGATCTTTTATTCACGTTCTGTGTGAACATATGCCAAATGGCAGAACTTTTACAATCCTTCTGAAGGTGGTTTAACCACTGATTGAGTAAAGGAAACCTCGTCAGACAGATGACGGGGTTGAATTTGTTATATCAGCCTCGAGACTAGTGTTTTGAATGCTGGGTACAAGCAGAAAGTGGAAGCTCGGTGGGGGGGGGGGGGGGGGGGGGGGGGGGGGGGGGGGGGGGGGGGGGGGGGGAGGGCGAGAGAGAAGAATCAACAAGTTTCAAAGATATTTTTTTTTTGGCAAATTCAAATAAATACAGCAAGTGGTTGGAAACATACAGACCAGTTTAGTCGGTTACCGTGGTTGCATATTGATTAATGTGCCAGTCATTTTCAAATTTTTTCCCCCAAACAATTTGCACTTAATCCTCATTGGAAACACGGGATGCGTTTCCAGACCCAGCCTCCCAAGATTTTATTTGAAACCACTGCAAGTAATTCATCCTTTCAGCACATATTTTTGTAGAAAATATATTTTTACATTGTAATAAAAAAGGCAAGATGCATAAAACAGAAAACTGATGTTTGTGGTCCGTTGTAGGACAGGACAGCTGCTGACGTTGAAGTTCAGGTGTGTTTCCCCGTGTCTGCCCCCGCTCTCTGCTTTAGGCATCTTACGCTCTTGGTTTGTGGTAATGCTTCCTTTGCATGGAGACGACCATCGACAGAAGCTCGGGTGATCTTTGGCACTTAAGCTGGTAGGCTCAGCTTCTTCCCTTTCAGAACTGAAGGAAAAGAAGAGAGAGAAGTCGTTATTAGAGGAAAGGAACTGCAGACGCCGGTATCTTGAGCAAAAACACAAAGTGCTGGAGGAACTCTTCAGACTTGATACAGCGCAAAAACTGGCCCTTCGGACCACTGGGTCTGCGTCGACCAGCGACCCCCGTACACTAGCATTATCTTACACACTAGGGACAATTTACAATTTTACCGAAGCCAATTAACCTATAAACCCCCACGTATTTGGAGCGTAGGAGGAAACCGGAGCACCCAGAGAAAACCCACGTGGTTACAGTCAAAACATATAAATTCCTATATAGACAGCACCCGTAGTAGACAGGATCGAACCTGGGTCTCTGGCGCTGCAAGACAGCAACTCTGCTACTGCTCCACTGCGCCGCCCCGGACTACTTAGTGGGTCAGGCAACATAGAACAATACAGGTAGACACAAAATGCTGGAGTAACTCAGCGGGACAGGCAGCATCTCTGGAGAGAAGGAAAGGGTGATGTTTCAGGTCGAGACCCTTCATTCTGAAGAAAGGTCTCGACCCAAAATATCTCCCTTCTCCCCAGAGATGCTGCCTGTCCCGCTGAGTTACTCCAGCATTTTGTGTCTTCCCTTGATTTAAACCAGCATCTGCAGTTCTTTCCTACAGATAGAATGATACAGCACAGGAACAGCCTCGTCAGCCCTCAATTTCTGTGCCGAACATGATGCCAAGATCAACTCTTATCTGCCTGCGCATCTCCCATGTCCTTCCATATCCACGTGCCTATCCAAACATCTCTTAAACACCACTATCTAATCCAATTCCACCGACAGCGCATTCCAAGCAGTCAGTGGTCTCAGTAAATGAAAACCTGTTCTGCACATCTCCTATAAACTTTGCCCCTCTGACCATTAAGGCATGCTCTCTATTATCTGTTGTTTCAATCCTGTGAAATATCTTCTGCCTAAGAGCATCTGTGGAGGTAATGGACAGGTGATGTTTTGGGTCAGGACCATTCTACAGACTGACAGGTCAGATTCAGATTCAGATTCAATTTTAATTGTGATTGTCAGTGTACAGTACAGAGACAACGAAATGCATTTAGCATCTCCCTGGAAGAGCGACATAGCAAATGATTTAAATAAATAATAACAAGTGATAATAAGTGTCCGGGGCGTGGGGGGGTGATTGGCAGTCACCGAGGTACGTTACCCAGGTGATGTTTCAGGCTGGGACCCTTCTTAAATTCATTATAAAGGTCGAACTTTATTGAATGGAAACATTTATTTAAAATTGTACCTTTTCCTTGCATGCTACCTCAAATAATCCAAAGCCTTTGTCATGGTTAATTAGTCAGAGGGTGGTGAATCTGTGGAATTATTTGCCACTGAAGTCAGTGGAGGTCGTCAGTGGATATTTTTAAGGCAGAGATAGATAGATTCTTGATTAGTACAGGTTTAAGAGGTTATGGGGAGAAGGCATGAGAATGGGTTTAAGAGGGAGAGGTAGATCAGCCATGATTGAATGGTGTAGTAGACTTGATGGGCCGATTGGCCTAATTCTACTCCTATCACTTATGACAATATAACCTTATTATGCAATGAAATTAGCAACCACGAGGCACTCAGCAAAATCACACAATGGTTCTGCTGTGTGCTTTATGTATACTGACCATTACAAGATGAGCGCCAAGCATTAATGCCACAAACCACTAGCTTAAAATCTTGTCCAATGATGCATTCTTACATTTTCAGAAATAAATTGATGCATTTAAGTCGGGGATGTTGGAATTCCTTAGGCACATTAAGTTTGTGGAATTCATTCATGTGGCAGAAAGGAAGGCGGGCAGAGAGGAAGAGGGGGGGCAGAGAGGAATGGGGGCAGAGAGGGGAGGCCCCTCCTCCCCTCCTCCTCCCTCTCCACTCCTCCACCCTCTCCTCTCCACTCCTCCACCCTCTCCATCCCCCCTCCCCCATCTCTCTTTCTTTCTCTGCTCCGGGGAGGGGTAGGGGGTAGAGGCAGCATCTACCCAGGTCGTAGGGCAGAAACCTCCCCACCAGGCGCCGGGCCCGAGCTAGGCTGCGGCCGGCGTGGACCAGAGCAAGGCCCGGAGCGATCTGAGGACAGTCAAAAGCAGTAGAGGGCCGGCCGATCATGGCTTCCGTGAGGGGAAGCCCACCCACCAGCTTGACAGATGATCGGGCGGGGGAGACGGAGAGGAGGTCGTCCCGTGTGACGGCCGCCACGGCCACTTTTCCACTGCGCTTCCCCGCGGCCGCGCTGCGATAACGACCGCTGCCGCAATGTAGTAGAACTTCAAGGAGCCCAGTGGAACGCGCAGCATGACTTGTGCACGTGTTTAGCGGCTTCAATCCAGAGCCTTGGGGGGAGGAGGGGGACAGCTGGGCCACGTAACTAGCAGCTCGTGGAAAACAGTGCCCAGCAGGCTGCGCAGCTGACACAAGGAGCTGAGGCATTGTGACGTCATCTAGCTCGCTTCAGCTCATTAGATTTATTAAAAAATCTCAGATTGGTGAACAATTTTAGTAAAAAACTCTGGAAATAATGAATCAATTTTTCAGATGAGGGGATTTTTGAAATCATGAGGTAAATCTCTACTGGAATATGTAACATTTTCACCTTAGCGTGTTGGGTTTTCGAGGAGATGTGAAACATAATCAAACACGGACGACATAAACATCCAAGATCAGAGTTTTATAATATAAGAGGGTTTCAATACTTCCAAACTCTCACCAGTTTCTCATTCAATGATCAGTACTAGGGCGACCCAATGGCGCAGTGGTAAAGTTGCTACCTTATAGCACCAGAGACCTGGGTTCAATCCTGACTACTGATGCTGACTGTACAGAGTTTGTACGTTCCCCCTGTGACCACGTGGGATTTCTCTGGGTGCTCCGGTTTCCTCCCACATCCCAAAGACATACAGGTTTGTAGGTTAATTGGCTTCTGTAAATTGTGCCTAGTGTGTAGCACGGACTCAGTGGGCAGAATGGCCTGTTTCCACGCTGTATCTCTAAACTAAAACCTCTAGTCCAGAATGCGCAAAGTACTTTGGAATGTTGCCATAATGGAAGGTTATATTTACACAGTGGCATGCACCTTCGGCCCATAACGTCTACGCTGACCATCAGAGGTTACCAAAAAAAGCACTGTTTGATTACTCACCTTTTGTAACATACAAATAGAAAAAGTCGCAATAGAGGATGGTTTGAACCACGCCGGCCACAATGGCAATGAGGTCAAAGAAGCTCTCAAAGTAATAGCGCCAGATCCAGTTGATCAGGTAGAGGGCGCGATACAGCCCCAGGAAGAAGAGGTAATGAGTTGTGATGGTCTCCGCTTCGCCCGTCTTGCTGATCATGAAGAGCTGCGGCAGGATTGCAACCGACTCCAAGTAGATCGAGAACGTCCACAGAATCTGGAAGAGAAGGCGTTGATCAGACCTCTGCTGCCGACATTATTCAGGCTAAATGCAGACACGAAGGAACCGCAGGTACTGGAATCTTGCCATGAACACAAAGTGCTGGAGTAACTCAGCGGGTCAGGCAGCTTCTCTGGAGGACATTCATTTTTGGGTAGGGACCCTTCTAAAGAAGACTCTCCAAAAAAGAGTTGTGACCTGAAACTTCACCCATTCATGTTCTCCAGAGATGCTGCCTGACCTGCTGAGTTACTCCAGCACTTTGTTCATAATATAGTGTTAGCTACAGAGAATGGACACATAAAAAAGGGCTGCATGAGAGAGATTCAGAATCCATCTTTAGCACAGGGGAAGGTCTGTTTAAGAGTTTTATAATGGAGGCACGGTGACGCAGCAGTAGCGATGCTGCCTGACCCACTGAGTTATGGGCCTGTCCCACTGTACGAGTTCATTCAAGAGTTCTCCCGAGTTTGCCCTGATTCGAACTTGGAGATTTACGGTAATGGCCGCTCGTAGGTACTCGGGGCTCTCGTGGACATTTTTCAACATGTTGAAAAATCTTCATGAATCTTCACGAGCTTACCGCGTTTCCCGAGTACTTGCCGTTAGCGTTACGAGCCGCTAAGAGACGTCCCGAGCTCCGACGTACCCGCTACGTACTTACCACGAGTTTGATTTTTTTTTTTTAAACTCGGGAGAGCTCTTGGGTGAACTCGTACCGTGGAACAGGCCCATTACTGCAGCACTGCACAGTTCCTTATGTCTACTTAGTTAAGTTAGCAAAAGCATCTTCCGAAACAGAATTCACGTGAAGTAATTTACCTCCATTGGAGAGAAGTCATGATTGACGAGGAAAGACAATCCACCAACGGGGACAACCAGGAATTCCACCCGGAACGTGTCGTGGTTTCCATCATACGTAGCCTTAAACTTGAAGTAGATCAGGTACACTGCGGCAAAGGAACATACAATGTAGATGATCTGTAAAAATAAAAATACATTTAGCATGACTCATGTTCTGTAGCAGATCGGCAAACATTCTGCTCAAGCAGAGAACGATCATGAACGTTTACATTGCACAGAATGTTAAGAACAAATCCAATTGCAGTGCAGCCACAGACATAAAAAATCAATACAATCATCTTTGAAACAATAGTTTGGCAGCAATAAGGTGGCACAGTGGTGCAGCGGTAGACTTGCTGCCTCACAGTGACAAAGACCCAGGTTCGATCCGGACTACGGGTGCTGTCTGTAAGGAGTTTGTGTGTTCGTCCTGAGAATGCTTGTGTTTTCTACAGGTGCTCCAGTTTCCCCCCACACTCCAAAGATGCACAGGTTTGGAGGTAACTTGGCTTCTGTAAAATTGTAAATCATCGCTAGTGTGTAGGATAACGTTCGCGTACGGGGTGATGTCTGGTTGGTGCTGACTGTTGGCTGAAGTGCCTGTTTCTGCGCTGTGCCTATGAAGTCTTTAGTTTTGTATTATCGTCATGTGTACCGATGTACAGTGAAAAACGTTTGTTTGTCTACAATTCAGTTTAAGTGTGTGTGTGTGTGTGTGTGTGTGTGTGTGTGTGTGTGTGTGTGTGTGCGCGTGTGTGTGTGTCTGTGTGACCGCTTTTCGGAGCTCCCGCAATGAACTTCTCCAGCCCGAGTCGAGGGTTTGGAACGAACCGGAGCGGGGCCGTACATCGCCCGGCACGGCTTTCATGGGACATTCCAGCGCCCGCCGGGGGCTCCAACATTGTGACATTTAGACCTGGAACGGGGCCGTACATCGCCCGGCGCGGCCGTAAATGGCCTGGGGCTTCAACATCGCCTCTCAACATCGGGAGAAAAATGGAGAGCAGGGGAGAGAAAAGACTTTGCCTTCCATCACAGTGAGGAGGTTCACTGTGAAGGATGTTTGTGTGAATTAAATTGGCTGGGTGTCTAGTAGGAATCGTTTTTTGTTTGTATGGCTGTAGAAACAGAGTTTCGTTTGAGCCTCACTGAGGTTCAAATGACAATAAATATTGTATTGTATTGTTGTATTGTTTAATGTTTACAGGCCTGTTATACTGCAGCAAGTATGAATTTCATATTTCGTTGTCAGTACACATGACAATAAAACACTCTAGATCGCATGCGAGAACTACATTTTCTGAGGAACCGTGAATGGGACAACATTTTGCATCAATCAGAAAAGTTGATTGTGTATAATGAAGCTGCAGCATATAGTTGGACCCACAACACCGCCCAAGGATCTCCTACAATTTACTGAAGCTGGATTACAACCCTTTGTCTGAGGTATCTCTCCAACCACTAAGTGTTTTTCCCTCGATGGCTGTGAAATCAGCTCGACCAAAGCTTGAGAACCGGGACGTCCAAGGCCGAGGGGAAGCCATTTAAAACCAAAATGAGGTTTCTTCTCCGAGAGAGGTGACAATGTGAAAAGCAGAAGAGACCTTTCACCTAGAGTTCTGGATACCACAATCACCCACCGTACCTTGATGTCAAGGACTGCTATGTTACGACCAGGTCTGTTACAAGGTCTGGAGTCAAATATACCCAGGCAAGAGGGATTAGCTCAGTTGGTCAATTTGGTCAGCATGGCGAGTTGGGCCGAAAGGCTCGTTTCCATGCTGCATAGCTCTACTGTGACAAACTGTCCAGTGCGTGGGTTATTGGCGAGGAACCATTTAATAAGATTGTTGACATCTTCCATCACTTTGTTGTGAAAAATTAACATACTGGACAGTAAATGGCTGTACTGATTGGATAGGAAGGCAATTGTGACCATGCTGGAAAGTATTTTATAAAAGGTTCTGCTGTACCAAACGTCACAAGTTAGAATGTTTCCTGAAGAAATCACTTGGCTTACTGCCTTAAATTTACCTTCATGCAACTGTTGTAAAAGGAGATGAAAATCGTGAACAGATCCAGGTATCGAGTGGCAAACACAAAAGCGAAGAGCACCTGACTCTTCCCAGAGATACCTGAGGAAAATAAACACAGCAATGTGAAACAGGACAGAGACACTTAAAAAACATTCAAGTCCCACATCACAGTTATAACTTACGTAACTTGATTAATATGCCCCATGTACCTTAATGTTTTCTAGTAGTATACATAGGGGACTGCGTTAGATGGGGCATCTTGGTTGGCATGGATGAGTTAGGCTGAAATGCCTGCTTCTGTGCTATATGACTAGTTTACTTAATTAGTTCACACGTGCTGAGGTACAGCTAAATTTTTTTTGTTGCGTACTATTCAGTCAGCAGAAAGACTATACATGATTACAATCAAGCCTTCCACAGTGTATAGATACAAGACAAAGGGGATAACATTTAGTGCAAGATAAAGTCCAGTAAAGTCTGATTAAAGATAGTCCAAGGGTCTCCAATGAGATAGATGGTAGCTCAGGACACTCTCTTGGTGGTAATAGATCCTTAAAGATCATAAATGGAGATTCTTAATGAAAGAGTCCCAACTAATCTTGTGTCAACTGCTTACACTGAAAACCAGAACCATGGTAATTATTAGATGAGAAAATGTCCATTTAAATAATCTAACATGGCGTTAAGCATGCATTAATGTTGCCAGTGACCAGAGAAAATGATTAATCCTCAGTAGAGAGGAGAAACAAGGAACTGCAGATGCAGGTTTACAAAACAAGACACCGTGCTGGAGTGATTCAGCATGTCAGGCAACAGCTCTGGAGAACATAGATGGGTAACGTTTCGGGTCAGGACCCTTCTAGAGGAGAGAGAGCACGGAACACCCGGAGAGAGGAGGAGAACCTCTGAAAAGTAGGCAAATCTTGAGATTTTGCAGCAAATTGGACCACAAGGAACTACAGATGCTGGTTGACAAAAATAAGACAAAGTGCTGAAGTAACTCAACAAGTCAGGTGGCATCTCTGAAGAATATGGATGTGACATTTAAGGTTGGGACCCTTCACAAAACGTCACCCATCAATGTTCTCCATAGTTGCCATCTGACTCACTGTTACTCAGCACTCTGTGTCTATTGTTTGGCATCAGTAGAGCCAGATGTTACAGTGGAACCTCTGGTGGACGCTTGAAGAACAGTTCCAAGATCACGCGATTTCTCCAAGCATACTATTGATAACACAAGCATCTTGCGCACTGTATCCCCAAAAAGATTCACCAACAACTAATTGAGTAGATCTTCACTGTAAAGTGTGCGGGGATCGCTGGTCGATGCGGACTGGTGGGCCGAAATGCATGTTTCTGTGCTGTATCTCTAAACTAAACTAATAAGTTAAGATGGTACACAAAATTGCTGGGGAAACTCAGTGGGTGCAGCAGCATCTATGGAGCGAAGGAAATAGGCGACGTTTCGGGCCGAAACCCTTCTTCAGAACCCTTATTCCAGCATCTGCAGTTCCCTTTTGAACATAATAAGTTAAGATCACTGGTTTGGAGACAAGGCTGGAATGTTGAGCAAAAAAACATTGTGGAATTAAGACAGAGTGCTGGAGTAACTCAGGCCTGGCAGCATCCATGGAGAACACTGAAAGATGACATTTCGGGTTGAGACTTCTTCATACTGATTGCAGGAGTTGGGAAAAGTAAACTAGAATAATAATATATCTTTTATTGTCATTGCACGTCAGTGCAACGAGATTTAGTGTGCAGCTCCACTGATGTACAAGAAAGGTAAATAAATACAATACATAAATAAACAAGCTGAATTGATTGACGTGACCATCTGAGGGAGACTGTCCAAAGGGGGTGGGTGGGGGGGCACTCATTAGGGCCGGTTCAGAGCCGCTATAGCTCTTGGGATAAAACTGTTCCTGAGTCTAGAGGTTCGGGCGTAAAAGGCCTTGTAACGTCTGCCAGAGGGAAGTAGTTGAAACAGACCGTGGCAGGGGTGTGATGAGTCCTTATGGATGCTGAGGGCCTTCCTGAGGGGAGGGGCAGGACAAAACATGGCAGGTCATAGGTGAATTAAGGCGAGTTAGACAAAGGCCAGAGATAAATCCACACAAGGAAAAGGACAAAAGGCTTGAAAGTTGCGAATTGTGTAGCTGGAGGATTGACGAGGCATGGATAGGCAACGTTTCAGGTCAGGACCCTTCTTCAGACTTAAAGGAAGGAAGTGGACAGATGATGTTTCTGCTCGGGACTCTTGTTTAAACTGATCTCTGGTTTTATGGCTTTGTAAAAGGTGGGCCCATTGTCCATAAGCCACATTGCCCAGATTGAGAATGCTTTGAACAATCATATTGCATCACAACCCGCATATTGGGGGGTGACGAATAAACACTCATTATCTAATCTTTTTTATGGAAAGATTAAAAAAGCCATTTGTTCCTTCAAGCCTGATGTACCGTTCAACTTGTTCATACCCCATTAGTCATTTCTCCAGCTGTCTCTCCACCTCTCTCAATCCCCCTTGCCCCATAAAATATATTCTAAAAGTAGTGGATTTGGCTTTCACAGGACCACTCGAATTCTGTTCATTCTCTGATTCAAGAACAGCTTCTTCCCCACTGTTATCTGACTCTTGAATGGACCTCTCATACACTGTATTCTTGATTTTCCTATCTACCTTATTGTGACCCTTGCACGTTTAATTGTTTTAATTTAATTCATTGCTATAACCCTGCATTCTGCCGTTACATTCATGCATTGTGTGATCTGCCTGGACAAGAAGCAAAATGAGATTTTCTACTATCTCTGTACACACCAAACCAAAACAAAACTAGTTTCCTGCTGTAAATAATTCCACGCTCACTGCTCTCAGAGAAGAAATGGCACTTCCATATGAACTCAACGGTTTTTCTGCAAGTCTCGAAAGGGATAAAAATTACACAGGCCCATCAACCCATTGATCCGAGTCTGAGGCTGATGACAGAACATCTTACAAGAGAGAGAATCCATGCAAGGGCCTGGCTCAGACGGGGTACCTGGACAAGTGCTAAACACCAGTGCTGAATAATTGGCTGGAGAATCCAAACACACCTTCAACCAATTCAGCAGAATGCAAGAGGCCGCAGAGAGTGGTGGAATCAGCCCAGTCCATCATGGGCACAGCACCTCTCTTCCATCAAAAGCATCTAAATGAGATGCTGCCTCAAGAAGGCATCACCTATCATCCCCACCATCCAGGCTGTGCCCACTTCTTGCTATTACCGTCAGGCAGAAGATACAGAAGCATGAAGTCCCACACCACACACGTTCAGGAACAGCTACTTTCCTACAACTATCAGTTTCTTGAAACGAACTGCACAACCCAACTCCTACCTCAGCAACAAAGCACGACAGACCACCTCTTGCACTACTATGGACTTCTTTTCCAATGGTGTTATTGCACTAATGTCAATTTTTGCATTCTTGGATAATTCATTTGCATTGTGATATGTTTTTATGTATTGTCCGAATCTGTGACTATGACCTGGTTTGCTTTGCATTTTTTATTTCTAAGAATTTTAGTCATAATTGTAAGGATTTTCTATATCAATAGCCAATCCCTCCATTTTCCACTTCTGCAATCTATCGTCATTGTGAATATCTTGGATTGAGTCCCAAAGCTTACCCCTAGAATGAACTACTCTGGTCACCAATCTGTGGAAACATTCAGCAAAAGCAGAGAAAAAAAATTGACAAATTAATCTGAAATAAACACATGTGCAAAATGCTGGAATTCAGCACAAAGTAGATGCTGCCCGATCCCGCTGAGTTACTCCAGCACTTTGTGTCCATCTGTGAAAGGGAATGGACAGACGACATTTTGGGTCGGAACCCTTCTTCTGAGTGAAATATTGCCTTTCTATTCCCTTCAGAACTTGGTCTTTTGCCTCACTGCTAGCCAAACCCTCCATTTTACACTTCTGTGATTTATCGTCATTGCAAATATTTTGGAATTTATTCCGAAGTAAAGCTTGCCCCTAGACTAAACCACTTTGTCCACAAATCTGGATTAATGAAGCTCTCTCTCCAACACTGGCTGGCACACTCAGTTTTTCTCTTCCTCCTTGTCCTTTTTACCACCCATTGAAATCTGCAATTGTAGGGAGCCCATGGAGTTGTGAATAGCTTTGTTGTTTGGGTCAACTCAGACAGATTTTTCAACACACTCTGCAAGAACTCAGGGTCCTCCATGACGTCAGAATTGTCTTCTTCGTTGGCTGTAGCTTCTGATGTGTCCATGGCAGTCCTAGCATCCATCCATACTGGATGAATCTGCAGCACTCCCGAATTAGACACATGAAAATGACAACAATGGATACCTCGCAATTCTGCTGCTTAAGCAAAGGATCAGTGACAATCTGAACAACGGCCCCGCCCCAAAATATCACTTCTCCATGTTCTCCAGGGATGCTGCCTGACCTGCTGAGTTACTGAGTTTAGACGGTACTATGTTTACACATCTATTTTGCTGCTGCAAGTAAGAATTTAATTGTTCCATTTCGGGACATATGTCAATAAAACACTCTTGACCACACCAGCACTGTTTAAAAAAAAAAAATAATCAATAGTCTCTGGCCTCTGAGCAACTAGCTGAGAATTTGTGGTTTCCTTCCAGCTACAAATGAATTAGTGCCAGCAGAGACGAAACACGCACACATGCAAAATTCTGCCGACTGCAAGCAGTTCCAAAGGCATTGTTGTGATGTGTATGCATTAAGGCAGGAGCATAGATTAGAGGTTTTGGTAAACGCCACATAAATCATTTGGCAACAGTACATAGTTCAGAGTACAAGAGATTTTGATAAGATTTAAAATGTTGCAAATTAACTGCATCATGGAAAACATCCCAGAATTATCAAAGGGCTTGATTAAAGCAACTTCTACTTCCAGAGCATTTGCTTATTACTCACTGCCAAAATTCTTCAGTGAAGTGCATTTATAACTCTTTACCTTCTGAAGGATTAAGGCTCATACGTTGCTACGCAAGGAAATTGTTGCCTTAACGCCAAATTACTAGTTAATTCCTTGCATCGAAACCAAAATGAATTGCAAAACCAACTACAGGTGCACAACCTTTTATCCGAAGATCCAAATAACGAAAACCTCCGAATAGCGGCCATTTTTTCGGTCCTTGAAGAAAGGTCCTTGAAAACGTTCACCGAGGGCGGCCCGCAGAGGTGACAGCGGAACCTCCGGTCGGTCCTCGAAGAAAGGGGAACTAATTCCCCATTCATAAAAGAGAAGATGAGGGTATATTGCGCGGGAGGGTTAATAATTGACAATATGCTGCTGCCTGCCCGCTGAATTAAAAAGTTCCCACGGTAGACTCACGATATACAGTGTTTCGTGAGTCTTGCGTGGGAACTTTTTAACTCAGCGGGCAGGCAGCAGCAGATTGTCGCTCGCTTCAGTATCACCTCACCTACACCCCTCTGCTTCCCGGCCATGTGTGTGACCCCTTCCCTCCCCTCTCCAGCTCCCCGCCCATTGCACCGGCGTGGGGGCTTTGCACTGTCTTCACGTCGGCGATTGCAGCAGGACCGTGTCAGGACCAATTGGACACCGACCACCGCAAGCACGGAGATCCCAGAGACCCACAGCCAACAGCAGCCCAGCCCAGCCCCACTCCAACTACAGAGGAACCTGGGTTGCGGATGACGGGGCGCAGCTCGGGGTGTCGTAGGGGACCATCGGGGAGCGGCCACTCAAAGCCACGCCGGGAGATGTAGGGCCCTGCCCCGGTCTTGATGTTGGAGCCCCCGGCGGGCGCTAGCAAGTCCGCTGCAATTTACAGCCGCGCCGGGCGTTGTAAGGCCCCCCTCCAGGTCACTCTCAACCTCTATGATGTTTGCTCTCAACCCCGTAATTCGGGCGGGAGAAGTCGCCGCTGCCTGTGCCCCGCAAAGCAGTCTCCCACCGGAGACCCGCGAGCTCCCGGTGTCACCATCCACCGGAGTCGGGTCGCAGCAGCTCGCCCCCGCAACTCTCCACGCTCCGAAGCTGGCTAGCTCCACGGAGGTAGGTCCGTAGGTCCACAGCTCCCACCGCCGCCCACTGACCCCCAGGCCCACTGCAAGCACGGAGATCCCAGAGACCCACAGCCAGCAGCAACTCCAGCCCAGCCCCACTCCAACTCCAGAGGAACACGTAGGGGCAGAAGGTGATGGTGTGCAAGGTACGTCTTGTTCTTGGGGTGGCGGATGAGGGGGCGCAGCTCGGGCTGTGGGCGAACTGCCACTTGTCGCTGTAGCGGCCAAAGATCATAGAGGAGCTCCTCTATGATCTTTGGTAGCGGCCCATCGGGGAGCGGATTCCTCTGGAGTTGGAGGGGGAGGGGGGTATTGTGCTGTTTGATCGCCCCCTGCTATCCCAGGGACAGGGAGACACAGCGGCTTTTTAGACTGGTGGGCAATCACTTCCAAAGTTCTGCCCACACTGTCAGTACACCTCTCCTACACTGCATTTCATACAAACATTTATTCTGCAAGAAAAAACGACATTGAAGACTCAAACTCGCGATCGAGTAACTGCCAGGATCAAGGCGCAAACTCGCGACCTTGCGGATATGAGCCGAGCACTCTACCACTGAGCCAGCCATTAAAATCTACGCTAAAAAAATTCCATTCCGAAGACCGACAAATTCTGAATTACGAAAAGTGTCTGGTCCCAAGGCTTTCGGATAAAAGGTTGTGCACCTGTAGTTGAAAAGCAAGATCAGTCATTACTGGCACTGGTGGCTAGCAATGCCACACAACCTGGCACTTCAGAGCCACTAATTTAGCTGGCAAGTAAATCGTGCTATTGGAAGCTAGAGTGGATGTAGAGAGTTATCAATGCAAAACACCACCATCTCCTCATCTCAAAAGCAAAAGCAAAAGAGCACATACCCATAACCATGATGTAAACAAAATACGACAATGCACGATTTAGTTTGGTTTATTGTCACAGGTACCAAGGTACAGTGAAAAGCTTTTGTTTATGTAATCCAGTCAGCAAAAATGACTATATATGATTACAATCAAGCCATCCACAGGGTACAGGTGCAGGATAAAGGGTATAACATTTAGTGCAAGATAAAGTCCAGTAAAGTCCGATTAAAGATAGTTCAAAGGTCTCCTTTAAGGTGGAGATCAGGACCACTCTAGTTGGTTAGTTCAGTTGCCTGATAACAGCTGGGAAGAAACTGTCCCTGAATTTTCGCTGATGGTGCTTTGTCACTAATGGAAAAATAACACTAATTTCAAATGCCACACTACAAGAATATACTTTTGTCCAGGAAAGTGATGTTATGGAATTGTTTGAACTGAGTGTATGGGACCATAAGGGCTGTGGGTGGGTGAAGAGGAGGAATCAAATGCAGCTCACATCCAAATAACATTCCATAAGACAAATGTTTGTTTAAATGCCCCTCCAAAAGCAGTCAAGTTTAATTTCCTCCATGCACCCTGCCCATAGTGCCATTTATTTCCCCACACTCCCAAGGCTACTACATTCTGTGAACACACAGTTCCAGACATTAAGTGTCGTGCCAAGTAGAAAATAAGCACAGGCAGGGAAATATAGCAGAAATGGTCAACATGTCGTGTGTATGTAAATGGCAAAACAAGCTTTAAAAATATAGAGCAGGGAATTGATGATGAGGGAAGTCAAAGGTTCAGTTCAGCAGCACCTGTTCCTATTAAATGTTTCCCCTCTCAAAGCTACGCCCTCTAGTTCCTGATTTCACAACCCTGGAGAAAAAAACTTTATGTCCCTCATTATATTATTCGTCCATACAAGAAATGTCAAAGAGTAGAGGGCATAGTGTTAAGGTACAAGGGGACATGTTTAAAGGAGATTGTGTGGGCAAGTATGTTTTTTAAACAGCGGGTGGTGGGTGCATGGATTTGTAAGAGGCTTTTGGATAGTCACATGGATATGCTGGGAATAAAGGGATATAGATCATGTGCAGACAGAGGGAATTACTTTAACCAGGCATCATGTTTGTCACTGACACTGTGGGCTGAAGGACCTGTTCCAATGCTGTGCATTTTTATGTTCGATGTTCCAAGCTCCAAAAGGGAAGTGAGCATGGAATAAATTGGCAGCAATCAAGCGGTATGAATGGAGAGAGGGCTTTTAGCATGCTCCTTAAAGCTAGGGTATTGTCTCAATCTTCCACCCTATTTCATTGTGGACATTGGACTTCCTCACTGTGACTGCAAGGCTACAATACTATAAACTATATGCTACACACTTGTGTTTTTCTCTTTGCACTGCCCGTTGTACTTGTGCATGGCTTGATTGTACTTCATGTATCTAATTTAACTGGATAGCGCACAAACCAAAGATTCACTGTACATGACAATAATAAACCAATATCAATAAAGGAGGCAAGACAGGTCAGTTAAGTGGTTATAAAGGCATAAGGTATACTATATTTTATTTACCATGACAAAATACTAAAGCAAGATTATGAACGCTTGACTTGTGTACAGCCATACCTACGGACAAGCGTTTGGGAGGCCGGCATTTGCCTGCCTATGCACAGCTGCAGTCATTGCTCACTGCATGGGAGTTGGTTCGCGGCCACATTTCCAACATGTGAACTGTTCAGGTTACCAACAGTTCACAGAAACAGAACTCTGTCACAACCTATGTGTAATTTAATACAGTAACAGCTTAAATAGTGCAGTTCTGGTCACCACATTGTAGGAAAGATGCAGTTGCACTAGAGTATGCAAAGTTGATCTAAGATGTTGCTGCTGAGACAGGAAAATTGCACCTGTACGAGGAAAGATTGGAGTGTGAAACTTTTTCTGCAGAACAAAGGATGCTGTGGGGAGATTTAAATGAGGCACAAGAACTGCCGATGTTGGAATCTTAATCAATCACAAAGTGCTGGAGGAACTCAGTAGGTCAGGCAGCATCTATGACAATTCGGGGTTTTATCCTTCTCGAAACCTTGCTTATCCGTTTACTCCTCAAATGTTGCCTGACCTGTTGTGTTCTTCCAGCACTTTGTGTTTTGCATAAAATACAAGGAGCCCAGAAACAGCAAATTGGAAGCATGCATCTCCCGAGAATTAGCATCAAAAACCTTTGGTTGGTTTTAAAGAAACTGGCAGAAGGTTTAGAGAGATGAGGAAAATTATTTTCACTTGGAGGATGGTGGGGGCTGGAAATTATTAAAAGGGTAGTGGAGGCACTGCCTGGACGTGTGTGAAGTACCATGGCCTGCAGGGCAAGAGATGAAATTGCACTGAAGGGCTGATAGCATGGACCCAAACAGCCCCGAGTTTTATACTTTCTACAATAAGGCTGACCTGCAAACAAATAGGACAATTCATAATGCATTCAGTGCATTGGCTTCCCATTAAAGTATGGCAGACAGAATTAAACTGTGGGCATCGTGTTTCAGGGGGAAAAAAAGTACCAGGTGGTTTTAGTCTGGCAATAGTTGGATCAGGTTTGTTTTATACCCTAGTAGATTTCCAAAGTGGCTGCCTGAATAAAATCTATTTGGGTATTAGCACTTTTTCTACATTGGTTAATTTTCCGAGGTGGTGTTGATAAAACATATTCTGAATGTAGAAACAAGGGCCTGAAAGTTTCCCAACACAAAATGTCTCTTATCAATGTTCTCCAAAGATGCTGCCTGGCCCACTGAGTTACTCCAGCACTGTGAATGCAGTGAATTGTATATTGTGTGAATTCTATATTGTGAATGCAGCCGATTTTAAGGATGGTATGGTGTGAACATGTCAGTCATCATTAGGTTTCCCTTTCCTACTCTCACTCAGAGGATTGAAAAAATAACTGAATGCCCCCTCCAAGGCTTTACACCCACCTCCACAAAATTCCCAGTTAAACCCCCCCCCCCACAGGCCTGAGCACTCCCAACACTTGTAAAGTCTGATAATTGGGATTAGGAGATTGCAAAATCTGCCATTATTCAAATCCACACTCTACAAGGCACATTAAAGATTTAAATACTTAAAAGTGGATCCATGGTTAACATGTATAGATTTCACAGCCCTATAACAAAGTATGGCTTGGGCCAACGAGGCACAACATCCAGCCTGTGGGAAGTTTCCATTCAGCCATCCTGCAGCAACTTAGTCCTCAAACCCAGCTCGTGTGAGGCACGGGGCCCTCTCCCCGTACAATGGCAGGAGCCACCCTTAGAAATGTTTGACAGCTGATCCAGACACACAGCCAGAGAAGCAGCTGTCAAAGCATCTCATTTTGAACGCCTCTATCTGGCATTCAAACGTAGAAAAGTATTAAAAAGGACTAAATTTTAATTTAAAACACATTAGAAAAAACTCAAATATATTGTTGATTCCCTTTAAAAGAGAGAATTGTCTGGAACCTGCCTGTTCTCCTCTTCACAAATAACAGCTGGGAAATTAACAGGAAGTTGGCACACTGCCAGGAACCAACCAAGCAGTCAGAATGAATGCGGCAAAGAGCTCCCAGGAAGTTCAAGGCTTCCATTTTAGCAAAAGTGCCCTTCTGGATTATAAATCGAACCCTCTTCTGCAAAGGTTATGGACCACTAAGGCAACAGAGCAAGGGTAGGACAGATTTGACCACAGCAGGCAGCTAAAGCACAAGGAGAACTGGATTCAGACACACCGATACAAAAGCATTAACCGTCCCCAGCCAGATTGAAGGCCGAACTACATGCAATTTCCCCCGTGCTTCAGGGGGCATTCAAAAGCTTTTCACCCATCCAAGTGCAAATGAGAGGAAAGGAAAACTTAATGCAAGCTGACATGATCAAATTATGTCACCCGGTCAACTAAATTCAGAATATGTTTTGTCATCACCACCCCAGGAAACTGATAATTGCACAAAACTTGCTAATGCTCAAAAACCAAGAGAATCATCAACCACTGTGCTTCTTTTAACCAATAAAGTCAAACTCTCTAATCAAAACATCATGAGAACTATCACCTTTACAAATCCCAAAGTGACAGAAAGCATTCATATTGTTCATCTCACGACGAAATGTTTCTGGCACACTGTGGTGATTAGTTACTACTGCAGCAGCCAATTAAGTCCTATCCAGCTCCTACAAGAGCGATGAGGTAAGGACGGAATCTGAAGGGTTCTGCCCTCCCCAGATGCTGCCTGATGCACTGAGATCCTCCAGCACTTTGCGTTTTGTACAAGATTCCAGCATCTGCAGTCTTGTCTCTAACGTTGCTAAAGGCAGTTGACCAGATCATGAAGGAGAAATCCTCAGCTCTTTGATGTAAAATCGTGGGACTGATTCACTCCAATTTCCCATTCCAAGAATGCAATCATCAACACCCTCATTTTTACGCTTAATTCATATGAATAGGTGAATGGAATGTAACTGCTTAACCCGGGAACAAAAGTTGCCACTGAAATTCGATGACCAACATAAGCACCAGTCAAGACAGTGACATTAAACACTGGATCAGCTACAATGCTATTGAAAAGCAGGATGCGCTTCAGGGGCCATAAGGTCTACTGCCAGTCTTAATGGAACATGACAAATCACACTGCTCACATGCTTTTATAATGACCATCTACTAACCTGTCCAAAATTAAAATTCCCAACTAATAAATTGAAAAATGATGTCAATCAGCCAACAAAATCAAAGACCTTTCCCACCCCAGGCAATCTTTCTTCTGCACATTCTTACTAGGAATAGGGATACTTTGTCACATGTGACTAAACACAGTGAGATGCTTGCATACCCAATGTATACAAATAGTGGCCACTTACGATGCTGACAAAGTTACAAAGCACCTTTTGCTTCCGCCCCCCCCAACAGTTCCCCCATGCCACGTTCATATTGACCCCCCCCCCCACATTGTCCATTGTTCTCCCCCCTCCTCCCTCACAACGGTCCCCCACGCCAGGTCCTCCATTGTTCTTCCCATCCCCCCTCACAGTGATCCTCCATGCTCATCGACCGTGGGTCGAACCGCGAGGTATCGCCACCCGGGCTTCTACCCGCAAGGTCCCGACCCAGGCTTCTACACAGCGATCCGGGATGCCTCGATAAAGGCCTCCGGCCGTGTTCCCAGTCCACAGCCGCGGCCCGTCGGGAAGCCTGGGATACAGAAGACTGAAAGCACGCACCACCAGACTCAGGAACAGCTTGTTCCCATTATCAGGCTTCTGAACAATCCTTAGATAAGCTAGGGTACTGTCTGATTTACCACCACCCCATTGCAGACATCAGTCTCAAACTGTTGCACTATAATGCTGAGAACCATATTCTGCACTCCGTAGCTCCTCCTTCGCTCTACCTATTGTACTTGAATTTTGCTTGATTGTATTTATGTATAGCATTACCTGATTTGATTGGATAGCATGCAAATCAACGTTTTTCACTGTACTTCTGTACAAGTGACAATAATAAATGTAAACCAAAATCATTTGGGAATCCACTTTACTACTCCATAGACAGGTTGAACTTTGCTACTTTGGAACAATTATCACATAAATTCACCCCACCACACCTGCACCATGGTTTGTGGGCAGAAGAGGAGCACAAGTGAAGCTGTTGCCCCCAGGAAGACTGCCACGACAACACTCGGATCTGCCAACACATTATGCACCACACCTTGTAGAACTGGGCGGAAATTATGACGAGTTCCCGTGCAAAGAATCACTAAACCTAAGTATACGTAGCAGAAAGTTGCCACACCTGCTTTGATGAGGTCCAACATGGAGCCTAATAAAGAGCCTTCCCATTGTAACCGAACACCGACTGCATGACACCAGATGATTTGGTAAATACGAGCTACACAGTAATCAGAATTATAGAAACAAGGAACTGCAGGCTCTGGTTTACCAAGGAAAGATAGACAAAGCAAAGACCAAGGGAAGACAGTGCTGGAGTAACTCAGCGGGTCAGGCAGTATCCCTGGAGAACATCGATAGGTGGCATATTGGGTTGGAATTCTTCTTCACCTATCCATGTTTTCCAGGAATAATAATTATTTTAACAGACTTTTGACGTTCTGATTTTGGAAGACAATTAAATTGAAGCTGTTCAATATAGTCCGTTTGTACAGACATTATAACAATTAGACGTAGGTGATTTGCCTCTCCACATTGATTGTCCAAGCAGTTTATGGCACAGTGATATGTGTGCTTTGTTTACATTTCCCAATGGGACAACAGATGATTAACTAATTGTGCAAGGGTACAACACTGACATGTTTAAAATGGGGCAGAGAAAAGTCAGTGGCTTTGAGGGATAAACACCAGCTCCAGTTATGACTTCTCAAAAACATTCAGACATATACATAGATAGGAGGGATTGAGAGGGCTGTGAGCCAATTGCAGGCAAATTGAACTGGCACAGAATGCCATCTTGGTCGGCATGGACAAAGCTGGTCAATGGCCTTGTTTCATGCTTTATAGTTCTATGACTAGTTGGGAGAATCACAGGTCAAATGAAGGAATTGCAGAGAACCCTTGAAGGAATCTGTAATGCAATCCAGTCATAACGCAGTTGCAAGGCTGAGAGAACAACCTTTGACTAACACATCACCAAGACAACATCTATTCCTTTCATTCTCTGCCAAAGGAAAACTTAACACTTGCAGCTAAGCTGCGGTCTCTGGTAGGAAGCGGCCGATTTGGAAACTCCAAGACGCTGAGAATGTTCTTCCGTTCCGACGCCGGAACTCCATCATCCCGGCGAGAGGGCCTGAAACATCGGGCTGCCGTTGCGGCGACTGCGGAGGCCTCGATAGGCTCCGACCACGGGTGAACGGGAGGAAGATGACTGGACTTTGTTGCCTTCCCTCACAGTAGGAAACGTTGATTCCGCGGTGGGGGGGATGTTTTTATGTTTTATGTTAAACTCTATAGTGTTGTGTTTATCTTATTTGTGTGCTGCATGGTAACTCAAATTTCACTGCACCAATTGTCCTCCATATGACATTGCCCAGGCTTGCATTCGACCAGGATGCATCACCCATGGTCAGTCATAACTGAGAGGGGCCTACTACTATAATTGGTGTATGTGACAATAAATGTCCTTTGTCCTTTGTAACTGACAAATGCACAAATACACATTTAACAATGGAAAGGAACACTGCACTGACAGAAGTTTTCAAAATATCAAAACTCTTAGTTATGTCTAGGAAGGGGCTATTGCTTTAAGTCTCCAATTGAGTTTGAGTTTAGTTTATTGTAACGTGTACCGAGGTATAATGAAAAGCTTTTGTTGAGTGCTAACCGGTCAGCCGAAAGGCAATACATGATTACAATTGAGCCATCCACAGTATACAGATACGTAGAATAGAATAGAATGCCTTTTATTGTCATTCAAACAGTTTGGTTTGAACGAAATTGCATTTTCTACAGTCTTACATTACAACAAAAAACCAAGACCCACACTGAACAGTTTACACAAACATCCATCACAGTGAATCTCCAACACCTCATCACTGTGATGGAAGGCAAGTCTTATCTCTTCCCTTTGTTTTTCTCACGCGGTCCAGCAGTCCAACTGCAGCGTTGAGGCGAACTGGGGCTCTAGATATTAAAGCCCCTGGCGGGCGATGGTAAGTCCCGTGGCCATTTAAGCCATGCCGGGCGATGCTAGGCCCCTCTCCGAGTCCTTTAAACCCCACAATTCCAGCGGGGACAGTTGCCGTTGTGGGAGCTCCGAAAAGCTCTCACCGGGGACCTGCGAGCTCCCGATGTTCCTGTCCATCGGGCCTGCGGCCGGAACCTCTGAAGCTCCGAAGTCGGGTCTCAGCCGCGTGCCACCACAGCTCTTCCCGACCCGAAGACGGCCAGCTTCGCGATGGCAGGTCCGCAGGCTCCGCGACTGCAGCCCTCAGGTTGGTCCCGGCCGGAGGCCGCCGCCGGCTCCACGATGTTAGGCCCAACGACATCGGAGACCCGACAGGGAAAAAGGCGTGTCCCCGTACAGGGAAGAGACTAACGGTTTCCCCCACCCCCCACATATACAGCTAAATAATAAAAACTAGACTCAAGACATACATTTAACAAGACAAAAAATTAAAAAAAAGAGAGACGGACCGTAGTCGAGCCGCTGCCGATAGGTGTCACCACACCACACATGATCAAGGGAATAACATGATAACTTTTAGCGCAAGACAAAGCCTGTAAAGTCCGATCAAAAATAGTCTGTGGGACTCCAATGAGGTAAATAATAATTCTGAAGAAGGGGTTTGGCCCGAAACTTTGCCTATTTCCTTCGCTCCATAGATGCTGCTGTACCCGCTGAGTTTCTCCAGCACTTTGTCTACCTTCGATTTTCCAGCATCTGCAGTTCCTTCTTAAATAAATAATTCAGGACTGTTCTCTAGTTGTTGGTAGGATGGTTCAGTTGCCTGATAACAGCTGGGAAGAAACTGTCCCTGAATCTGGAGGTGTGCAATTTCACACCTATACCGTTTGCCTGATGGGTGAGGGGTAGTGGCCAGGGTACGACTCGTACCTGATTACGCTGATGGCCTTGCCAGGGCAACGTGAGGAGTAAATGGAGTCAATGGAGGGGCCTTGGTTGCAGCCACAATTCTCTGCAATTTCTTGCAGTCTAGGATGGACCCGTTTGCTAAACCATGCCATGATGCATCCCAATAAAATGCTTTCTATGGCGTATCTGTAGAAGTTGATGTGTGTTGTTGGAGACATGCCGAACTTCCTAAGTCTTCTAAGGAACTAGTCATTGGTGTGCTCTCTTGACCATTGCTTCAATATGGGTGTCTACTTCAGAATAGGCTTCAAAAGAGAAGAATTGGACAAGAAATGCCAACCAAGCAAATAGGTTAATCAAAGATAAACACAGAATGCTGGAGTAACTCAGCGGGACAGGAAGCATCTCTGGAGAGAAGGAATTGGTGACGTTTCGGGTCGAGGTCTTTCTTCAATCTGAAGAAGGGTCTCGACCCAAAACGTCACCAATTCCTTCTCTCCAGAGATGCTGCCTGTCCCGCTGAGTTACTCCTGCATTCTGTGTCTAACTTCGATTTAAACTAGCATCTGCAGTTCTTTCCCACACAGGTTGATCAAATAACTCATCAGGAGACATTTAAGACAATGGGTATAAACAAGAAACTGCAGTTTGTTTACACACCAAAATGTGCTGGTCACTCAGAGGATCAGGCAGCATCTCTGGAGAACATGGGAGTGGTGATGTTTCGGGTTGAATAGTCATCTTTCCATGTTCTCTAGAGATGCTGCCCGACCCGCCGAGTTCTCCAGAACTTTGTGTCTTTTTTTTTTTAAATGGCTAGCCTTACTCTATACATAATTGGGTAAAGCACTCAGGTACATACAAAGTGCTTTGAGTTTGTAGATGATGACATAAAAAGCAGCTGCAAAGACAGAGACACCTGTGTGTGCGCACTTCCTGATGGACATCCCAGGTAGGTGATGACAGCTCAGTATGCAATGTCACTATGATGCCAGAGTAGAGAAGTTTTAAGATACAATTAAGAACTACAAACATTGATTATCCAAGATATGTACCGCCTTCATGTCTCACAAAAGGACAGGAAGCAACCAGCCCCTCTCCAAAAGGCAGCTAGTTCAAATTCAACAATACCACCCTCAACTACATGCTGGACGACGCTGGAAAAGTTAGTACTGGCAAATTGCAATACAGCTCTTCACAGATGCACTTAGGGTAGACTATCCTAATCATACTGTCCATCAGTATCCAGTGTTGAAAGAAAACTGTTGGGGATACGCATCTGCTTGCTTTCTAGTCTAACTTTATACAGACATCATTTCAACGTTTGGAAGCAAAAGCATGGGAAAAGCAGCTGGTACAAAATACATTACAGGGAAAGGAACACAACATTTCAGGTCAATTTCATCAGAACTGTTTCTCCCCAAATATGCTGTCTGATTGCTTGAGCACTTCCAACTTTTTGTTTTGTGTTTTCCCATTTGTTATATTTTGCAATTGAACAAAGCAGATGTTTTGATCTTCTTGCTTTAAAGTGTTCTAGTTCAGACAATGGGACGAACGTCTTGTGAAAGCAATTATTCCTTCAATAGTCAAGTGATCCATGTTGTAGTATAAAGCAAATTGAAGTCTGACTGGGTTATTTGACTGTGTTGTAGTTCCACAGTGCCTTAAAACTTCTCTACTCCGGCAGCATGAGATATTGCACGCTGTACTGTCATCACCCACCCGTGCTGTCCTTGAAGAAGCTATGTCTTTGTGCACACCAGCTAAGAGCTTTGCAGCTCTTCTGCTGAGGTGCACAAGCTGAATGTTGGATACACCTTTATACACCATCTTACAAGACACGCCATTGTCAAAGCACATGCCAAATAGGTACACCAACTTCCTGAAAAGACTGAGGAAATTCAGCAAGTTTCCAATGCACCATGGTAAGCATACTGTTGGATTGCATCACAGCTTGGTTTGGAGATAAATCTGCCCAAGACCACAAGCAATTGTAGAGAGTTGGAGATGTAGCCCAGCCCATCACACAGACCAAATGTCCCATCATTAACTCTATCTACACCAGACTGCCTTAGATAAGCTGTCAACATAATCAAAGACTTGTCCCTTCTTTTCCCTGCTCCTGCACACCAGAAGATACAGAAGCTTGAAATCACGAATCACCGGACTCAGGAACAGCTTCTCTGTTCTCAGACTTCTGAACAGTCCTTCCAGCTAGGATATTATTAAAACGAATGGGGAAAACTATGAAGCTAAAGGGTCATTACATTAAAATGGTGAGCCAAATGATGTCTATATATAAGTAGACTAGAAAACCCTTTAGAATTTGGAACGTACACAATACCCAATCTTCAGAATCCTATGACTTGTTTTGAGTTTGGTAGATTAACTTAGACATGTCACTGAAACCCTCGGCTAATTTCCAGTTTTTAAATGAATAAAATTCAATTAAAATGCTTATTTAAATACTGAGGCCGAACACAGGTTTAGGTATCTCGACTTGTAATAGCTGGGGCAATGTCATTCAAAGGGTCTCGACTCAAAACGTCAGCTATCCCTTTTCTCCAGAGATGCTGCATAGCTGAGTTACTACAACATTTTATGTCTATCATTAGAAGACTACATGTATACAGGCCAGGCTACTAACCCCTGCTGCAAATGTCCAAGAACAAATGCCTGAGATAATGGGATGGGTAAAATCCCATTCAGGGAACAGAGATTTGTTTATCAATGGGAGAATGTATTATAAACAATGTGGTACAGCAGTAAGGCAATTACAACGAACTGTCATTGGTGATCAGATGTTAAGGCAACTACCAAGTCCTCATATAACCAAGGACTGGGACTCTAGCCACTTAGCTACAAATAACTCTGAAAACCAATACGCTTAATTGGTCAGACTTCCTTGGCCAAGTAGCTTACTGCACTGACAGGTGCAGTTTTCATCAATTAAATAGTACTCACTGGGAGACCCCAGACAAAGCTTGGCATAAGGGAAAGCACATATTTAAAGTACATGTATGGAGGTTTCAGTATACTTTAATTTGGTCTGAAGACTTGAAATGTCATCTATCCATGTTCTCCAGAGATACCGCCTGTCCATCGAGGTACTCCAACACTGTCTCTTTTCAGGTAAGCCAGCATCTGATTGATGTACATTTTGATTTGCAGCCTACAGTGTTTACAATAGCCCACTTTGGCAGATACCAATCAGAATCAGGAATTCTAGAAGGATTATTTCCCATTTTAACGGGGGAATAAAAGTATCAAAGTGCTGAGAAAGTGCAATGAACAACAAGGTTTGGCATAATTGTCAAAAATATGAGCGGCGCAAAATAATGCTCAAACGCTTAAAAGTCTTCGTGTTTTTTTTTTAATTTTAGCAGCGCTACTTTAGAGAAAGAATGTAATATATACGCATGCGTTCGAGGGATGGTGGGGAAACAAAGGGTAGATTTGCAAACACAGCAACACTGTTTGCAATTTCATCGTAGAGTCCAAACCAACATTAACTTTGAGTAAATACTAAACCATATACAAAGTTAAAAGATCTCATTCGTTGTCCGTCATCTTTTGCAGAAACAACTCCCTCAGCATACCTACAAGCGCCTGCCACGTCAGAGGACGAACCGTCAAAACTGACGGCCACACAATAGGGGTGGAGTGAAGACGGAGAGAGAAGGAAAGTGCAAGAATAAAACGCCTGGAATAATAAAAAATCAAAATTCATTCATTCGAACAATCACTAATTACTCCTCGCTCCAGGCTGTAAGCATGAGATAAGCAGAATTGTGCATTAAAGTATAGGAAACATCTGCATTCTCCTCTTGCAAACTTGCAAAGAATCCTTACACACAAGACAGTGGAGGCCAATTCACTGAATGTTTTCAAGAGAGTTCGATTTAGCTCTTTGGGCTAAGGAAATCAAGGGATATGGGGGATAAAAACAGAAGACGTACTGATTTTGGATGATCAGCCATGATCATATTGAATGGCAGTGCTGGCTCGAAGGGCCGAATGACCTCTTGCACCTATTTTATGTGTACATAGCCATTATTAACGTAAACGTTGGCTGATTTGCGCTGTCAATAAACGCTACAAAGGGATGTTGATGGGATAAATGACCGCAGGCCTAAGGGCACACACAGCAGGGTCCAAAAGGGCAGCACATGCAACTGGCCAGCAGTAGCCAACATCTGGAGACAGGGAAGGAGATGGGGGTGGGTGGGGACCGTCGGGCGCCCTACAGGTACCCTAGCAACAGGCCTACCGTGGATCGCCGAATGGCGGTCATCGCCGTCGTTCTAAGTGCATTTTGTAAATGAAACCAGATAAAGGCTTAATATAGCGCGGTAAATGCCCTTCCGCCCGCCCTCCCTCTCCCTGGAAACAGGGCGACCGCCGAGCCTACCGGCACACGACCGGGTCTTCCACATCTTCAGCAGCAGGATGATGATGGCCACCAGGTGCGAGAAGTCGCCGGTCAACCGAAAGATGTTCATGGCGGGCGAGCGTGAGTGAGCGAGCGAGCGAGCGGAAGGGGAATAGAGGTGGGAAGCAAATGAACCGGGTTAGTGCCGTCCGACAGCCGAGACCAGAGGCGCTCCTCCTTCCCACTGCCCTCCCCGTCAAAATGGCGGCGGCGGCAGCGGGCGACGTGGCCCGGGGACGTGGCCAGCACAGCTAGGCCACGCCCCCTCAAAGCTACACCCCCGCCCCCCCCCAGCCGCCCGCCGCGGCGCAGCCTGGGAGAGCCCGCGACGTCATCGGTGCCTGCTCGGCACCAAAGATCCTACAGCTCGGCACACGCTCGGAGGCCACGCCTACCGCGCGGCGCACCACGTGACAACGGGTGACACCCCCTGCCTGCTCGGCACCATAGATGCTGTCCCTGCCACGCCCACCTCCTCGGTAGCCACGCCCATCCCTCCGGGGCCACACGACGCACCAGGTGACAACGAGCAACGTCATCCCCGTCTGGTCACCGCACGTTGCGCGCGTGCCACGCCCACCCCTCAGTAGCACCGCCCTTCAGGGCCACAGCCAGTCACGCGCGGCTTAGTACGTGGTAGCCGACGACGTCATCCCCGTCTCCTCCACGCAGTCCCCGCCATGATCTTTGGTGGGATCACAGAGTGGAGCTGGTCTGCACCGCCCGCTCTGAGAAAACCGCGCCCAATGCCCCTCTTCAAGGGCCAGTGTACAAAGCAAACGAGAACTAGGTGCTACAAGAAGGAGAACGAAATTCTGAAGAATTATCCTGACTCAAAATGTCCCCCTCCATAGATGGGACACTGAGTTTCCCCAGCACTTTGTCTTTTGTTCAGCATTATATTTGACTTTTCTTCTTAAGATTACATTGTTTTTTTTTGGTTTTTCACCATCTAAAAGATAGTCTGTTCTGGCCTTTTTGATAAGCTTTGCTCCATCCACTTGGCAAAAATATTTCCTTTGCAGTTTAATGTTTCCTGTTGAACACGGATGCTCACGCCTTGCCATTTGAGTTCCTGCCCGATAATCTGTGTCTTTAAACGTTTAGCCAACCTCTGAGCTAGGTCAATAATTTGCATCAATTCCAAAAACCCAGACTGCCAACACGTGATAGACTTTATCGAAAATCTTCTGTAAATCCCTATAAATAATATTTAAAATCTATACTATGTTAGCCATCCCACAAAAAATAATTCTGCCAGGTTCATCAGATATAAGCAATGCTTTGAAAATCCCTGAAGGGTCCCGACCTAAAACGTCATCTGTCCATTCCCTCTACATACATTGCCTGAACCCCGTTGAGTTCCTCCAGCACTTTGTGTATTTTTAACTGACTGTTCCAGCAGCTGCAGTTCCTTGTTGAGTTTAGAGAAATAGCGTGGAAACAGGTCCTTTGGCCTACCGAATCCACGATGACAGCTATCCCAACCTCCTTACACTATCCTACACACTCTAGGGACAATTTACAATACCAAGCCAATTAACCAACAAACATGTATGTCTTTGGAGTGTGGGAGGAGATCCCGGAGAAAACCCACGGGAAGAACAAACAAACTCCGTACAGACAGCACCCATAGTCAGGATCGGCCAGAGCCTCTGGCACTATAATAATAATAATACATTTTATTTAATGGGCGCCTTTCAGACATCAGATTCAGACATCGCAGACTATAAGGCAGCAACTCTACCGCTGCACCACCATGCCATCTCCTTTTCACTGCGCCATTGTAAAATCTCCTAAACATATGTTCTCCGCCTCTCTCCGACATAAGTTCTGAGAGCATCTTGCACTACTCTTTCTCCGATTCCAGCAGATCTCCTGCACGTCGACCTGATTCTGAAGTACTAACCTGAATGGAAACAAGCCCTTCGGCCCAACTTGCCCATGCCGTCCAAGATACCACATGTAATCTAGTCCCATTTGCCCACTTTTGGCCTATTTCCCTCTAAACCTTTCCTATCCACGTTCCTGTCTAAAAGTATTTTAAATGGTGTCATTCTACCCGTCTCAACCACTGCTGAGGACAGGTGGATCTGCTATAATTAGTTATAATACGATTTTGATCTCAAATTAGAGAACCATTTAAAGGTTACGTTGTAAATTGACAACGTTTTGAATCTGAGGAATTCATTGCTACAGGCGCAGATTGACAGATTCCTGATCAGTAAGGGTATCAGGATTATGGGAAGAAGGCAGGATATTTTGATTGACAGATTACTGATTAGTAAAGGTATCAGGGGATACCTTTTGGGAGAAGGCAAGAGAATGGGGTGAGAGGGAAAGATAGATCAGCCATGATTGAATTGATGGGCCAAATGGCCTCATTATGCTCCTACAACTTATGAACATATAAACAGAAGAATCCCCGTCTTGGAAAAAGCCTGTCCCCTGTAATCTCCCCGCAGTAACCAGGTATTATTGTCTCTTAAGAACACAGTCTGCAAATTTCAACACAAACTGACAGGCATTCGCTTCCAATGACACTGCTGCAATAATACTTTATTAAACAGTGCAACGGCTTGCGGAAGTAAAACTATAAACTTATAGCTATTGAAAAGACCTTTATTTTTAAGAACATACAAAAGTATAAGCATAATGCCAAGTTAAACTAATCTCCGTCTGTACATGATCTATATCCCTCCTTTCCCTGCCGATCTAAAAGCCTCAGAAACACCATTATGGCATCTGCCTCCACCAACACCTCTGGCAGTGTGTTCCAGGTACCCACCACTCTGATGTAAAAAACCTGTCCTGCACATCTCCTTTAGACTTGGTCCTTCTCACCTTGAAAATGGCGCAGAGACAAAAAAAAACTTATTGCAAGTCTGAAACTCCCTAGCCCTTTAATCCCATTTCCCCCCCCATTAATTTATAATGCAATTTTCTATAACACAAGGTTTTGTAGTAACACATCTATGGCATGATAGCAGAACTACCTGCAATACATTCTCAGCCGATAAGGTCATATATGTTTGAGCCACGCTTTGTGTGACATATGATGGGAGAGGGATGGAGGAGCGAGGGAGTGCCGCAATGTCAGGGGAGCATTTTTGTGGGTATGATATTAAACCAAGCCCTTATCTGCCTTCTCACTCAGATGTATTAAGATCAAAAGAACTGGCGATGTTTCGGGTCAGGACCATTCTTCAGACTGATTAACCGGGGGGTCCCAACCTGAAATGTCACCCATCCTTTCTCTACAGAGATGCTGCCTGACCCGCTGAGTCATTCCAGCATTTTGTGTCAATCTTTTGTATAAATCAGCATCTGCAGTTCCTTGTTCCTATATTTTGGAAATATATCACCCTTCCTTCACTATCGCTGGGTCAAAATCCTGGAACTCTCTCCCTATCAGTATGCACACCTCCAGGACTGCAGTGCTTCAAGGCAGCAGCTCACCACCACCACCTTCCCATGGGCAACGAGGGATTGGCAATTACACGCTGGCTAAGCCTGTGAACCTCACATCCCCTGAAGAATGTGAGAATATCCTTCTGGAGATTCACTAGTCTACGTCTTTGCAATTACTATATTATATTGATATCTACACTAGTTGACCATTAGTATGTTACTATGTACAAATATTATGCGCTAGGATTTGGCAATAGTCTGCAAAATACACAGCTGTGAAGGCAGCCCAGAGCAGGAAGCACATCTCACCACGGTATGCTGAACCTGTAGAAGAGTGCGGTTAAAGAAAGGAATTGTTAGACATAGGAAACACATCAACTGAACACTAAAATTATTCTTAACCTGTATTTGTTTGACAGTACAATAAAACACTGTGAATCCGTCCTGCTTGGACTTTGGTAGTGCCGGACAGAATTCCCAGATAATCGCATGTTATTTTACAATATTCAAATGCAATTTTTATTCACTTTTAAAAAAAAAGGTGAACCTGTTAAGTTAAAAGAGAGATAGACACAAAACACTGGAGTAACTCAGTGGATCAGGCAGCATCTCTGGAGAATAGATGACATTTTGTGTCGGAAACAGAACTAGATAAGCTTAAAGGTAGGTTGAAACCAGGGCTCCAGTGAGTGGATGGTCAAGGGGGAACTGGGGCCACAGTGGGTAGATGGAGAGATGGGAAATGGGACCACAATGAGTGACTTCACCTGGTAAGCCAAATGCCAAATTATTCCTGATCAATTCCAACCATAATCCCGTCCCTCAGAGTTCCTTTAAATAAGGAGGCACAACTGGTAGAGCTGCTGACTCACAGCTCCAGAGATCAGGTTCAATCCTGACTTCAGGTGCTGTCTGTGCGGAGTTTGCACGCTCTTCCTGCTACTGCATGGGTTTCTCCAGGTGCTCCCACATCCCAAGATGTGCGGTGTTTGTAGGTTAATTGCCCTTCTGTAAATTGCCTGTGGTGTGTAGGGAATGGATGTGAAAGTGGGATAACACAGAATTAGTAGGAACGGGTGATCTATGATCGGCACGGAATTGGTGGGACAAACGGCTTGTTCTGTAAACTGTGTGAAGTGTGTGTGTTCTCCCTGTGACCACATGGGTTTCCTCCCACATCCCAAAGACGTGAGGGGGTTTGTGGATTAATCGGCCTTTAAATTGCCCCTAGTGTGTAGGGAGTGGATGTGAAAGTGGGTTAATAGAACTAGTGTGAACGGGTGATCAATGGTTAGCAGATGCTCAGTGAGGTGAAGGGCCTGTTCCCATGCTGAATCTTTAATACCTTAAACTAAAAGTGTGTGTTTTGTAAACAGTGTGGAGTTTACATGTTCTTCCAGTAACCGCACGCTTTTCCTGCGGTTGCTCCAGTTTCCTCCCACAACCTAAAGACATGAGGAGTTTGTGGATTGATTGGCCTCTGTAAATTGCCCCTAATGTGTAGGGAGTGGATGAGAATGTGGGATTACATAGAACTAGAGTGAACAGGTGATAGATGGTTAGCACGGACCTGTACCTCGCTGTGTAAATGACAATAAATTCATCTTGACTCGACTTGATAGAATGAGTGAAGCTCTGCTCAGAGACTGTTGGCCACGTTACCTGTGAGTGGGGCAGTGGACAGGGGCGTCTCGTTGGAATCGCCTCCATCCCTGGCAGCCTGCAGCCCAGCGAGCTGCTCCCGGTTCAGAGCGGCTTCTTGGGCCGCTGTCACAGCCGCTGAGTTCTCTGGCCCCAGCTTCTTCAGCTGCTCCGGAGAGAGTTCCTGCAATAAAACAAAACCGCACACACATAACCCAGCCACCGATTGCAGGTCCGGACTTACTCCGCAAGCCGGACAGCCTCCATGTAGGGTGAACAGAGGCAAGTGCTCGGCACACCGGAACCAGGATGGTGAGAAATGAAACAAGTTTTAGGTTGTGGAGAAAGTTGGGGGGGAGTGGTGGGTTGGAGATGGTTTGTGGGAGCAGAGGTTAAAAGGAGAGTCTGTGTTAGGGTGGAAAATGCATGGAGCACATTACACGAGTGGAGGTGGTGCCGGCATGTGCAGTCACATCCAGCGCAGAAATAGGCCCTTCGGCCCACTGAGTCCACACCGATCAACTGCTGCCATCAAATACGCACTTATACTGTACCTGCATTAATGCCATTATTTCTTTATTTCTCCCCATATTCACATCAACTCCCCTCCCAATTCCTCCCGCCCACCCAAAGAATCTACCACTCACCTGCAATTATTCACAGCCAATTTCCCACTGGGAAATGGAGGGATATGGATCACACGCAGGCAAAGATCAGTTTAACTTGGCATCATGTTCAGCATTGACTGATAAGCCAGTTCCTTTGTATACTTTTCTTTTGTCATTACAAACAAATCCAACTCAAAATGGTCTAGTTTTAGTTTAGTTTTCATTTAGAAATTTGACAACAGAAACAGGCACTTTGACCCACAGAGTCCACACCGATCAACTACGTTATCTTATCTTCTCATCCAATCCCTACACGGCAGGGATAATTTTACTCAGCCGAGTAAACATTGGGGGGGGGGGGGGGTGTCTGGAAACGCTGGTTCAGAGGCAGCTGTGTCACTCACCTGCTCCCTGTACTACATATGTTACCTGCACTAACGCTGCCCATCCCCTCTCCCCACCAACCTTTGCCCAGATCCGGCACAAAGCCCTGACGGTCTCCTCACCTTGAACACGTGGGTGGGGAGTATGGCCATGGCCGCTGGCGTGAAGTAGGGCATCAAGTCAGGTACCAGCAGCTTCAGCTCCTCTCCACTCATTCCGGCTGTGAAAGGTTCAACAGTAAGGAGTGAGCCCAGAGAGTTTAATTGTCATATGTACCGAACAATGAGACGATATAATACTTGCTGCAGCTTAACAAACCCAATAACGTAATACACAGATAAATATAATGCTTTAAACATTCAATAAATTAATAACCATCATTAGTCTTAAAGTGGAAAATTATATGTTCTTGATCAGTAAGGGTGTCAAAGGTCATGGCACGAGAATGGCATTGAGAAGGAATGTTAGTTCAGCCATGATTCAATAATGGAGTAAACATGATGGGCCAAATGGTCTAATTCTGCTCCTAAGACGTATGAACATATAATACTAGTGCAAAAACTAAAGTCTGTAGCGTAATCAAAGACAGTGTGGGACGAAGGGCCTGATTGTGTATTGTACAACTACCAGAGAAAGTGCAAACATCCTCTCCACACCCACTCCGTCAAGACCATGGAGAATTTTAGAACTCTGCCCTGAACTAGACTTCTTTGGATCTATTAGTAACCTCAAATAGGTCCCCTGAAATATTCAAAGCAGTATTAGGATGATATAAATCCAGGACAAACAGGATATCCTTGTTTCTTAATGGGACCTCAAGCAGAACATAGAACACAGAACAGTGCAGCACTGGAACAGGCCCTTCATCCCACAATGTCCGTGCCGAACATGATGCCAAGTTAAACTAATCTCAACTGCCTGCGTGTGATCCACATCCCTCCGTTCCCTGCATATCCATTTGCAGCTTTGAACTGCTCCTGACACCTTGCATTACAACATTGAAAGAGGAAGCAGCAATTACAGGAGTCTTTGGAGAGGGTGCAGAGGTTTACCAGAATGCTTCCTGGATTAGCGGGTATTAGTTATAACAAGCAGATGGACAAACTTGGATAGCTTTCTTTGGAGTGTTGGAGGTTTACGGGAGACCTGATAGAAGTGGATAGAATCATGAGAGGCATAGATAGGGTAGATAGAACATTGTTTCCCAGGGTGGAAATGTCAAAGACAAAAGGACATAGCTTTAAGGTCCGAGGGAAAAAATTTAAAGATGTGCGGGGCAATCTTTTTTTATTGAGGCAGATACGATAGTGGCGTTCAAGAGGCTATTATGAATGGAGGGATATGTGTCAGCAGCAGGGAGAAGGTAGTAGTTTTTAGGTTGAGGCCCTTCTTCAGACTGAAGAAGGGACTCAACCCGAAACGTCACCCATTCCTTCTCTCTAGAGATACTGCCTGTCCCGCTGTTACTCCAGCTTTTTGAGTCTAACTGCTAACTTTTTGAGTCTAACTTAGCAGGTCAGACAGCATCCATGTTCACCAGAGATGTTGCTGGACCCACTGAGTTATTCCGGCACGTTGTGTCATTTTTCTGTAAACCAGCATCTGCAGTTTCTACATCATGTTCAGCAGTTCTGGTTTTCCCATTACAGGAAGATGTGGAGGCTTTGGAGAGGGCGCAGAAGAGGTTTGCCAAAACACTGTCTGGATTAGAGGGTATTAGCAGAAAGGAGAGATTGGACAGACTTAGTTGTTTTCTCTAGAACGTAAAAGGGTTAGGGGTGGCGGGCCTGATAGAAGTTTAATAAGAAATGGTGGTCCAAAGGGACTATTCCTGTGCTGTACTCTTCTATGTTCTCTCCTCCTCCCCCCCATTTGATTATTGGTGCCCTACATTGGATACCTCCTTCATTGGGGAGTCCTTAATAGCATATGCAACAACACTACCAGCTGCTGGTGGGGAAGGGATATGCTGGCACTAGGAACTGTAGATAGAGTCATAGTGATACAGCGTGGAAACAGGCCCTTCACCCAACTTGCCCACACCGGCCAATATGTCCCAGCTACACTAGTCCCTCCTGCCCCCGTTTGGTCCACATCCTTCCAAAGCTGTCCTTTCCATGTACCTGTCTAACTGTTTCCTAAATATTAGTTTTTTAACGATTTTTAAAGGTCGACTGACTGCCCAGTGCCTACCCTGAGTAATTACTCATGGCATGTGCCTGCAACCTCTATACTCAATGCTCTGACTGATGAAGCCCAAGATGCTGGAAACTCAAGCCAAACACAAAGGAGGAACTCAGCGGGTCTGGCCTGGCAGCATCTATGGAGATGACTTTTTTTTTAGACACTTCCCCAGGTAGGTTCCCTCACCCTTCTTCTCCGGTTCTCAGCGGAAAAGGGGGAGATGCAACGAGACCTGGGTGTCATGGTACACCAGTCATTAAAAGTAGGCATGCAGGTGCAGCAGGCAGTGAAGAAGGCGAATGGTATGTTAGCATTCATAGCAAAAGGATTTGAGTATAGGAGCAGGGAGGTTCTACTGCAGTTGTACAGGGTCTTGGTGAGACCACACCTGGAGTATTACGTACAGTTTTGGTCTCCTAATCTGAGGAAAGACATTCTTGCCATAGAGGGAGTACAGAGAAGGTTCACCAGACTGATTCTTGGGATGTCAGGACTTTCATATGATGAAAGACTGGATAGACTCGGTTTGTACTCGCTAGAATTTAGAAGATTGAGGGGGGATCTTATAGAAACTTACAAAATTCTTAAGGGGTTGGACAGGCTAGATGCAGGAAGATTGTTTCCGATGTTGGGGAAGTCTAGAACAAGGGGTCACAGTTTAAGGATAAGGGGGAAATCTTTTAGGACCGAGATGAGGAAAACATTTTTCACACAGAGAGTGGTGAATCTCTGGAACTCTCTGCCACAGAGGGTAGTTGAGGCCAGTTCATTGGCTATATTTAAGAGGGAGTTAGATGTGGCCCTTGTGGCTAAAGGGATCAGGGGGTATGGAGAGAAGGCAGGTACGGGATACTGAGTTGGATGATCAGCCATGATCATATTGAATGGCGGTGCAGGCTCGAAGGGCCGAATGGCCTACTCCTGCACCTATTTTCTATGTTTCTATGTTCTCTTGATCCTCGGGTTCCAAGTATCCCTCAGTTCCACCTACTGTCTTTGGTCTGTTATAGGGGCAATTTTAAGGCAACTCACAATCGAAGGCATCGGGCCCCACCAGCCAGATTTGAACTCGACAACGGGTGCTCTCTGTACGGCATTTGTACGTTCTCCCTGTGACCGTTTCACCGGGTGCTTCGGTTTCCTCCCGCATCCCAAAGACGTACAGGTTTGTAGGTGAATTGACTATGGTAAAATTGTAAATTGTTGTGTGTGTGTGTGTGTGTGTGTGTGTGTGTGTGTGTGTGTGTGTGTGTGTGTGTGTGTGTGTGTGTGTGTGTGTGAGAGAGAGATAGTGTTGGTGTGTAGGGATCGCTGGTTGGAGCAGACTGGGTAGGCCGATGGGCCTGTTTCCACGCTGTATCTCTAAACGAAATAAACTAAATTAAACTATATAAAAATTTGAGAGGCATAGGAAGGGTAGACAGTCAGAACCTTTTTGAAGGCCATGGCTTTAAGATGAGATGGACAAAGTTTAAAGGATATATACAGAGCAAGTTTGTTTTACACCAAGAGCAGTGGGTGCCTGGAATGGGCCGCAGGGGTGGTGGTGGAGGCAGATACAATTGTGGTGTTTAAGAGGCATTTAGATGGGCACATGGATATGCGAGGAATGGAGGGATATGGATCGCGTGCAAGTAGAGGAGATTAGTTTAACTTGGCATCATGTTCGGCAGGGACATTGCAGTGTTGCTCGACGTTTAATGGAAGCTTGAAGAATGACTAAAAGATTTGTCTCCACATTGCGGCTCTGTAACTTTATGATTCTTCTCCAAACAGATCTGAAATCCGTCTGCCCAGCGCCATTTGGATATCTCCCGTGATTGCCATCTCTGCCCCGTCCCTGGTCCCCGCTCACGGTCACCACCTCGCTCTCTGACCTGCCACTGTCCCGACCTCCCACAGGACAAAGCCGTGCCATTGGCCAACGTCGCCGAACACCTCCCTCGCCTTCCTCAGCAGCCGCCGCAGGACCTGTGCCTCGCAGGCCAGCTCGCCCACCCTCGCCGCTGCAACGCTGCAAGAGGGAGAGGCCGGTTAATAGACGCAACAGTCACGTTACATGTACGAGGAACGACCGCAGATGCTCCCTCCACTCCCCCTCCCTCTGTGTGACTCGGACGCCCACAACACTGACCGTGATTCAGGCTGCACCTGTACAAAGCACCCTGCTGGGATGCATCACAGCTTGATCAACCCACAAAGCACTAGAGAAACAGCACAGTATGAACATTGAATTACCCAACTTCAAGTAATCCATCCCCCCCACAAATCCCCTTTCTTTCCTGCGTCTCCTATCCCAGAGTTCTCCCATAGACCACCCCTCCTCCCCTGGTTACCCAACTCCATTCCCCTTCCTCTCCCATTCCCCAGTCCCCCATTTCCCTTTTATCTCCCCTCTTTGCCCTTCCCATCCCCTACCACACCCTCCCTCCGGCTTTACATTTCACTCACCTTTGTTTCTCCTTATCTGACACTCTTTTGAGTCGTTTTCATCTCTAGCCCTTGTCACTTACTCCACCTATCTGCCAATCACCCCTCCCCCCTCACCTGTATCCACCTATCACTTGCCAGGCTCTATCCCGCCCGCCGTCTGTGGAATTCTCCGCCTCAGAGGGCGGTGGAGGCAGGTTCTCTGGATGCTTTCAAGAGAGAGCTAGATAGGGCTCTTAAAAATAGGGGATATGGGGAGAAGGCAGGAACGGGGTACTGATTGTGGATGATCAGCCATGATCACATTGAATGGCGGTGCTGGCTCGAAGGGCCAAATAGCCTACTCCTGCACCTATTGTCTATTGTCTCTCGGGTTTCAGGTTTCCCTTCCTCAATCCAATCAGAATGAAGAAGGGTCCCGACCCAAAGCGTCGCTCCACATATGCTGCCTGACCCTCTGAGTTCCTCCAGCACTTTGTGTTATGCTTGATTCCAGCATCTGCAGTTCCCTATGCCTACATCACAACTTGGTTTGGCAACTTATCAAACCACTAACAGTCCTCCCATATCTAAGGTGTGGTTTTGATTTCCCAACCTGCCTCATTGTGAACTTTTAACTTTTTTAAATCTGAATTTTCGTTGCAAATTTAATGCCACAACACTGTAACACTATATTCTGCACTCTGGTAATTTTTCTCTTCAGACTACCTGTTGTACTTCAATATGGGTTGATTATACTCATGTATAGTATGGTTTGACCGGATAGCACACAAACAAAGATTTTCACTGTATCTTAGTACATGTGGCAATAATAAACAGGTCCACCACAGATTTTCCAGCACCCTTTGTTCCAGAGCATTGCTGGATTATCCGTTTTGCCAGACCGACAGAGGTCATGGCCTCCAAGAGAAAATGAACTGCACCAGAATGGTCTGTTGAGGCGCCGATAAACCGGCCCGCAAAGTCCGCCTTGGAAGTTGGCAATGGGAACAGATCTGCCGGCTCTGGCTGGGCCGGAGTTCCAAAGCCCCAGCCACAGGGGGCAAGTTGACCCGCCGATCATCCATGGAAGTCCCGATGAGGTCCAGATCGGCCGCATCACACAGCCTGGGGGCCACGTTTGAGGGTAAATTTCAAGTTCGCTCTTGTAATTTTTCCGGATTAAAGGAGGTGCCAGTTGCCGGAAAATCAGTGGTGGACCCGGACCCTTCCCTTCCAGGAGAACTTTCAACCCCCACCCAATCATCATTTTCCAACACGGACAATGGTCCCAGATTGTGGTGTGCTCAGAGGCTTCCCTGACCGCCTGTCTTATAGGCTTCCTCGCTCTGATGGTCGCCTCTCCGAATGTATCTGCTGCCAAGATCTCATCTGAAGAGTCTCTCTGCCTCCGCCACCCTTCAGGCAGTGTGTTCCATATAAGAACCACCGTCTAAATATAGAACACGGAGCATAGCACAGTACTGCACAGGAACTGTCCCTCAATGTCCATGCCTAACATGAGGCCTTGTTCTCCTCTGCCTGCACATGATCCCGATCGCCCCAATTACAACAAGGATGTGGAGGCTTTAGAAAGGGTGCAGAAGAGGTTTACCAGAATGCTGCCTGGATTAGGTGCGAGTTATAAGGAGAGGTTTACAGACTGGGAAGCAGATATAATAGTGGTCATAGTTGCCATTAAGCTATAGCCATGTCTAACATTTTTAATATTTTAGTTTTTATCTGTCTGTACTTTTGTAGGTGGGATTTGATACGTAGAAGGGGTGTGTTTATTTTTAGAGGAGACTAGCGCAGACTCATAGATTAGGAGTCAGTTGGGTCTTGGAAGGTTGGTGAGAATACAGTCTTTTGATCACGACACACGACATGATCACGACACACACAAGTTAATGAGACAACATACTTTTATAGGACAAAACTTTCATATGATTTATATGACATGAATTGAACAGCGATTAAGAATGGAAAGTGATGGATTATTTCTTTGCTATGTACTACTTCAATAAACGACTAATTAATCAAGAAAGGCACAGCGTTTGGAAGATTCGTTTTTACTATCTTAAGTGTGTCGTGAGTGCGTAAACTATACCTCATAACCATCCCAGAGTAGTAATGGCTATCGAAGTTGGACTTTGAGAACGTCATAAAGACTGCCATTATAGTGGTAAGAGGCTTTTACATGGGCACATGGATTTGCAGGGAATGGAGGGAAATGGATCATGTACAGGCAGAGAAGATTAGTTTAACTTGGCATCATGTTCAGCATGGACATAGTGGGCCGAAGGGTCTGTTCCTGTGCTGTACTGTTCTGTGTTCTATATTAAACAGGCACAACCCCTGGGTATCGGGCACGCTGTGGACAGAGAGAGCTGAGGCTTGTAAAGCGGTCTCCCTACCTGTAGGCGGCAGTGCTCACGGAGTCGAGCTCAGGGCCGGTCATCGCGCACAGCAATCTGTCAAGCCCAGCCAGGTCCCAGCCGGACAGAGCTTCGACTGGCAGGCCAGAGTCGTGGAGAAACCCTTCCAACAATGACCTAACCTGCCGAGCGAGAGCAGACACATAAATGTACAACAACTCACATTCTCAAAACACCTGTACTTCAGCAAAATAGCCGAAGGCCCCAATAGATCACCAAACTCGGTAACCTGGGCATCGACCCCTCCCTCTGCAACTGGATACTGGACTTTCTAACCAACAGACCCCAGTCTGTTAGGTTAGACAAGCACACCTCTTCAACCCTCACCCTGGACACCGGCGTTCCACAGGGCTGTGTGCTGAGCCCCCTCCTCTACTCCCTCTTCACCTATGACTGCACACCTGTACATGGTACTAACACCATCATCAAGTATGCAGATGATACAACGGTGATTGGCCTCATCAGCAACAACGATGAGTCGGCCTACAGGGAGGAGGTCCAGCACTTAGCAGCATGGTGCGCTGACAACAACCTGGCCCTTAACTCCAAGAAGACCAAGGAGCTCATTGTAGACTTCAGGAAGTCCAGGGGCGGCACGCACACCCCCATCCACATTAACGGGACGGAGGTGGAACGTGTTTCTAGCTTCAGGTTCCTGGGAGTCAACATCTCCGATGACCTCTCTTGGACCCACAATACCTCAACTCTGATCAAGAAGGCTCACCAGCGTCTCTTCTTCCTGAGGAGACTGAAGAAGGTCCATCTGTCTCCTCAGATCCTGGTGAACTTCTACCGCTGCACCATCGAGAGCATCCTTACCAACTGCATCACAGTATGGTATGGCAACTGCTCTGTCTCCGACCGGAAGGCATTGCAGAGGGTGGTGAAAATTGCCCAACGCATCACCGGTTCCTCGCTCCCCTCCATTGAGTCTGTCCAAAGCAAGCGTTGTCTGCGGAGGGCGCTCAGCATCGCCAAGGACTGCTCTCACCCCAACCATGGACTGTTTACCCTCCTACCATCCGGGAGGCATTACAGGTCTCTCCGTTGCCGAACCAGCAGGTCCAGGAACAGCTTCTTCCCGGCGGCTGTCACTCTACTCAACAACGTACCTCGGTGACTGCCAATCACCCCCCCACCCCCCGGACACTTATTATCACTTATTATTATTTATTTAAATCATTTGCTATGTCGCTCTTCCAGGGAGATGCTAAATGCATTTCGTTGTCTCTGTACTGTACACTGACAATGACAATTAAAATTGAATCTGAATCTGAATCTGAGATAATTTAGAATCATATAGCATGGAAACAGGCCCTTCGGCCCAACTCATTTATGCCAACCAAAGGCCCCATCTAAACTAGTCCCATTGCCCACATCTGACCCAACTCCTAAATCCTGTGTATGAATGAACTGCAGATGCCGGTTTACACCAAAGATAGACCCAAAATGCTGGAGTAACTCAACAGGTCAGGTGGCATTTCTGGAGAAAAGGAATAGGTGACGTTTTGTGTCGGATACCTTCTTCAGACTGACAATCTGACTCAGTACAAATAAGGGTTCCGACCCGAAACGTCACCTCATTTTCACCGGAGATGCTGCCTGACCCGCTGAGTTACTCTGGCACCTTATGTTTTTTTTCCGAAAATCTAGTATCTGTAATTCCCCTGTGTCTGAATTTCAGTGTTCCACTACAAAATCTCAAAGTTCTCCTCTCTCCGGTGGGGGCTTTGTGAGACCCTCTCGCACTGCTACCCTTCTGTGATTCCTGATGCTGAAGTAGAAACAAAGAAATGCAGATGCTGGTTTAATGGTTTATACCAAATCTAGACACAAAGTGCTGGAGTAACTTAACGGGTCAGACAGAATCTCTGGGTCCTGACCCGGAACATCACTCATCCTTTTTTCTCCAGAGGTACTGCCTGACCTGCTGTGTTACACCAGCACTTTATGTCCACCTATCATTTGCCAGGTTTTGTCCAGCCCCCACCTCTCTTATCCAGCTTTCTTCCTCCTTCCCCCCCCCCCACCCCTCCACAACGCAATTGGCGTACAATCTCAGTTGATGCTGCCCGTCGCTGGGCTGTGCGGCAGCACGTTCCGTGATGGGACCACCCCAGCAGTAAGGAACCCCCCGTCCCCCTGCGGTGGGACGCCCCACGGTCGGTTCCCCCCTGCAGTCAGTCCCACCAGCCGCCTGCAGTCATCCACCCCCTCCCACCAGCCCTCTGCAGTCAGCCCCGCCCGGTGGTGGTGGGCAGCCTCCGGGATGGGGAGCTCCGTGGACAGACGCCCCGCATACCTGTGGTGGAGACCACTGCCGGTGCCGGATCAGTGCCGCCACAGTGTCGGTGGAGCCGAGCTCGAGTTCCCGGATTTCACTCTGGTTCAGAGAGAGTGCAATGTGGCCGAGCGCCCGTACCTGGTGCTTCCTCCAGCTCCGCACTGGACCCCATACCTGCAGACAGGGTGTCCAACGTTAGCGCGTGTTCAACAGCCACTTGGGCAAAACACTGGAGAGATACACCTACCCCGAGGGGGGGGGGGGGGGGGGGCACAAAGGATGATCAGAACTGCTCTATAATCCAGGCATGACCCTTCTCCTGTCTTTCCTCATCCATCATTGTGACCCTCTGTCCCCCCTTGAATCTCCATCCTCCCCTGAACTGTTTCTTTACTGTTCCTATTGACATGTAGTGGAGATGTTCTTAGGGCAGCACAGTGGTGCAGTGGTAGAGTTGCTGCCTTACAGCAACAGAGATCTGGGTTTGATCCTGACTTTGGGTGCTGTCTGTATGGAGTTTGTACGTTCTCCCTGTGACCGCGTGGGCTTCCTCCGGGTGCTCCAGTTTCCTACCACATTCCAAAGATGTCCAGGCTTGTAAGTTACCTGGCTTCTGTAATGTGTAAACTGTCCCTAGTGTGAAGG